>NW_017619354.1:4085000-4475000 GCF_001879475.1 Ipomoea nil
GCCTCCATACAAGTAATCCTCGTCCATTCGTTCCCAGTAATCGTCTGTGAAGTAAATAGAATCTGCCTTGACTTCTGAATCATCCGAGACCAACATGGAAACAGAATGGTTCCCTCCCAGAAACAACGCGAGATTATTCAATGATTTCACTGCCTTCCAAGTTAAGGTGGTTGTATCGAGGCAATAAACGTGAAAGTTGATTGTTTTATAAGGACAGACCATTGGATGAGGATATTGATCATCATCAGCTTCTGCATCATAAACAACTTTACCATCACTGGTCACAAACTCCCCAACGTACCTCACAACGAAGAAGATCTGTCCAGATTTGGCGCAGGGGACTAAGTAGAACTTTCTGGCATAGAGGGTTCCCGGATAGTCTTTCATGGTTTCCAGAAACATTCTTGGATATAGAGTACCCATTTTCTTGAGGGTAGAAGAACCAGGAAACATCAAATCCCAGATTTCAACTGATACATTTTTCCCCAATGCATATAGTAAATCATCATCGTCGGAACATGCAATATCATAGTATGGGTCAGAATCCCCATCCTGAATTGCACTCCACTCATTGTCTCCATTCCTACAGTAGGCAATTCTTGAATTTTCTCCGTATATAACCGCAACTAGGAAATCTTTGTGGGTACTAGGATTTGCTGACAGTATAGCTTTCTTGATGGAAAGCAATGGCGATTTATCTTCTGTGGGGTCAAACCATCTGGTAAAACCAGAGGTGTATTCCACGCATAAACATTCACCACCGCGCCAACATTTACTCGTCACCCTATTAATGTGAGGAAAAGTAATTTTCTCGGGGAGTTGGATTTGGGATTGATTGAAAGGGTTTAGAAGATATGGCTCTGAGGTTTCGTCCAAGAGGATGAGCCATCCATGAGAGGAACCAATACGCATACTTGACTTGAAATCTTTTGGACTGTTTTTCAACTTTGGTACTGCTTTTTCGCCGTTAAAGCTGACAAAACAAGTTTCTTCCTCCACTGAAAGCAACAGAAGTGGAGATTTTGCCTCCTGGAAATCCATCGAAGAAAATTTTGTCTAGGGTTTGGATGTTTGGAACGAGGATTGTGAAGAAAAGAATACAATTTCTTAATCCTAATCTAATCTATATAGGGTAAAGAGTTTCCTAATCCAGTTCGAAAAAGGATTCGTTCATAAATACGCGTATGCGAAGGAAATATTTTAGGAAACCCCTTCTCATAAGTTATTTTCTACATAAAATAATACTAAAATAGTACAATGGTAGATCACTAGATCAGCTGATTGCAAGACAAATATTGTCTAAGCATCTCTTTCTAAAATGTGTAAAAATTAATATTAAAAATAAAAAGGAAAATACACGAGTAAACAAAAAAACCAAGACGAGCTCATCCTGCCAGGGCTCAGTACAAACCATTATTTAATTAGTAATTTACAAACATCGAATGATGGCTTGCCAAGAATGACAAGAAAACTTTGTCACTTGCCAGACTGAATGATCAATGGCTAGATGCCAAGTAGAATAGTCGGAAAACCTGAAAAATAAAGAGTACAAGACACCCAGTTAAACATAAAGGTCAAATACAAGATGTTTTTTGATGCTTTTGGATTTAACGGGTGATTATAAGTCAACACTCTAGCGAAACCAAAATAATGAAGCAGCCCACGAAGTGATCTCCAAGGTGCTTGAGAACTTACTGTTGTCATTTTCATGCATACTCAATACTGCTGTATTGAAGATCAAACAGCAAGGCCCGGCGAGTCTCTGAACCCATTCGAATTTGGAACTGTTTGGCAAATGATTCCACCTTGTCATCAGCTTCATAGTCCATCTCTCTAGTGCATCGCCTTCGGATCTTCTTTAGCATTTCCTTTGTTGGTATATATTCTGCCTTTACCTGTACATGAAACTCGGAGACATAAATTACTTTATTTTATAACAATTTTCAATTTTTCAGGGGTGGATAGCAGTCCAAGAATGATGAAATCACCATATCATCAATAACAGAGATAGCAGCCTTTGGATCTCGCTTAATGAGATGAGCATCCACAAGTAGGGAGTATGTTGTTGCATTTGGCTTCAAGCCTAATCCTGTCAAGTGTCCGTACACCTTTGTAGCTTCATCGCTCTACCACATGAAATATATTTTATCAAAATTGATGAAACACAAAAGATGTGCACAATCAGCATATCCAATTTAAATTATAGGCTTATTCAAAGACAGCATAATGCATGGTTCAAAGTTCAAACCCTCTATGATTGACAAACACCTGTGAAAACCATTCACATTATGTAAATGACATTTACAAATAAACTCTTCTATGAACTGGGTGACGAAAAACTTTGCACCTAATGTCAATAATAAAAATGACCAGATGCAGAAATTATAAGTTACATACAAGTTCAACTTAGAGAATTACCTTGCCTAGTTTACCAAAAGCATGTATTAGAGCATTGTATGAATGGATATTAGGTGTCAACCCAAATGAGGCCTCAATTGCTGCAAAAGTCTGATAAGCACGGTCAATATCCCATATATTGGCACAACCCAAAATGATGCAGTTTAGAGCAGCAACAGACTTATAAGGGGTTTCAGCACGGCTTAAATTCTCCAGTTGATAGTAAACCTGATCAACAGTTATGGGTTCAAATCAGTAGGAATCCACAAAATGATATATAGAGTATCACATAACTCCAAAAAAAAGAAATATCACTCCATATTAAGCGAGAAAAGTTCAATAAGCAGGAAATAGAAAGTAGCTTCAGGTTCATTTAATGATGCTAAATTGCTAAGGTACTGATGCACACACACACATATAACTCTGTTCCTAGGCTTTCAAACATATGCATATATAAGTTCTGGTATATATATGTAATAAGAAAGTTAGATTTTGCAACACTGGATGTGTGCGATTTTGCAACGCTGGATGTGTCTCTCAGAGTGAACATCTGAACCCAAGGGCAAGAACTTTAATAATCAACTCACCACACATTAAACAGTGAGAAAAGAGAGAGAGAGAACATACTGTATCCAAAGTTGAAAACCCATTCCTGCAGCAAGCAAGAACCAGTGGATTCAAAGAGGTAAATGGTGAAAATAATTCTTCTGCATCAACATCCATGGGATTTCCATGGGCTTTCTCAAATTCATGCAGTGAGGCAAAAGCATTCTGTAACTGACCCATCGAAGCATGGGCATAGATCTTAGCAAGGTAAGCTTCAGGATTAGGACTCCTTGTCTGGCGTAGTGAGCGCTTAAGGATTTCCCAAGCACCATTCAGGAGTTTAGAAGAATAGTTTCTACCAGCAGTACCAAGTGCAGCCACAAGTAGTCCTTCATCTACAGAAAGTAAAACAGGGGGCCTCACATTTTGCCCTCTAACAATCCATTTCACAAAGAAGTCCAAGGCAGAAAAGGTGAGTTCACTGTTATCTTCCTTTATTGCATGATCTGCCAATATGTTGCATAAGTACCAAGATGGAATTACCTTCTTGTTCTGATCAGATTTCTGAAAATACCCACAATTAAAGTGTCATCTTAAAATAGTCAGTTATCCAACAGCTTAATGTGCTTAGAATGATATGTAAAAACAAGTGTACCTTGCATTTCTCTATTATTGATAACAATGTATCCAGCCTATTGTTATCAAGACATCTCCTTATGCACTGATTGAATACATTTGATGACATAGTGTACCCAGATGTTAGGACAGAATCAACAAACTTAAAGGCAGCATCAGTCTGGTTTGCTTTAAAAAGCAAGCCAATAACCAAGTCATATGACTCATCATCCGGCAAAGAGTCTTTATTCTCTTTCCCAACCTCAAGCATCCTAGTATGCATAATAAAACAAGCATCATTCAAAAAGCAACAATGAAACCAAAAATAAAATCATATAGCATGCAGGTGGGAAAAACTATTAGAACCATATTGGGACTACCCAGTTAGTTTTCAGTTCTCTTTTTTTTTTTTTTTTTCCATTGGCCTTTTGTTTAGACAACTACCTAAGCAAGTAGGTAGCTAAAACATACCTTAATTTGGGAGAAAGACACAACTCCTCCATCCACCAACACACAAAGGGAGAATAAATAATCTATACATTGTTTTACATTTTAAAAAAAAAGATGGAAAATCAAAATACCAGATAAAAAGAGCATAGAAACAAGTAGACAAATGAGCATCACAGATCCAAAAAACTCTGTCATTCCTAACCTCTCCCTATCAGATTTATCATATTTGACGAGAGCAACTTGCCCAAAAAAGAGAAAGCATTCATCATAAATAAACAAAAAGAATAAGGAAATATAAAAGAAAGCTGTCATCATAGAAGCCATTTTCCCTCAATTAACTTGAAAATGGGGTTTGCTGATGATAAGGAAAGACTTTATAGAACTGAATGCAAGGCTGCTGGCTGCAGACCTGCATGCCCTGTCAACAGTAACATGTTTAGGAGACAGTACTATGATATTTATTCTTAATGCATATTAACACTTTGATAATGTATCAGATATTGCCATACTGGCATTTCTGAAAGGAATAACACATATATACATTCATAACTACAAGTCTACAACATTGTTTTCCAACTTAACTACGAGGAAAAGGTGTTTTCCAACATTGTTTGCAGTCACCGATCACTTCTTAATTGATCAACCATCTCAAGTTTTCAGGATATAATTTAGACTTCGGCCCATTAAAATTTAACATGCAATTTTTAAAGTGAATACTTGATCATCTAAAAATAGGAATTAGAGGCATTATAATCTAACGCCACAAACTCACAAAGCAACAAACTAGATATAAAGAAATCATTTTTTAAAATAGCATTTTCGCGGAAGGTACTAAACTTCTTGCAATACGAACCATTCTATCAACTTTTGAGCCGCTTCGACAAAAATCATAGGCTCGCCCGACTGGTACATAGCTTTCAAGATCAAATTCTGAGATGCGGTATTGGGAACAAGTCCAAAATCCTCCATGTGCTGCACTAAGCTCATCAATTCATCTACCGGAACACCGAGCATCAGATTGGCCCTCAAATAGAAGTTGTATAAGTTCGCGTCGGGCTTGTTAGGTTTCCCATTTTTGTCCAACGACTTGATCCAGAACTCGAACAGCTGCTTTACGTCCATCCACCGCGATTCCGTCATCCAATTGCTGAAATAGTCCTTCAACCCTTGCGCGTCCAGCGTCTGCGACAGAGCTTGAACGCGAGACGACTGCGGCTGCTGCATTAGACTCAGCGGAACGAGGTGAGAACCGGACGACGCAGAAGCGAGCCAGTTGTTGGTGTACATTTGGCTGCCGGAGACCGGGTTTGGCGGAAGCGGAGTAGCACCCTGCGTGGGAAGCGCCGTGGACGGAGCCTCCGCCAGCTGAGCTTCCTGCGAGAGGAATGAGACGGCGGTGATGCATCTGTGGCCGTGCGATATCGTTCTGATCAACGGCCGCGACCGCGTTAGGATCGACATTGATGCCATTTCTTCCAAATCCTTATTGTGGCTCTACGATGTATACATACACGGTCAGTGTATGTATCTATTACGGATAGTGAAGTTAGCTGCTGCCTGCTGGTGCTGTGCTAGGGTTTTCGCAAAAATGGGATTCGATCATTTCTGAGTTGAGGTTTTGGAGGAACATGGTTACTATCTGCGAATATAAATTGAAGGGTAAAATAGGAATAGCACATGCTACTATACTGCTATTGGGCTTCGTCAAATGTAGTAGAAGTACTGGCTTTGTCCAGTGACGGAAGCCCGTTACGGAATCTGAACACATGAAACAGATAAGCCCATCATGGGACGGCAAATTATGCTCTGGACCCGTGTCCACATTGAATTGTGGACACGGGCCCAAAACGACGTCGTTTTTAAAAAAAAACGCGTCATTTAGTTAAAAAAAAAAAATCGCGCGTATTTTGCCGTTAACGGCGTTATTTTTTTTTTATTATTATGAATGTACAGTTATGCCGTTATGAATGTACAGTTATGCCGTTATGAATGTACATTTATGCAATTATGAAATTATGAACACAGAGCTCTAACATTATGAACTTACAATTATGAACATATATAGTGATAAAATTATGACCATCGAGCTTTAAAATTGTGAATATAGAGCTTCGAAGATTATGAATGTACAGTTATAGAGTTATGAATCTACAGTTATGGAGTTATGAATCTACAGTTATGAGATTATGAATCTACAGTTATGGAATTATGAATGTACAGTTATTGATCGAATTATGAACAAAGAGCTCTAACATTATGAACTTACAATTATGAACATATAGTGATAAAATTATGAACATAGAGCTCTAAAATTGTGAACATAGAGCTTCGAAAATTATGAATGTACAATTATGGAGTTATGAATGTACAGTTATGAAGTTATGAATGTACAGTTATAGAGTTATGAATGTACAGTTATAGAGTTATGAACGTACAGTTATGGAGTTATGAATGTATAGTTATTAACATATAGTAATAAAATTATGAACATATACTTCTATAACAAAGTGATCTGAAATTAAAAAAAAAAAAAAAAAAAAAAAAAAAAAAAAAAAAAAGGAGATAACAGTGCCTAACGGCACTGTTACCCGTGTCCAGCAAGCATGCTGGACACGGGTCCAAGGCATAACGATTGTCATGGGACAACACCAACCTAGTTGATTGAATAATTAGAGTGTGTTTAAAAACTTGAAAAATAATTTAAAAATTTTATTTTTTGAATTTTCAGTGTTTGATAAAGAAAGAAAATTAGAGTCAATAGAAATTAATTTCCTGTCAAAGAAAAATAAGGTCAATTTTTTAGAAAATGACTTCCCTTTTTTTGGACGTCATTTTTCAGGGTTTAACTTGCGCAACCTTCTCCATCTTCTTCATTTCTTCTGTTGACGGTTTTCGGCTGTGGGCAGTGTTGCAAAAATCGCGCCTAGGGGGCACCTAACGTTTTTTGCAACATTGGCTGTGTTACAAATAGTATGAATTGTATGTATATATCTCTTGAATAAATTACAAAGGATGAACTCCTATATATACAAATTGTAAGATAAAGAAAAGGAAAGAAAATCAAAGACAATTAATGAGGATAATAATCAACCAAAAATACAAAGCTAAATATATGTTAGAATATATTCGTTAGAATATATACGTTAACACCTCCCCTCAAACTCAAGGTGGGATAGTAGAAGTCAACTTGAGTTTGCGCAGTAAAAACTGAAACCGTCTAGGGAGATGAGCTTTAGTAAAAATATCTGCTGATTGATCTTCGGAAGAAACATAAGTAAGTTACACAGTGCCATGTTTAATATGTTGGCGAATAAAATGACAATCCGTCTCGATGTGTTTGGTCCGTTCATGAAATACATCATTATGGGCAATTTGAATTGCACTCTGATTATCACAATGAAGAACAGTAGGCGAGGATTGTTTAATACCCATATCTTCAAGTAGCCATCTAAGCCAAATCAATTCAGAAGTAGCATCAGCAAGTGCCCGATATTCAGATTCAGTGCTAGACCGAGAAGTGACTGTTTGCTTTTTACTTCGCCATGAGATAAGTGAGTCGCCCAAGAAGAAACAGTAACCAGTCGTTGAACGACGATCAGTAGGGTCTCCAGCCCAATCAGCATCAGAGTAGGCAGACAAGGTTAATGAGGAGTGAGCAGAAAAATGAAGACCATGCACAAGAGTACCTTTAACATATCGTAAGATACAGAGCACAGCAGTAAAGTGAATTGTACGAGGAGCTGCCATAAATTGACTTACTACATGAACAGCATAAGAAATATCCGGACGAGTTACTGTAAGATAAACAAGGCTACCAACCAGTTGCCTGTATAGTGTAGGATCAGCAAGGGGTGTGTCATCAAAAGGTGTTAATTTAACATTTGTGTCCAATGGTGTAGATGTTGTACTAGAATCTGTTATACCAGCCCGTGAGAGTAGATCAGCTGCATATTTAGCTTGAGATAAATAGTAGCCATTAGAAGTGGAAGAAACTTCAAGACCTAGAAAATAGCTAAGAGGTCCCAAATTCTTCATTTCAAAGTGTTGATTAAGATAATGTTGGACATCAGAAATAGCCCTGGAATCATCACCTGTAATAATCATATCATCTACATAGAGTAACAAGAAAACAACACCCTTGTTAGTATGGCGAACAAACAAAGCAGAATCGTGAGGACTAGAGGTGAAACCAAATCGTGCAATCGTGGAGCTGAATTTTGCAAACCATGCACGAGGTGCTTGTTTAAGTCCATATAGCGCACGCCGAAGTAGACAAACTTGTTGAGAATTATGAGAGTATCCAGGTGGGGGCTTCATATAAACTTCTTCATCAAGATCGCCGTTGAGAAAAGCGTTCTTAACATCCATCTGGAGAAGAGGCCAACGTTTAACTGCAGCAATAGCCAAAAGACTCCGAATAGAGGTCAAACGAGCAACCAGAGCAAATGTTTCCTCATAATCAATGCCATACTCTTGAGTATAGCCTTTAGCCACCAACCCGGCTTTATAACGTTCAACAGAGCCGTCTGAGCGTGTTTTGATCTTGTAGATCCATTTACATCCAATAGGAGTTTTACCTGAAGGGAGCTCTACGAGGTCCCAAGTATGAGTTTTCTCCAAGGCTTGAAGTTCTTCCAACATTGCTTGCTGCCAAAGAGGGTTAGTACTAGCCTCTCGATAAGAACTAGGTTCTTGTAAAGAGAGAATAGTAGAAAAACAATGATAATCTTTAAGATGTAAAGGAACTTCTCTTACTCGTGTTGAGCGACGAAGATGAGGAACAAGATCATCAGAGGAAGCCAAATCCGTAGATACAGGAGCAGATGGCAAGTCAGAAGGAGCCTCACTAGGGGAGTCTGTAGGGAAAAACTCAATTGTAGGTGCAGAGTTAGATTCAGGAGGGAAACTAGCAGAGGAGTTTGTAAAAACTAACTTGGTTGTAGGCAGACGTGTAGATAAAGTGCCAGAATCTGTAGGGAACAAGTCTCTGGAAGAATCAGTAAAAAAGGGTTGGGAAGTAGACAAAGAATCGTGAAATTTGGACAAAGTAGAGAACATTTTGTGTTCCCAAAAAGTAACATGACGAGAAATACGTAGCCGACCAGAAATAGGATCCCAACAACGATAGCCTTTGTGCTCTATCCCATACCCAAGGAAACAACAAAGACGAGTACGAGGTTCAAGTTTGGTATGTTCGTGAGGAGGAAGAAGAACAAAGCAAGCACAACCAAAAGGTCTAAGAGTAGAATAATCTGGGGTCTTACCATACAATTTTTCAAAAGGAGACAAGTTCTTTAAAACAGGAGTAGGAAGACGATTAATGGTATAAACTGATGTGAGAGCCGCTTCACCCCAAAATTTTTCTGGACAAGATGCGAAAAGGAGTTGAGCCCGAACAGAATCTAAAATATGTCGATGTTTGCGCTCGGCTCGGCCATTTTGTTGAGAGGTATGTGGACAAGATCGTTGGACAAGGGTTCCTTGTGTTTTCAGAAATTGGAGAAGGATTGAATCTCGATACTCCATTGCATTATCCGTACGGAGAATTTTGATAGGATAAGAAAATTGGGTTTTAATCATAGTTGCAAAATCAATATAAGTCTTAGGCAATTCTGACCTATGCTTTAAAAAATATATCCATGTAAATCTTGAATTATCATCAATAAATAAAACAAAATATTTGTATCCATTCACAGTAGGAGTTGGGGCTGGACCCCAAATATCAGAATGCACTAAACCAAACGGAGTGTCACAAATAGAGATATTATTATGAAAAGATAAAGCAGGTTGTTTAGCTAACTGGCAATGTAAACAATTAAAAGTTTCAACTTTGGAGAGTCCTAATGACCCATTAGAAACTAAAGTTCGAAGTTTAGTAAGAGAAGCATGACCAAGACGGAGGTGCCATTGATAAATGGAAGGAAATGCGGTAGAAGCAGAAATCTGCCTGGAAAGATGGAGTTTAATGGATGTGAGCTCAAATAATCTGCCCATCTTGCGACCTGTCCCAAGAATCTGGCCCGTCTGAGGATCCTGCACCTGACAACCATGAGAATAAAACAAAACAGTGAGACCAAGATCACACAATTGACCAACAGAGACCAAGTTCATGGTCAAACTAGGAACAAAGAAGGTGTCAGGAAGATGAATATTAGGTGTAGCAATATTTCCAGTATGGGTAATGGTCATACTACTACCATTCGCAGTTTGAATTGACTGGAGAGATCTAGTAGAAGTAATTTTAGATAACAAAGACAAATTGGAAGTCATATGATTACAACAAGCAAAGTCAAGAAGCCAAGATTCACCTGGAGTGGCAGAGAAAGCAGCGGTTGTGGAAGAACTAGGGGACATCACCTGTTTGAGAAGTGCCTCTAGATCACTAATAGTGATGGGGGAGGACGAGTGAGCAGTCGCCGCTGCAACAGAGGTGGAACCTGGTTTGGAGAATGACTGAGTTTTCTTTGAATTCCCTTTTGGTCGCGGAGGGCGAGTTGGACAATTTTCTAGGATATGGCCACGTCCATGACAATACCTGCACTCAACAGTAGGACAAGCAGAGAAAATATGTCCAGTAGAGCGACAATTCTTACAAAATCGAGAGTTAGGTATGGAGTGTGATGGAGTAATAGCAAGAGCAACATCTGTCGAAGAAGGTTTAATTAAACCCAAGCGGGTCTCCTAAAAAAGAAGTTCTTTAATTGCACCATCCAAAGTCGGTAATGGATGACGATGTAAGAGAGCGGCACAGACATATTCATATTCAGGACGAAGAGCCATAAGAACTTGAATCAAATGAAGGTGATCATCACTAATCGTATCTTGGGCCAATTGATCCCATATAGGTTGAATGGTTGCAAGAAAATCATTAACAGATTGCCCCGAGTCTTGTCTAAGATTGTTGAGAGTGGTGAGCAATTGATAATAGTGTGCAAGCCCTGTTGTTTTGTATCGATTAGACAAAAAATCCCATATTTGTTTTGCCGTATCAAATTTTGCAAATTGTATATGGATGGATGGAATAGAGGTATTAGAAAACCAAGTAATGATTTGATGATTTTTACTATCCCAATCTTCAAGGCGGTCAACATATTCATCATCATCTTCAACTCCAACATTCTGAGTTGGTTCCACAATATCACCTGTAACAATACGCCAAAACTTGCGTCCAATCAAAAAACTCTTCATGCGTTGAGACCATAGGGTATAATTGGTACCATCCAAAATCGTTCCAATAGGACGGGAGACCTCAACTTTATCCATAGAAAAGAAGGAAGAACCAATTTCTGTAAAATGGACTAAACACACAAAGACAATTTTCTGAAATTCAACCAAACACTGGAAATGATTCCATAAGTCATTTTTTTGATTTCCAAACACACTCTTAGTTTTGTAATCACAAAATTTTAAATCCAACGTCTGTTACAAGGTAGTATTTGTTCTATACTTTCTCAAACTAATGCAGCCTAAATAGTCAATACTCCACCACCAGAGTTTGATCTTATGACCTTCCCTCAATGGAAGCCACAGAAGTGCTATCTGAGCAAAAGGTGCTTGGCGACCTTATTGATTTTAGTTGATTAGTTATGAACAACTTACGCTAATTTACCTCTTTATAATTACACATTCATATAGCGATTGTAGATTTTTTTTTTTTTATCACTAACAGTAGGCTTCAACGGCCCAAAAATTTAAAAATAAAAAAATAAAAAATTGAGAAAATTACGAATGTTTTTCGTTTTTTTTTTTTTAAAAATAATTTATTTAATATTTTTTTGGATGATACTTTTGATAATTTAGAGTTAATGAGTTAATGCAACTTTTTTTGTTAGACCCATTTAAAATAACCCAAACAAAAAAAGTTGCATAACGCTTTCTTAAAAAAAAAAAAAAAAAAAAAAAAAAAGTGTGCAACTTTTTGTGTTTGGGTTATTTGAAGTGGGTCTAACTCCATGGTCCATTTCATGCAATGCCTTGTGATCAAATCGGACAACCTAATGTAAACCCCAATCAACTATAAAGAAAGAAAAATTAGAACTTCCTTAGAGACATGTCAAGCAATTAGGCAACTTCCACCAACTCAGGGGTTGATCAATTACTTTAAAATTTTATTTTAATGACAGTATTGACCAATCATAGGAGATGAAGATTTATCGTGTACATATTATACAGGTTGGAGTAAAAATCTAGGGATTGATGAGACGACTAGCGATTTATTTCCTATAGCAGCTCATAGGTGGCTTAAAAAAAAAATATTTTCCCTCGTTTACTACAACTCAATTAACAACAAGTTTACCATATTGTATAAATATAAATTATTGACACACGAATATGGAATTAACATTTATAATATTCATAACATTAACATATTTGAATTAATATACAAAGATTATTGTTTATTATATCTCTTATCATTTTATTTATATTTCTTTAATTAAATCATTAGTTAATAAATGAGTATAAATCTCTAAAACCATCTGATTCAAAACTCAATGTTTTCAATAACCTTAAGTTCTAAATAAGTTATAACATTCATTTACTACGATAAATTATTACAATATGAAAGTGACTCCCCACGAATGTACGCTAAAACTTAGTTTCTTATTTATATAATTTGAATGTCCAAATTTAATAAATGTGATGATGGGAATAATTAAACCTAATTTGAAACATAATGGAACAAGTTTAAATTGTAAGAGCATTAATATGAGCACATATTTGGGAGATAATGACAGAGAATTCACTAACAAATTGAAAAGTGGATGTAGGAGAGAGAGGGATTAGGTTCAACTGCAATGATGGGTTCTTGGAATAGTAGCATGGAAGGCAAAGTTGGGAAAAAACGTTGAAGGATGTGCGTGTTTGACACACAGCAATGGCCAACACGGGCGCGTGCAGTGCACACGCCCGGTGGCGCATGCAGTGCACACGCGTGGTGGCGCGTCAGGTGCGTTGACCAGCGCACCTGACAGGTTGTTTATTTATTATTTTTTTCTCTCCCCTCCTATATTTTCTTTCCTAATTACACTTACAAAAACTCTTTAAAAAAAACCCCAATCATTGTGGATGCTCTAAGGCCATCTTCAATAGTGGGGATTTTGGTGTGGTTTTTTAAGAGATTTTGTATGTGTGATTAAAAAAGAGAAAATGAGAGGAAATAACAGATGGAGGAAAAAAAAAAAACAAAAGCTGAATTTAAAAAAAAAAACAAAACAAAAAACAAAACAAGGCTATAATTAACGCGTGCCAGGCTAGGCGCTAGTTGCTAGTTGGCCTTCACGCAACCAGCTGCAATTCTTTATTTCATAAGATGGGCCCCACCAACTGATAAAACTTCCAAAATAACATAAGCAACTCAACCCTTCTCTCACTTATTTTTCTCTCATATATCATGAAATTTTTTTCTCAAAAACCATGAACAATCCCCTAATGGGGTTGCTCTAAGTGATTGTGCCAAGAGAAAAAGGTAGTAATATAATGACTAGTAGGAGATAGAAGAAATTCATCAAAATGGGAAGAAGAAATTCATCAAATTGTCTTTTTGAATCATTTATTAACCTTTTTTGTACCTAATAATGGATGTTGTGTGAAAGCTTAAAAAGCCCCAAAAAGGTCTTATCATAGCTAATAGTACCTCTTAGTCACGGTTGTAATGATCTCTAAGATGCATTTGTAAAAGTGTAAAACATAAGAAAGAGACATCAACCACTTAACCTTTTTGGACTCATCCAAACAAGGATTACATTCAAGCCTAATACCCTCTCCTTCATATCTAACCATTCATATAAAGAGATAGGCAATATACAAGCACTTGGATGCTATAGTTTAATTTAAATATATTTCGCGATTTAATTCATTGACCAAATTTTAGGACGTGCATGAATGGTGCTAGACCATTAAGTTTGGAATTCAAACTTATATAAAGAAGCATGTATCATTTAATCATTTTATACTTATCATTAATATATATTTTTTAAATCATGATATGTGTGATATAAATTATAGTCGGTTTGGTGGTAAGGTGTAACACCCCGTGTTACGGCCTTCAATCCCGGATTAATTATTAAATTAATCCCGTTAATAATAATTAAATATGATTTAATTCGGTTAGGTTTCCTTTAATTAATTAATAAAGGTCCACCATGAACCGTGGACCCTTGCCTAAATTAGAGTCCTAAGCCTATTAAAGAAAGTAAACCCTTTACTATTCAGATTCTAATTAGGAATCCTAGACCTAGTTATCTATTAGGAATAAAGGAAGTAGGCCTTTTACTATTCAGACTACGATTAGGATTCCCTTTAATTAATTAATATGGTCCACTATGGACCATGGACCCTTATCCCTAAACCGAATCCTTAGTTCCAAAAGGAATAGAATTAGCAAGCCTATAATATTAGTTCCTAACCAGGACTCCTAAATATATAAATAGGGGACTTAAGAGGCACTTAGAACCCCCCACCACAATAAACGTTCCACCACCCCAAAGTGCTCCAAGAATCCCCTTAGAAGAAATCAAGAGAGCAAGAAAGCTTAAAGAAAGACCCTTCATAGCCAAGGAATTAATTAAGGCTAAGAGGTAACCCATGTCTCAACAAAACCTATTTTCATAGTTATGATTCCCCCTTAGGGTTTCCCCATCTTATTGTGTATTGGCGAGTTATGATGATTATTATTGATAATTGATGTGATGATCCCATGGGGGATCTTGATAATCTTGATATTGGGAGATTCTTGATAATTATGGCGTTCTTGATGATTATGTGGAGTTCTTGATGATTATTTGTCGTTCTTGATAATTGTATGGCGTCCTTGATGCTTATGTGTTATTTGTACCGAATCTTGCAATTAAAAGACGAACCGTATTCTTGTTGATATAAAAGTGATTAGAACCCTAGGTTGTATCGTATGATATCATTCTTGGATTATCGGGTGGGGAAATCGCATGTTTGGGTGTTGATTATATTTAGAAAAGCATGATAGGTTATGTACCGTTCGTTTCTCGTATTTGATCCATTAATTGTCTACTTGTTGTTGTTAATTGCGTGGTAAAGTGTCTAAGCATGGTTTCGGGTTCCACAACGGTTCCCGGGGCGAAAAGTGATGAAAAGAGTCAGTGGGGGGGTAGGTGGGGGTAGGGGACCCGCCACCTACCCGTGGCATTCTCGGGCAGCCCCGGCAGCGGGCAGCCGGCGGGCGGGCAGCTGCCCGCCAGGCGACCCGCTGCCCGGAACAGTATTCTCCGGCGGGCAGCCGGCGGGTGGCCCCCACCCACCGGCTACCCGCTGGAAATTCATCCCACCCGGGATCCCGGCTTCCCCGTTTGATGTTCCCCGTTCCCCGTGGTGTCCCAACGGACTCCGTTTATCGTGTCTATGTCTAGTTTGATGTTTCGGGTACCGTTCGTAGGTTTATGAGTCTATTATATTGCATGCTAGTTGAATTGGTACCCCGTTGACCTAGGTGGAAGAAGTATGAACCCCTTAGGACTATTCTTAGTAAGTGATGGATCACGCATAGGTTTTGTTATACGTTTTCTCTCCCTTCCTAATGTGTAATGTGGGTTGCATGTGCTTGCTATGTGTTATGTGTGTTTTACCCCAATTCGGTTGCGATCGGATTGGTTATCCTGAGCTGCGGTTCAGAAGCTGGCTGCGGTCAGATTGATACTCTTGGGCTGCGGTCCACCGTTTGGTTGCGATCAAACGTTTCTATACGAGCTGCGGTTCGTCCTTTTTCCTGGCTGCGGTCAGATGACATTCTCTTGGGCTGCGGTCCACTGTTTGGTTGCGATCAAACACTATGATGAGCTGCGGTTCATCGGTCGGTTGCGATCGACCCCTCCGTGTTGCGATACGGGGCAGGGTGCTGCGGGGCCGTGTCAGAGCTATATGCGCTGACCCTCATGTATGGGCATGCGATTGGTCCCGTGGCGCCAACAAAGTGTGTTATGTGTTGTGACATGGACGAGTTGTGATTACGAGTGTCTTGGGGGAAGTGACTATGGGATTTATATTGGGGATTGTTCATGTTGAGTTATGATCATTGTTTATGCTTTGCCTTATCTGCCTTATCTGTTGTGAACTGCATATGCTCGTTATAACTGTGCTTGTGTCTGGCCTTATCTGTCGAGTCATTCCCGGTTTTAAAGCTAGTGTTCGTAGGGTATATCTTCATGCTCAAAATGGTTTTCGTATATCTATATATATCTCTATATGTATTGTATTTCAACGCGTTGGAGTGGGTTACCAGCATCTCTCGCTGAACAGATATATTTGGCTTTCAGGCACAGAAGATTAAGTCACTGGAGTGCGCTAGAACTTAGAAGTAGATAGTTTCCCTTTTGGCCTGCGTGCCACATTTACGTATTTACGCTTTGAGGATATTAGTTAGTTAGCCTGTGCACTTGGGTTCTCTAGCCTAGGTGTGGCATAGCACCCCGAACGCTTGTATTTATATCTTGGAATTTAATAAGATTCTACCTTTATTATAAGTTTTAAATGTCTTGAAAATCTGGGGTGTTACATAAGGAATTTTTTTTCTTTTTGAAGTTTCAATTCTTTAAATTTGAAAATTTTAATTTTTAATGGTTTGGTTAATGGGAGATTAAATTAGATTTTCAAATTTTCATAAATGAGGAAAATGAATTCAAAATTCCCATTAGGATTGATTATTTTAATAAGTCAACCAAACAATGAAATATGAATTCTAACTTTATTCATTTATGTGAAATTAAAATTTCATTCCTTAAAAATTATTTTTCATAAATCAAACAAACTGTTAAGACAAAAACTTGTGCGAGACCGTCTCATCGTGAGATGGAACGGGACGGGTCAAGATGTAAATGTAATATTTATACGCACAAATGTTATACTAATTTGGAATAAATTAAAGTGTTTATTACTTATATGGGTAAATGTAATACTTTTACATTTTTTTTAATCTAAAAGTAGTACATTTTTCCTAAAAAGTATTATATTTTCCCTTATAAGTAACAAACACTTACCAACATTACTTATTAGGAAAAATATAATACTTTTGATGAAAAATATAATACTTTTACATCAAAATGTAAAAGTAGTATATTTATTCATGATTAGTATTACATTTATATATAAGTATGACATTTGCGCATATGAGTATAACATTTGCACGTTGATTCAAACCGACCCGTCTCACATAAGTGTGACACAACTGTTAAATTATTGAGATCTTCAACACCGTCACAAAATTTCTATGAAAAATACATGTGATGAGAAAATTCATTGGCTATACAAATACAAATACAACAATCAAATTAAAGTGTAAATACATAAATATAACATATATTCTCATCGATCACATTATCATCCCTAATAACAATCTCAAAACATGGATGGGTTGTGTGAACACTGAACAGTTGATCCACATGCAATGGATTCCATAATCATGATGATTATGTGATTATTAAGGTAGGCGAGGATTGGGTGAGTGGTGGGTAGGTCCCTCATTTTGGCTTTGCATTTCATAAGGGTGTTGCTATTTGCACCACCCTTTGACCAAAAGTTAATATAAAGTATCTTGAAATTGTAAAAAGGTGAAAATTTTTAATAATTACATAGGTGGTGTAAATAGCTAAATGATGGTTCATTTTGCTATTTGCACCACCTTGGTCAAATCTCATTTATGAGGTGTAATTAATAATATTTTAATTCAAAACCTAATTAATTAAAACATTGAAAATTAAAAAAAAAAAAAAAAAAAAGAATTAACCCCGTGGTCACTGTTTTGCTTTTGTTTTGTTTTTATTTTTTGTTTTTATTTTTTTTGTTTTGTTTTTTGTTTTAATGTTTAATTATTTATGCAATATTTTTTTTAAAGAACTACCTCAAAATTGTTAGAACTCTAATCCACATATCTTTATAAATTGTTATAGTATTTACAGTATAAAAAGATAAGTATGAAAATCAATTTATATTTCAAAGTCTTAATAGAACTCTAACCCACATATCTTTATAGAATTTTAACTACATCAAAATTGTTAGAACTATAACCCACATATATCTTTATAAAATTGTTACGCTATTTACAGTATAAAAAGATAGGTAGAAAATTAATTTATATTTATTCATTTCAAATATCACTAGTAATCATTTTATATTTCAATTTATAGTTAAATCAATTTAAAATAATGTATACAACAAATTTGAGTTATAAAAAATATTAGAATAACAAAATTAATTATTATTTCTCTTTATTTAAAATTAAAACATAAACAAAAATAAGTATTGAAAATATAAACTTTAAAAAACATGTATTGAAAAAAAAAGATGTATTGAAAAAAGAAACTTAAAAAAAATGTATTGAAAATAAAAACTTAAAAAAATATTGCACAAAATAATTAGGCATTAAAACATAATAATAATAATAATAATAATAATAATAATAATAATAATAATAATAAAGAGATTGATTATTAAATAAAAATAAAAAAATAAAAATTAATGTTTGACTACATTTAATGAGGTGGTGCAAATAGCACTTTTTTATTTGCACCACCTATAAAGCTATTACACCTATTAAATAGGGGGGTGTAAATAGCAAAATGAGTGGTGTAAATAGAATTTCCCTTTCATAAAGCCTAGTGCTGGGAAAGGAATATATACATGCCATCCAAACGCGTAATACAAAAGCCCATCCAGTAAAATTCAATTATCTTATATATATAGCATTCTATACTAGCTTTAATTTTCTCTGCGTTCTACTCCACTTTTTGTACAAGCTAATATCAGAGTTGCTAGGGTTAGGGTTCAGCCTTTTGAAAGAATATCAGAGTTGCAATTATATGGCCATCAAACCCTTTTTCTCCGCTCGCTAAAATCATCGGAAAACCCATAAATATTATGAAAAGCTAGATTATGTATCTCAAAATATATATACTTATACTTTATTGCTAAATAGTTTAGTTTCTATATATAATGTAATTTTATTTTATTTAAAAGTTCCAGTATTAAAATGTGTGAAAATTTCGTGACATTGAGGTCATTTTATGTTTCTATTTATTATATAAAGAGTTAATACCCAAAATCGTCCTCGATTATAGTGGTTTTTCTCAATTTCGTCCTAAACGACTTTGGTGACCTAATATCGTCCCAGACTTTTGTGTTTCGCTCAATTTAGTCCCAGACTTTTGTGTTTTTGCTCAATTTAGTCATTCATTTGTTATTCTGTCCATTTGGTGTTAAATAAATACACAATTCAGTAATTTTAATATTGACATCTCTTTACTCATAGACATGTGAACTACGAAATCTTTTTTTTTTTTTTACGAATTACTCCCAGAATTACTCCTAAAACTGCAAATATAAAATTTGATTTGCAGGTCCGGGAGTAATTCTGGGTGTAATTCGTACAAGAAAGAGGAATTTCGCACTTCACAAGTTGAAAGTAAAGAGAGATCAATATTGACATTACTGAATTGTCCCTTTATTTAACACCAATTTGATAGAATAACAAATGGAGGACTAAATTGAGCGAAACACAAAAGTCTGGGACAATATTAGGTCACCAAAGTCGTTTAGGATGAAATTGAGAAAAACCACTATAGTCGAGGACGATTTTGAGTATTAATATGATCAAAATTGTCACAAATTTTATAAAACTGATAGAGTAACACTTTTTTTTTTGGGATCATGTAACTAATTACTTCAGTATTTTTTTTTTATGGTGATGAATATACAACTATATATAATTCGGAGTATAATTTAATATCTTTATTCTAATATATGATGAATTAATTGATTTCCATGGCGGTGTAACCTTTCAAAAACAAGGGGAATCATGGCATCAAAGGATTCGGAGCAGCCTGTGTCTCCTACTGGCAAAGCCTCCTTTTTAGTATACTTTTTTGGGGTGCTTTGTTCAAACATTATGTCACCTTCTAATTATATATAAAATTAAATTATTGCAAGTGTTATTATTTAGATTTGATAATTGTATTTCCGGGGTGGAGATTAGATAAGAATTTTACGACTACGTGACGGCGGTGCTACTATGCTTGCTAATCCAATCAAAGGTGAGGACTGAGGAGAGAATTGTGATTTTTGTTTTAAAATATAGATAAAAATTAAAGATCATTTTTGGACCATTAATTTCAATTCGAGCATGTACTTGCTTTTGGTTTAATTTGTCTTTAATTAATGTATGCAGTTGGTGGTCATACATACAATAATATAGTTGTTTTTATGATCTTACCAAAAAAAAAAGTTGTTTTATGTTTTAATTTATTGGTATGGGTAATTACAGTCAATTCGATGGCTAGATGCTCCATACAAGCTTTTCGTAATAATATATTGATGGTGTGCTTTTAAAAATAAAATACTAGTGCGCACAAAAGATCTGTCTATTTTAGATATAATCTCTAGACTATTATTGTCGAATTTCGAACATTAATCTCTTTTTTCAAATACTATATACTAAACCATTGAGTTAAACCTGTGCAAACACTTTTGTATTTTTTTTCTTTATATTCCATCATTTTTTTACAACGAGGATCACTACTAACAGTACGTGCTCTAAGTAAATTATGTTCGGATATAATAACTCGTATCTATACAAGAGAAGGCTTTTAGTCTATATATATATAAATAAGAGATTGAGTTTTGAGAGATTCAACGCCTTTAAAACTAAGAATGAACTAAATTCAAATTGATTTCCCTTTATATAGTTAGGATTGGAATTCAAATAGTTACAATTAGGATGATGATATGGGCCCTCTGTGGCGTTGTACATGCGATCTGCCATGATGATACCCGCAAATTATGCTGTGCAACCGAATGCACCTTGCAAGGTGCATACGGTTGCAAAACAGCGGCTGCTTTGGTTAAAAAAAAACGTGCGTCTCACTTAAAGAATAAATCAGGTTTGATTCCCGGCAATAACATTTTTATATATACAAAAATTCATAACTATATATCCACAAATTCATAACTATATATCCATAGTGAATGAATGAAGTAAAAATCCACAATGAATGAATGAATGAACTAAATATCCACAATGAATGAACTAAATATCCATAAATTCATAACTATATATCCACAGTGAATGAATGAAGTAAATATCTACAATGAATGAACTAAATATCCATAAATTCATAACTATATATCCACAAATTTATAAATATATATCCAGAAATTCATAACTATATATCTACAATAATGCTATTTCTGAGAATCGAACCTGAATTCTCTTTTTTTTTTTTTTAAGTGAGACACGCGTTTTTAGTCAAAACGACATCGTTTTGCATCGTATGCACCATGCGCATGGAAGGTTTTATTCTCCTCAATACAAAGTGCACATAAATGTAGGTTAGAAAACAGTTGGTCAATTTATAATTGCCTCAAAAAGTAAGGAGGATCAAAGAATAATTAGCACGAATAAAGCATCACTCTAACTCGACTCTTCTTGATTTATTATTATTATTACAATTTCTTTTATTTCTCCAAAAAAAAATTTGGGTGACAAGGAATGTGTGTTGTGTAAACTCCCCTCCTATGTTCTTCATTTTACTTTGTTATGTTTATCACTATGAGATGGTATGCATATGGAATAAATTGAATATAAAATGAACTTAAACTGAAAATTATTTTATAGATTTGAGAAAAACAAAGACAATTAAAAAAAAAAAAAATCAAAATGACAAAATTGAATGAAATTTTTTCCAGTTTTGAGTAAATTTTACTTTTACTTTTGAGCTGGGATGATTACTTGGTTCATTGAAATGAAAAGACTTACAGTGAGGTCATAGATTTGTTGCCGACTTACAGTGACAGCACAACCATATATAAACCTCATCAGCTCCTTCAGTCCTTTAATTTGCACATCTTATATATCAATTCCTCTACACCAATTACATAGACGTACTAGTCCAAATGAAAATAATATTTGTCTCACAATCACAAAATATCGAAGGTTACGTTATATATGTCCAGTTAGTTTGCAAATTATAGGAACCAAACCAAACCATTAATAGAAGGGTTTGATTATTATTGTTTTTGTTTAATTATGTGAGTTTTGATTCTTATTGAAATTTTAATGAGATATGTAAATAACTTAATTTTAGTATAAGTAATTGTAAGTAAAAAAATATTATTGTTGTTATGTTGTTATTGTTTAACTTAAAATTCTAAATATTTCATTTTAATTTTTTTACAAATTTTTTTTAATTATATGAAGGGAAGGGCGAAGCCTCGGTGATAAATAAAAAATAAAAAAAATAATTAAAAAAAAAAAGCGATTAGTCACCACGGACATGGGGAGTCTTGATACAATCCTTGTGAACGCAGGCTGCAAGGTCAGCGTTCGGGCAAAAATAAAGCAAGGTCAAAATTTTGTTTAAAGATTTTTTTTTTTTTAAACTCTTAGAAAGTTGAATTTCAATAGTTTTAACAATAGATATAGTTGAACATATACTACAATGTAATAGAGTCAGTAGCTTTCAAAAAAAAAAAAACAATAGATATAGAATGTTGGAGAAGCCACCCAAAAAAAAGGATCAAACTAATAGTTAGAACCGGAACTAAACTTTTAATTTCATAAATGGTTTTGATTCCTCTGATCTAATATAAGAAACGTGAACCACTTGGTCAGAACCAATGTTGTAGAATTGTAGAAGGCGCTAAACGCTAGTCGGACGTCTAATGCCTAGGTGTCGAGTAATCCGAGTATATTGTTTCTACTTTTCTCACTTATGAAGTTGGAAGTTGTTAAATTGTTATAGTTCCCTAAACTAGTCAATTTCATATGTTAGATGGTTAGTTGAGTACATAGTTGGAAGAGTATATAAGAAGATTAACCGAGCAGGCAAAAAAAAAAAAAAAATCACTTGCTCGAGTTGGGTACCAACTCAACTAAGTTAGACACTCAACTCAGTTGAGTTAGGCGCCTAGTCGACCGGCTGACTAGAAGCCATCTAGGGTTAAAATCGCCTCAACTTAAGGACACCTAGCACCTAAACGACCGCCTAGATCGATTTTTACAACATTGATCATAATCAAAACCAAATGTCCAAATCGAGGTGACATTTATATATATCATTAACACAATGATATACCATCAAACAATTTACTTCTTTTTTCCTTTATTTTCATCTAATGAAGAAGGCATGTTGAGTTATCTAAAAAAAAAAATGAATTTTAATTTCAATTATTACCAACACTTTCTTGGTTAAACCTGACATATTTAGCATTTTCCAACGTGAATGTAACAATGTACCGAAATCTATACATTATGCGTATACATAAGTAAACACTACACATGTTAGACATGTGTTTATCGTTACGAATTTCATGAAGTACGTACTTACGTGTCAAACATACATACAAGATACATCTAGAGGTCGGTGGTCTTTTCTTTTTTCTAAATTCTTTTGTCTCTTTTTTGAGCTGAGGCTTGTGAGTTGAGAGTTAGCTTAACCGGGGTTAGAATCCGACCATAGGTAGGAGTTTATGACCGTTTGGTGTAACAATGCCACTGACACGTATAGTACAGCAAAAATACTATGAAAATACCATTACACAACAAAAGATTTAGCATTCAGATGCTCTCTCGCTCGCTCACTTTCCAAAAGCACTCCACTTCACAATTCTTTTTCTACGTATATAAACCCCACCCACAATTGAAAATCTCAAATACACCTAGTCAGTTACTGTACTACGACCCTCACCCTATAACCCTACACCATCGCTCTCAATCTTCTTTCTCTCCAGAATTCTCCATTCCCTAAGATACCCACTTCTTTCTCTCTCTAACTAATCTTGCTACAGGAACCATCCTATCAGTTCTGTAATACCCAAAATCCCAGCTGAAAGATCTTGAGGAATCATGGCGGTTCTTGTGCTCCTTTCACTACTTTTCATGGCCTTGGTTGGTCATTCAAGTATGTTTTTTTTTTTTTTTTTTATTCCTAGCATGGGTTTTCATTTTTTTAGTGTTGAAGTAGTTAAAAGTTGGATCTTTGAGGTTGTATGAGCTGATCTGTTGATGTTTTTGAGGGGTTTTGTGTTTTTTTTTTTTTTTTTTTAAATTTTTTTTTTTTGTAGGTGCTGCTTACTGTGTGTGCAAAGATGGGGTGAGTGATACTCAGCTTCAGAGGAACATAGATTTTGCTTGTGGAAATGGAGCTGATTGTTCTGCTATCCTTCAAAATGGTGTTTGTTTTAACCCCAACACTGTGAAAGATCACTGCAGCTATGCTGTCAATAGCTATTATCAGAAGAAGGTTTCATCTGGAGCAAGCTGTGAATTTTCTGGCACTGCAACTCTCACTGCTAATCTACCTTGTAAGTAATAGAGTTATCTTCCACCCAATATTTTTACCCCTTCTACCCCAAACTTTTTCCTTTTTTATTGGCACAAACTTATTACTTTTTTTTTTTTTCTTCTTGTTTTTGATGTGTGCAGCTCAACCTTCTGGATCTTGTGTTTATCCCTCAAGCGCTGGGTTTGTATTCTTGTTCTTTGGATCTGTGTGATTATATATTATACATCTTGCAATTATTCAGTAATTTATATTTTTCTATGTGAAAATTCTCTCTTCCCCTGAAGCCTGGTTGGTATTAGAAGTGAACCAATTCCAATTATTTTAGATTTCTTGAAAGGAAAAAGGAAAAACCGAAGTTTTTCTAAGAAAGATTCTTGCTTTACCCTAAAGATTAAGTATCAGATTCAATGGAAATGAGTACAAATAATTTCTTGGTAGGTTAAAATTGCATTTTAAAGGAGTTTTGGTGAGTAAAGACACTGCTAAAATAAACTGAAATTATTGCACGGAGTATTTGATACACTTTTGATCACTTTCCAGATAAAGGGTGGGGATTTTTCTGCAAATCAATGTTGATATCAGTCTTCCTTTTAAAAATCTTTGCAATGGCCATTCTAGTTAATATTCGGCCACAATTATTCATCAGTTGTGTGCATGTGAGCTGGCCTGATGTTGATATGTGCTGTCTGCTACTATTTCTTTAATCTGTTCTTTAGCATATTTTAATGATGTTTGTTCTCTGATTGCTTTCACATGGCGCCATGCTTCTTCCCCTTGTAATCTAATCTTATGGGTACATATTAAAGTGATTGTTGGTTGATAATTTAGTCAAATAATTGAACGGCGGCGTGATATTCTTGTACAGGTCTGCCGGTGGAAGCACATCGCCAACCACCAACCCATTAACCCCACCGACAACCCCATCTACCGGGACTGGGATTGGTACTGGCACGGGCACTGGAACAGGCACCGGAACTGGAACTGGAACGGGGACAGGCATTGGCACCGGGACAACTCCGACTTTCGGGCTTCCTCCCACAGCCGGGACTGGAATCCCGGATGGCAGTGCAGCTGTGTTTCCTAGTAAAAGCGCAATCTTGGTCGGGCTGGCAGTTGTATTTCTAAGCCTGGTTCGTCCTCTAAGAGTCTGAGAAAAATGTGGCACGTTGGGTTTGATTCTTGCTGGGAAAAAGTGAGGGGTGGGGGGGATTCATCTGGACTTTAAGTCCCACTTGTGCTTCTCTTTACTTTGTTGATCTTGGGTGGATAAGTTGGAATTGGATTCCCATTTTGAGCGCATATTTGGCTGTTTCTGGGGGTAGTAGTAGTAGACTAGTATTAGATGATCATGTTTTACTTCTTCTGTGTTGTATATCTAGAGATCAAGTAGAAGGAAGGCTGTATTTTTTTATTTAATTCCCACCTATAACCATGAAACTCCCCTTCCCCTTTTCGTGTTTCTTACTTTTCTCTCCACTTTTTTTTTTTCTTCATCTTAAAGTTAACCTTACTGAATGCAATTGTCAGCAAAGTTAACCTTATTTTGACTTTAATCAATTAACTGAGTAAATAGATTGCGACATATAATATTTACTGGTCGTCAGTATATGATGTTGTCATATAATGATGCTTTCTTAAAATATATGTGTAAAATGTAAATTACTCCCCGACAAGAGTCACTGTCGTTATCTCTAGCACGAGGAAAAAGGTTTCATCATGGGGTTTGATTGTTTGAAATAGAAACAGATTATTATAAGTGTAGTGGGTATTATATAGATACTCCGTATTAATTTAGCGGAGGTCACAAGATGTTAAAATCTGCCGAATTCAAGAGGTTGACAATGGCATTATTTCATTTGCGGTCACTATCTGAAAACGTTTGTATATTGGGTAAACTTCGTCTTGTAATTTTAGATTGGAAAGAGGTAAATTAACTTAACTTGTTCATAATTAATTGATTCAAACTTCGTCTTGTAATTTTAGATTGGAAAGAGGTAAATTAACTTAACTTGTTCATAATTAATTGATTCAAACTAAGAAAACTGATAGGCCGCTCTAATTGAAAGTGAAATTGGTAATATTGTAGTTACTAAGTCAACAGTCTGACCAACTTGATTAAAATTACCTTTTATTTCATTTATTTGTGTTGAAGAAGGATGGTGACATGGGAGCTACTAGGTGGTACTGGACAAACATTAGCCACAATTTTTGAACAGAAAAGAAAGCCGGCTTGTACACTACTGAAAAGGATTTGGTATCAAGAATAAATTTTTCAACAAAACTACACATTTTATTCCTTAACAAACATCAATTGGCAACTATAACTAACCAAAGGATTCATACTTGCCTGCTAGCTGCTAGGCTGTTAGCCGGCTTCTCGGCGCTAACAAACTCCCGAATCAGATTAGAAACAGCGGCAGGCTTCTCGACGTGTGGGATGTGACCGCAATTTGGGATTTGGCGTATGATTGCATCTGGCAATTCACAGTGCAACCGCTGCATTGTACAGTTGACGAACGATCGATCACTCACTACCGAATCTATTATCTATAGTAGAAGTTAGGCCACTAAGATAAGAGGAGAGGAACTTACAACTCCAAGCTTGTAGTCAATAATCTGATCATTCTCTCCCCATATTATAAGCGATTTTTGCTTGACCTGTATATATAACAAGTAGTGAAAGATTGATTAGCTTTCATATGGGTACTAGCCAAACGGAGAATAAATATCGCCCTTACATCGTTTATCTGAGCAGTGACATTATAGCCTCCACTGATCATAAAATTAACAGTTGCATCCTCCCACCAGGGTAATAAACAATGTAACCGCCCAATCTGAAAAGCAATAGCACAAAATCATATCATGTCATTTGGACCAGCTGCAAACATCAAAATATTTAAGAGCCAACTTTGTAGATGAAGGCTTTGTCAAGGCTCCAGGGCCCCCTAACATCATGTCACGGGGTCAGTTCCAATAAGGTGGATTATCTCAGTCCCCCCAAATAGGGTACTTATAACTTAACCCTATTAATTGAAGCACGTGCTCCATCTCAACTAAAAGCCTAAGCTGATAGTTGGATTGCACATTAATGGTTATATGCTCTGATTTAGAGGTATTATATAATAGGTTATTGCTAATTGTATTGAGGGCTTATTAAAAAAGAATACAATTTCAAACAGTTGGATCTCAAAAGATTATGAAAAACCATAAACAAGCGGACCAAACTCACATTTGTCCAGTCTGCGAGAATATTGAAGGGTAAACTATTGAAAGCCAGTGAAGTTGCATACCAGCGAAGCGGGATGCTTTTCAACAAGTAGACCTGTCCAAACGACAAAATTTGATATATAAGCAGTGAAGTATTCATAAAATACAAATTTTGACATGACTGACGATAAAACTTCTCTTGCATCAAATTAAGGTTCAAATAACATTAAAACGTCCTCCCTTCCTTCTAAGCTGATTAAAGAGATGGATTACCCCAGCATAAGCTGCTGCTTTAGGTAGTGTTGCAAGGTCCCCAGTGCCTTCTGCATATACACTTGCATCGATCAAAACCAGCCTATCCACCTGATTAAGGGCACAATGCCTCATTTGGACGAGCCATATAATTGCCAAATATATCCGTAAAATACAAAGCTCTAGGGCAGACTCATATCTATTTAGAGCACTTACAGCTTCTGGATAGTTGACGGAAAAGTCGATAGCAATGGCAGATCCAAGACTTGGTCCGACTAATGTCATAGGCCTTTTGATGTATGTATTCCAAAACTGAGAGAAAGATGAGACCAAATTTTGAGATAAAAACAAAACAGGTGAAAGTTATTCTTTCAGATGCTTTAGAACACATTCAATCTAATTAAGGTGGCCTAGAATACTGAAACATGATTTAATTCAGAGTGTAACCCGATTTGCATACTAAAGTCGACTCCTTTTGGCTGTCCAAATGATCTAAATAACATGCAAAGATGAAATTGAATACCTCATAAAGATGTTTACGCTTGGAAGCAACATCTAATGCCGGAAGCCTTTCTAACCAATGTCAGGATTAAATGAAGCAATTCTCAATCCCTGTTTGAATATTAGAGCCAAAAGGGCAAGTTTTTATGAAAAGGGAGGTTGTACAAATGAAATGAATATACCTAAATCAGAAAAACCCCATCCAAGAATATCAATTGCCCATGTCTCGAACCCAGCCTCCTCGAGCATCGGAAGGGTGTATCTCCATTCTAAAAGTGAGCTGAACAGAATAAGAAGAGATGAACAATGCAAACACAGCAGGAAAACAAGGTGCCAACACTTGAAGAAAATGACACCCCTACCTGTCAAAACCATGGAGAAGAACAACCGGGTTCTCCTCACTCCGCACTGCTGGCTTCACACAACTGCTCATAATACAACCTTTAGAAAAGCTTACCTAATTTGGACCAATTTGCAATCATCAGTCCACAAATGTTGCTACATAGAGGATATACAAAGGTTGCCAAATTAAGACATATCAAATTCAAAAATGCAAATGCTAACATGACATTAAAGAAACGTGGTATTGGTGCAAGAATAAGATATATGTCCTTGTGTATTCTGGCGCGAGCAATAACAATGTAAAAATAGGCTGACCCTTGATAGCGCAGCTAACTTACCGGGACTCTCTCAATTCTTGAAGCCAATTTCCTAGCAAATTGGTCTTTGATATTGTCGACTTGTTTTGGAAGAAAAGCAGGAAATTCACAAGCCCACAACCTCAAACGCTTTGCCCTCCAGCCTTTCGCGCTAAATGTATGCGGCGGTGGTTGAGCGCCGCCGGCTGAAACGCCCAGTGCCACCATTTCTTGGCAGCGTCGACCAAGCCAGGACAAACTTCAGAAATGAATGAGGGCCTTGCAATAACCAGAAGGCGCTAAAGATATATCATCAAAAATTATTGGGAAAAGGGTCAAATACACCCATGAACTTTATATAAGGAGTCAATTAGGCCCCTGAACTTTTAAATGTTGCAATTAAACCTACGAACTTGTTACTTTTGTGCATTTAGACCCAATAACAAATTAATTACCTGTAATAGCAGGTGAGATGCTGACGTGTCATTTTTTAATATAAATAATAATAATAAAATAATATAAAATTATTTAAAAGATTTTAAAAAAAATTAAAAAGAGAGAAGATGGCAGCCATCGCTGCCATCTTATTCTTGCCTGGGAAACTAATTTTGTTTTAAAAAAGAGAAGAAGGCAGCCATCGCTGCCATCTTTTTCCTGAAGGAGCGGGAACAATTTTATTTTATATTTTTTAAATAAAAACGAAGAAGAGAGAAGATGGCAGCCATGGCCATGGCTGCCATCTTCTTCTTAAGTCTCTTTCGTCTCCAGTGGAGACGAAGGGAACTCTTTTTTATTTTATTTTTTAAAGAAAAAGAGAAGATGGCAACCATGGCCTGCCATCTTCTTCTTGCCTCCTTCTTCGTAGGAGGCTAGCAGGCAAGAAGAAGAAGATGGCAGCCATGGCTGTCATTTTCTCCTCTTCTTCTTCTTCTTTTTTTTTTTTTTTAAAAAAATTTTTATATTATTTTATTATTAGTAATTATTTTAAAAAAAATGACACATCAGCGTCTCACCTGCTATTACAGGTAATTAACTTGTTGTAGGGTCTAAATGCACAAAAATAACAAGTTCATAGGTTTAATTGCAACATTTTAAAGTTCAAGGGCCTAATTGACTTCTTGTATAAAGTTCAGGGGTGTATTTGACCCTTTTCCCAAAATTATTTAAAGCTACTTTCGTATAATTTCTCACTTTTTTTAAAATACAAAATTTATTATTATTAAATTATATGAGAGTTGTAGGATTCATCTTTACTTATTGATAGTGCTCATTTCTCATCTTAAGTTATAATAATAATTGATAATTGATGTTGTAAACTTCATCTTTGTCCTGATAAAATATTAGACACCTAAATTTATAACGTCAATTATAAATTATGAACGACACGACATGTTAAAAAATAATTAATAATTTAGAGACCAGAAATGAGTGTAACTAATAAATAAACAAATCCTGCAATTACTCTATAACTTAAAAGACGAAAAATAGAAATTTCTTATTGTACATCAATATCTCAAGTTGGTCGGATTAATTCTGAGCCCCAACTAATATAAGCCTCTAAGATCCCTCCCCTAGAGTCTGTTGGTGGAGGTAAATTCCGTGTTGCTAAATTGAATTTTCAGTTAAAGGAGAAGATTAGTTGAGTTAGAAAGTGCAGTAGCATTCCTGTCTGTGCTCTAGCTCCTATCAATAATCAATCTCATGTCAGCGCCCATTCCCAGCTTGCATGAGGCATTGATATCCCAGTTATTGTCACAGAAAAAATGGAGCTTTATCCGTCTCAAGCAGATACACTCTCTGTTTATCACATGCGGTCTTTGCCACCACAATTCATGGCTCAGGAAACTACTCGACCACTGCATATCCCTGCCTGCATTCCCCTCTTCCTATGCGCTTTCTCTCTTCACTCGGATCAAACAACCCAATGCCCATTCCTGGAACACCATGATCAAAGGCTATTCCATGACTTCAAACCCCTATCACTCCATTGTTTTCTATGCCAAAATGCGGGAAAATCGTGTATTTCCCAACAACCACACCTTTACTTTGCTTCTCAAAGCCTTTTCCAAGGCCAAAGCAGGAAACCCACTTCAGGTTTTTGCTCAAGTAGTGAAGTTTGGGTTCGGTTCTGACCACTATGTGCAGAATTCTTTGGTTTCTACTTTTGCTGTCTGTGGGCACATTCAACTTTCGCGCAAGGTGTTCGTTGAAATGCAGCAAAGAGATGTCATTTCTTATACTGCATTGATTGATGGGTTCAAGAGAAACAGTAGGCCAGCTGAAGCTTTGGAGCTTTTTCTAGAGATGAAAAGGAAGGGTGTGAGGGTGGATGAAGGTACTATAGTTAGTGCTCTTTGCGCAGCTGGGATGCTGGGATGTGTTTGGTTGGGGAGGCAGCTTCATGGGTTCTATATAGTGCCTGGGAGAGTTCATCAGGATGTCTATATTGGCAGTGCTCTTGTGGATATGTATTCCAAGTGTGGATTCTGTGATGATGCTAGTCAAGTGTTTGCAGAGATGCCATGCAAGAATCTTGTTTCTTGGACTGCACTGATAACTGGATATGTTAACTGTGAAAGATTCAAGAATGCCCTGAATGCTTATGAAGACATGCTGGCTAGTGGACTAGAGCCCAATCAAGCTACACTAACTGTTCTTCTCACTGCCTGTACTAAGCTAGGGGCTTTAGACCAGGCCAAGCAGCTTGAGATGCGTATTGACTCACAACGACTCGAAATCAACTTGGCTCTTGGCAGTGCTTTGATAGATTTGTATGCAAAGTGTGGATGCATCAATGATGCACTTTCGGTTTTCAGAAAGATACCAGTTAAAGATGTTTATGTATGGACAGCCATCATCAATGGGTTGGCAATGCATGGTGAAGCTGAGAAATGCTTAGATCTCTTTAGGGAAATGTTGAGCAATGGGGTCGAGCCCGATGGAGTCACATTCATTGGGGTTCTCAGTGCATGCTCTCATGGTGGACTTGTGGATGAGGGGCAGAAATTGTTTGCAGAGATGGACAGTGCCTATGGAATACAACCCACTGTTGATCACTATGGTTGCATGGTTGATCTGCTGGGCCGGGCGGGACGATTAGAGGAAGCAGTTGAGTTGATTGCAGGCATGCCAATGGAGCCAACCCCAGGTGTTTGGGGGGCTCTATTTGGTGCATGCATGATTCACAAAGAGTATGGACTGGGAGAATGGGTAGGAAATCATCTGATCAGGATACAACCTCATCACAGTGGCAGGTACACACTTCTGGCAAATTTACATTCAATGTCTCAAAACTGGAAAGCAGTAGCTCAAGTCAGGAAAAAGATGAAAGACAATGGAGTTGAAAAGATCAGGGGGTGTAGTTGGATTGAACTGGAAGGTGTTATCCATGAATTTATTGCCTTTGACAATTCACATGCCCAGTCTGAGAGTGTGTATCTGGTCTTGGATAGCCTTGCCAGCCAACTGGAACCTGAAAATTTTGTTCATACATTGACTCCATAATGTTCACACTGGACAGTTTAAAGCATAGCAGATTTCCAGGTTATCAATGAACAACATTCAACAACAATTTCATTTCTCAGAAAAGACTACAAAGTATCAAGTTATAAACCACAGTTTTGCCCTTGATGAGAGATACAATCTGGTTGTTATATCCTAATATTTTAAGCGTTGAAGTTTTTCGCATTATCTCCATCCTTTTGCGCTCCCTCTACGTGGACAGAACAGCATATCAAGTAATTCTGGATTCTGGGAGATTAACCCAAAAAGTGACTCCTCCTACCAAGTCAAGGTGGCTGTAAGAATAATTAATGAATTTCAAGCGGTGTAAAATCAAAGGATCACCGAAGAAATTGTTTCCAGTCTTTATGTTGCAAGAGTTGGTGACAGCGAGAAAGTTGGAAACTCAAAATCCTAAGAATTCCCATGGAAAGAAACAGAATTATGCCTTATCTCAACGGGAACTAGGAGACTTCCAGATGAGACTTGAATGTTATTAGTCCGCTTTATCGTCAGAAGCCTCCAATAACCATTTTGCTCTCCAACCAATTGAAGGTGACAAAAGGCGTTCTGTTTTCCAACCAGATGACTGAAGCTGCCATAAAGCACAAATAGAAAACGGAAAGAGTAAATATATTGTTCTTTCACTAGTTTGGAAGGGGAAAAGGGATAAAGCATGGTCTTATGTAACCAAAATACCTTTGAAATGAAGATTTTGTAATGCTTTTCAATCCACAATTCACTCTCCATATGTACATCTCGCTTCTCGCCAGCAAGTTTTGACATGACAAGAGCATGAATGAATGACTGCAAGATATCTGCTGCCGTTGAATCTTTATGCACAACAATGCTGACGATTCCATTTTTCTCCAGCAGTAAATACTTAGCTAGATAGACCACCCAGAAGAGATAAGTAGATAATTTGGGTAAAATATTTTCACATTAAAAAATAATGCGCAACATATCAACCTTTTCTGTAATGAGATCCAGCAGACTTTAAGAGTTCCTCCCTAGACATCAAGAAGAAACTGTCACTAAATAACTCAAAACATTCATTCCGTAATTTTTTTTTTCTTCTTTCAGGTCTACTTGAGAGCACACCCGTGGAGCTATTCAGCTCCAATATGCATGTTTTTTCTTTATCTCTAAATTTGAGGAAAAGAGCAAGCCCAACTTACATTTCATGAAATTTAAGTGAAGTAATCCTCACGCCTAAGCTAACATTCTTGTGTAAAGTACTCTTAGGGCTCCATGAGGTCATCCATAACGGTAGAATATGCTCCATGGTCGAGACCTGCTTTGGAGAGAGAACTGGCAATAGTACAGAACAACTCAGTTTGAAATACGATGAAGATTGTCATTGTGATGTGTTTCATTTCCTTTCCCTTGTATCAAAAATAAAAAATTACGATGAATATTATGCAATCACCTTGGCCTGTCTTGAAGAAATGTGACAGAAGAATCGAGCTCCTTTCACAGTTAAGAGTTGTGAGCGAAAGACAACTAACGGCCTTATAATTTGCTACATATATCAAAATTAACAAAGACAGATTAGATGCAAGATGTTAGTGTACTATACATGGGATAGCGGGTAAGAGGAGAAAGGAAAGCAGTGCAAAACTGACCATACATATGGAAAATGGTAAGAGACAAGAACGAGATCCATATGGCAATTGCGTGTCCATTAGTGATGCGAGCAAGTAGCATTCCAAATGCCATACCGATCATTGTTGCAACAGTCTCTTGGCTTCCTTCCTATTTGATCAAGCGAGCATAAAAATGTAACAATCTGTGCAATTATTTAGTACGGAAGCTCTGCAACATTAGTGCCAATCTCGGTACCTTTGCAGATATGTCGGCTGCATTATCTTGAAGGGCAAAATGCTGCGTCAAAGCTGCTCTAGTGGCTCCACTAGCAACACCAGCTATATAGCAACAACACGTGAAAGAGATAGACAAGAACGGTTATCACCCAATGATGGCATTGGAGCTGAGAGCATGTGTCACTCAACTGGGCTATAATGCACATGGGTCAAACCACACTAAAAGAATGAATCCAACCAATTAGCTAGCCTAACCCATGGCCTTATAAACTCATATGTTCTCTCTTATTTTATAGATGTGGGACTCTTAACAGATGTGAAAGCAGTTGACTTACTAAATGATCTTGATAAGCTCCCCAGACATAGAATGAACAAAAATGCCGATGGAAGTAGAGGAGAGAGAAGGTCCATCAACATTCCTGTGGAAAAGATGACACAGACAGATGGAGATTAGAGAGATGAGGATAGGGTATTTAAACGGATGTTCCAGGCCCGATATTAGAAAGAGATTTATTAAAGAACCAAGATCATTCATGAAATCTGCAATCAACCGCCACATTTTGGCATTGCTATCCAAATTCGAACCCTGAAAACAAAAGGCTACAACTTTAGTACCTGCAACAGATCAGATAAGCAATTGATCAAGCAAAAGCGCAGAAACCTGGTAAAACGTGAATAAAATGCCACCAATCATTCCTGATAGATCCCGCAAAAACCACTGTACCAAATCCAACATAGTATAAGTGTTGCCATCACCACAACATTAGACAAATTTCAATCAACGTGAAGAACTGTAAATTCTACCTGAAATGTAGCCCCAATGACAGTAGCTGATTTCTCTCCTACACCAATGGCACTTAAAAGGGCCTAAAAGTTTGCATAAATGAGCCTCTAGCATTCACAATAAGAGGTAAAACAACACACTTCTATACTCAATCTTACCTGTGTAGACAGCATCATCCGCACATAAGTTGAAAGCCCCTATAAAAATTTAAAGTTAAAATTGAATTTCGTTCGTATAGCAGTTGAGAAATCCAACAATGGGTATCAGAAATTTGAACCTGCAACAAGTCCCACACTTGAAAGGGTACATAATCTGGGGTCACGCTGTTTGGAAACCCCTATTTATGCAAACAAAAAACAAAAAAAAAAAAAAAAAAAAAAAAAAGTATTACACACCACACTACAACAACAAAAATAAATTTATGGGAAATGAAGACTATTCTTGTGCTTTTAACTTTCCCATTACCAAAAAAATGTAATCTTTTCACTAGGAAAATGATAAAGAACATATGATTTTATCTTTTTTTTTTTCTCAACTAAACAAAATTTCATCTATTCACCATTTTAATTACACAAGAAGATTTTGTAAATTTGATACTATAACTCATCCTAGACCATATGCATTAAAAGTTTTGCAATCTGGGTCATTGCCTTTCCTCTTCATACGAAAAAAAATCTGATCTTTTTACTAAAACAACACATCTTCTTTTAAACATTTCATTTATCAATTAAACCAAAATTCACAATTTTAATTACACTTGAAAATTTTGCAAGTAAAACCTACAGTATGATCCATACAGCTCAACCCACAATATTTATCTATAATGATACAAGCTAATTTATAGCACAAATGACAATTAAAGTAGTATTTATATAGAGACAGATAGAGAGCTTGCCTCGGGTATAAAAGCTTGGAGAATTTTGCCAGAGATATGAGTGAATGGGTTGCTTGATTTTTGTATTGAAAGAGAAGAAGAGGAGGAGGAGATAGAGATGGTAGCAGTCTTAGTAAGCTTAGTTGAGGTTGAGCCGTTCCATTCTTCGACAATGATCGCCGATGTTGTCTTGGATATTGATGGGTTTTTCTCATCTTCTTTCATGGCGGAGTCAAACTTGAATCCGTTTCCTCTGTTTCAGTTCAGTTCAGTTCAGTTCCGTTCATCAAGAGTCAAGACCCCAGTCTCACAAAGGGTATTGATTTGAATTTTTTAGAAAATTGGGGTCAACAGGAATGCAAAAAAGGTGAATTTTTAATTGTTCAAAGTATAGGGATCGAATGCAAAATAGAAATGGGGTAATAAAGTTTATGTTTATGGGGAAGGGTTGGAAAAAAACCATAATTCGCTAGAAGGAGGGCTTGAACCTCCGACCTTGTGGTTAACAGCCACACGCTCTAACCAACTGAGCTATTCCAGCTGTTGTTAATACTTTTTACAAACAATTAAATGTAATTAAAGAACTGTTTGAATACTTTAATCTGATCGGACCAATGTCATAAAGGTCAAACTTTTAGTAGTGACAGGAGTGAGTTCTTAGATAGATGCTTTATCCTTTTGGGGACGTCCAATAAAATTGGAACGATACAGAAAAGATTAGCATGGCCCCTGTGTAAAGATGACATATACAAATCAAGAAATGATCCAAATTTTTGGAGGCAACCCCAACCAAGTTGGTTGAATAGTTGGCTTGATAACCACAAGGTTTCGAGTTTGGGCTGTCTATGACCTTCTTGGTTTGAGCTAATTAGCTATGAGTTCTTGCTGCTTAAAATGCATACTTTTGGATCACATATTAGAACCCTTTTAACAATATGATATTAACCACTTGGCAGAGTTGTGCCGCTATTTAGGTGCTACTGTAAACCTGGTGAAAATACTTGATGCTTATTAGTTATTGGCTAGAGATATTATGTAGTCTGGCTCTTCTTTTTAGGAGAATTGAAAATCTTTCACCTCCACCGAAAACAACATTTCCCTACTTGCAAATGTGTGTCTGCTTGTCAACTGCAACTGCCCATTTTTCCCTTGCTTTATACCTCTTTTCTTCACTATTATATTTCCTCTTACTTTTCAAATATCATCTTTTTGAAGTGTAGCACTCTTGTTTGCTTTGGCTTTGTCAATGTTGTCCTTTATGTATTACTGGCAGATTTTGCTATTGTTCCTGCTAATTCACCCTCTTGAGGCCGTTCCAAGTATCATTTCTTGTTCAGAAAGATGTGGTGCCCTTTCTGTGAAGTTTCCTTTTGGTTCTGGTTATGGCTGTGGACATCCGGCCTTTGCTAGATACATCAAATGCAGCGGTGGGGTGCTCCAGTTCTCCTCTGGCACCGGGGTTTACACAATATCGTCAATTGACTATTCGAGTGGTGTTATGGTTGTCATAGACCCCTTCATGTCAACGTGTTCCTCAATGCAGAATTCTGGAAGCTTTACACTCGATCGTGGAAGCCCTTTCAGCATAATGCCAGAGAACATTTTCGCTTTGCTTGGATGCTCTACAACGTCTGCAGTGTTTGATCCAAACCAGGATTTATGCGATTCTGGTTCAGGTTTGAATGTGTGCAGAGGCCTGTATTCTTGCAAAGGGGTGACAGGGATTGGTTTGGAACCAAACGGACCAATATCTACTTGTTGTGTGTATAATCCTCCGGTTCCATTAGGCTCAGGTAATGGTTTGGATCTCCCTAAGCTCCAATGCTCATCTTACTCAACAATATATGGATTCGGGGGAGATGAAGGCGATCCGATGAAATGGCAGTATGGGATTTCTTTGCAGTTCAATAACTCGTATTCTTCTGATGCATGCAAGAACTGTGAAGATAGTGGTGGCTTCTGTGGTTTTTCTGGTTCTGATGAGGCTTTCGCTTGCACTTGCCGGAATGGAGTTAACACCACCGTCAATTGTTTTGGCAGAGGTTTGTGTCATACCACCACAAGAAAAGAAAAGAAAAGAAAAGATTTCTCCCTTTCTAATTAGTGATGTTTTGGATCTGATGTGATCAGGATATGCTTGGAGTGGGACATGGAGACACAAAATTCAAACAAAAGTGTACATTGGAGGTAAATGCTCCTTCACTTTTCAAACAAAAAGTTCACTGTGTTTGACAACATTTACTGGCATATCATGTGATTTGTATGGATGTTTTTCTCTCAAAGTATGAACCCCATTCTCACCCTGTAATTCTAGATCTAGTAACATCTATGAAAATCAATTTATTTTTTCAAAACTGGACTAAAATATTGTACTTATATGAAAATATTTGCATGAACTTTAACCGTGTAACGGGCTGTGCTCTCTTATCCATATAATCCAGTGAATTTGGTTATCATTAATCAAAGTGCAGTGTTTATCTTATTTATAGTAGTAATGACCTGTTTGTCTTTATAATGATATATATATCTTCAATTTCTTTTTGCTATTTCAGGGTTCCTGTTCTTGTGGATGATGTTTTTCATTTAAAGTTGCAGAGCTTGTGTGAGTGGAGGATGCTGCAAATGGTTGCTCAACATTGTCCTACTCTTTATTCATGTTATATGGTCCTGTTTCAAGAAATTAGCTTCACATTTCTTGGTTTTGAAGTGGGCATCCTTAAGTAGGCTTAGTGTTCCACCACTTAAATTGTTTATGTTTTTCAAGAGGCAATGGAAGTACTATAATTTTGGTACCACTTAAACTGTTTATGTTTTTCAAGAGGCAATGGAAGTACTATAATTTTGGTATTTTTCATGTACTCCTTAGATTTGATTTGGTAATTAATCTGATTGAATTTTAACTAAACTTTTTATGCTGAAAAAAAAAAATTCCTTCTAAATACTACACTGTAACAGAGTCAGTTCTTAAAAAAAATTTACTTCAAAAAAAAAAAAAAAATGAAAACAATACATTTGAATATTGCTTCATGAACTTTTTTTTTTTTGCAAAAACTTTCTTCACTCCTAATGTAAATTAGTTGATCCCACCTGACGTTAACAAAATTTATTTATTAATCAAATTATACTATTACATTAGATGGTAAAAAATTTGATGAAAAAATTACTGCATAAATCTTTATGGCAAAAAAAAAAAAAAAAAAAAAGAGACCAAACAAAGTCATAACTCAAATTTTAAGTATCATAACTCAAAATTTTTAACATAAACTTATCCAGCATCTAAGCAAGTCTTGCCAAAATTATTCAAACTTTCGAAACCAAACAAGTTAATTCATGATCTAGAGACCCTTTTCAAGCATTGCTCGAACCCTCATGGGGAGTCCATACAGCCTAATAAATCCAGCAGCATCAGCCTGGTTGTAAAGCTCCCCGCTCTCAAATGATGAGATATCTTGCCTGTACAAACTGTAGGGACTTTGACGACCTGTCACTGTAACCGACCCCTTGTAGAGTTTGAGTGTCACTGATCCAGTTGTCGTCTTTGTAATTTCCTTCATGAAAGCGTCATATGACTCACGAAGTGGATCAAACCACCTGCCTGCATATACAAGCTCAGCATAGTCAAGCGCAATGGAATCCTTCCTTTGCATTGCTTCACGGCCAATTGTTAGGGACTCCAACTCACGCACCGCTGTAAAGAGTATTGTACCCCCTGGAGTTTCATACACTCCTCGGCTTTTCATTCCAACAAGCCGGTTCTCAACCATATCTATACGGCCAATTCCATGTTTCCCACCAATTTCATTTAGATGAGAAAGAAGAGTTGCAGGGGATAGCTCCTTTCCATTGACTGAAACAGGAAGCCCAGCAACTATCTCAATGTTTACATACCTATATGGAAGGAAATGATCAGGCATCAGCACATGACCAATCAAAGCAAGAAATTGAAAGAAGAAAAAGAAACGAACTCGGGCTTATCAGGAGCATCTTCTGGGTCAACCGACATCATGTACATATCCTTCTTTGGCTCATTTGCAGGATCCTCCAGAATATCCCCCTTCAGTATCATTTTTAAGAAGTAAATATGACATCTTCTTAGTAGCATAAATATAAAAAGTGTACAGGGTCTTTTGATGGTTGGTTCATCGGGACAATGTGGTATTTATTGGGTTCATGGCACAAAAAATAGGATATATCATTATTCAGAATTTTTCTGAAAAAAATTAAAAGATAATTAGGTAGTTCTACAAATGAGAAATTATTTCTGACCTATTCTTTACTTCTTTTACCTTGCTATGCAATTTCTTCTTAAAAGGTAAAATATTCAATTAGTAGCAATTTCTTAGAGAAAATTTCAATTTTGATCACACGACTATAGGGGCTTTGTTAATTTTAGCACCTAACTTTCAAAAGTGTCAATTTAGTACCTTAAGTATGTAATTTTTGTCAATTTTAGTCACTCCGGCCAAATTGCCATCAAATTTGGCCGGAAAAATTTAGTCTAAAACTCTGAGGGGCAAAAGACCATTTAGTCTAAACTCTGAGGGGCAAAAGACCATTTAGTCTAAACTCTGAGGGGCAAAAGACCATTTTGCCGGTCAAATTTGGCTTGCAATTTGGCCGGAGTGACTAAAATTGACAAAAATTACATACTCAAGGTACTAAATTGACACTTTGAAAGTTAGGTGCTGAAATTAATAAAGCCTCTATAGTCGTGTGACCAAAATTGAAATTTTCTCCAATTTCTTATCTCATCTTTACATTTGATGAAATGATGTACTTAACTGTAGGTGAGTACTACACAATCTCTTTTATACCAAGATCCTAACAAAAAAAATGATTAAAACTAAGTTGAAATCCAAAGCAGTCAACCCAAGACCCCCCTTGAAATTTTAAAATGTTCACCAGATAAAATGTCATAGAAATACCAGTCTGGAGTGGATGTTTTAGCTGATTAAGTAAGCTATAGACATCAACAAAAGTAGGCAGATAGGCAGATAAGTAAAAAGACAGTTCTACCTCATGACTAAGATGCCAAAGATTCCTGTCTCTACTATAGATGGACTTCTTTGTCACAGGTACAGGAACATTATGTTTCTTTGCATATTCAATAGCATCTTCTCTTCCCTTAATGTCCCACTCTCTCCAGGGGGCAACAACACTAAGTTCGGGATTCAGAGCAAAGAAGGTAAGCTCAAAGCGAACCTGTAAAATAACCAAGGCCATATTTCTAAAGATGGAATCAAAGAGCAGGTCCAATGCACTCTGCAAATCATAAAGGAACATGGAAAAAAGAAAAGAAGAAGATCGTAAAGCATGCCTGGTCATTTCCCTTCCCTGTGCATCCATGAGAAACAGCATCAGCTCCAACTTCTCTAGCAACATCAACCATCGCCTAACATTACCAAAAATGTAGTAGATCATAAGTAATATAGAGTAGAAGACAATACAGAGAAATATACAACAATTGTATTAATGAATGACCTTTCATTAGATGAAACTGAAAACATTTTTTAGAGCTGATCATGAACAAAATGTGTGAAATTATTCAATGCCACATACAAAATGTTTACAAAAATCTTATGAGATATTTTTTTGAGTGAACTACAGTGCCCAAATCGTAAAGGCAGCCATCTACATCCAATTGATACATCCACGCTTCAAGATGTAAAGACTAAATAAAAAAATCAATCATTAAGATCTGAGTGTGTAACTAAAATGAGCCAAATGCTGCACAAATAGGAATTGAGAAGTAAAAGTTAACTCCGATAAACCATGGTGGGCTTAGGGTATAGAACAGTAAAAATAAGCTTGTTTGTTTGAGAATGCATGTGTGATAGAGAAAAACAGAGCAATAGCAAATAAATCAATTATACTCACGTCCTTGCACTTCATACCTTTGCAATAACAGGGCGTGCCATTGAGGTTCCAAGCAAGTACTTCCTCTCGTAGATTGCACCAGCACGTAGGCATGGAAATATATAATCCTTCACAAATTCCTCCTTCAAATCCTTCACAACTAATTGACAAGCTCCACTAGCCTTGGCCTTCCCTTCCAAGCCTTCCAATTCCATATCCCCCTAAGAAGTTAGGAGTCAAAAGAACCAACAAGTTCTAATATCAACACCAACTTAACATACAAAATGACCAACACAAAATTCTAAGCATGCATATATTTGAAATGCAACATACTTGGCCAACATCTGCAGTGAAACAAACAACCTCACAGCCATAATTTTCCCTGAAAGCAAGGAAAATTCTTATAATACAAGGAAGTAAAAACTAGAGTACTTTAGCAATTGCAGATGAAATGGTAAAGTTATTCATGTGAGAACAAATATTAGCAGAATGCTACAGGCTCTTTTTCTTCTTCTTCTTCTTTTTTTTTTTTTTTTTGAAACATATCTTAAATGGAGGATTTTATTAACTGTACATCTTGAATGAGCTGAAAATCCAGTCAGAAGTGTTCTGTGTATTATGCATACCTTAGCCAAGGAACAATAACAGAAGTGTCCAGACCACCACTATAAGCAAGAACTACTTTATTCAATTTTTTAGAAACTTGTTTTTCAGCAGCAGCAGCAGTTGTTGTATGCTTATCAGTATCACTTGTCAAGACTGCCTGGATCGCTGCAACAATCAGGAAAAAATTGATAGCTCTGTGGAATGATAAATACCAAACAAAGAACATGAAAGTAATACCAAAAGGGAGAGGATGAAAATTGCCTGCACTTATTTTCTTTAAGTTTTAGAATAGATGTTATTTTATTTTACATTATAAAAATGCGCAGGACAAAGCAATCAGGCATCAGGCATACTTCTAAAAGTCGAGATCAATAATGATTGAAAATCTGTAATTCTGTATACACAAACACCCACAAGGATATCATATGGTTCATAATCAGTCTGACATACTTCAGACAGTGCAAGTTTTAGAAAACAAGAGTACCTATAGAAGCTAAGACCAGCCGCAAAAGGCTAACAGAACTCTATAAAGCCTATCAATCTGGTAACTAAACTTTTATAAAAATAACATGGAATATTTTTAAATGATGCAAACAAATAAATAAATAAATACAATCCGAGGATTTAAAAAAAAAAAATACTTATGACTTACCATGATTATTAGGAGGCAAAGCTAACTTCAAGCTTCTCTGGACAATCGAATGACCAAGAAAATCACTTGTTTTTGCTCCAATCTGGCATAACCCAGGCATGTAGAATAAGTAAAAGGAAATGTAGCCTATTAGATGTAGAGAGGCAGATCAAGTTAATAACCTCTTGTACTGAAGTCGACTTCCATGAATAACTTGGTTTTTCATCAAATCTATATGAATCTGTATGCAAAATTGAAAAGCCAGGTTCAACAGTAAATCATCCGCTAAAACCGACTACTTGGAAGCAAGAGATTGCATCATGCAAATTTAACCGTATAAATAATAAATACAATAAAGACACATTACCTTTGGTCACTGATCCTCGGAAAAGTGGATTAATGCGAGAACACGAAGAAATGGCCTGAAGATGAGCCATCGTCGACTCACTGGCAGATTTAGGTCAGGGAACCTGTACGGCAGCACCCAAAAACAAAAACAAAAACAAAAAGTGAATAAGGCCAACTAAATCTATGCGTGCGAGTGTTTGAAATAGCTTATGTGGAACTGTGGGTGGATTTAACAATTAAAACAAACAGTAAAGTCAACAATGGCGGTAAACATTTCGACGTGCGTTTAAGCGGACGGGAAAAATGGCGGCCGCAAAACTGAAGAAGCGGGAAACAATGGCGTGAGTGATGCACCTTCTGTGTTAGGAAGGGGCGGTTATAGGTGGGTTTAGGGTTTTGGAGGGAGAGAGAGAGAGCTGTATAGCTGTACCTGAAAAACGGAAATGCGTATGACCGATGAGGATTGCGGAGGCGCAGTGAGTGAGCCTATCACTCCTATGAGGGATTGGTGAGTTACCAGAGTGAGTAAAGTAAAATATTGTGAGCAAATATCAATTTTAAAGTAAAATATTGTGAGCAAATATCAATTTTAATTTTACGAGTATTAATAAAAGAGTAAATACTTAAAATGATCGCTCGACTATAGTTAAATTCTCAAATTGATTCTCGACTTTTAATTTCAACCAATTAAGTTTTTAACTTTGCAATTTTGACACAATTTGATCTTCTATATATTTGACCGTTTGTTGACCGCGATCTTTGAGGATATATATGTAGTTTCACGTGCAAAGCTCAAGAGAACGCTCTTGGAGGTGACATCGTTGTTTCGGAGGGGAAGTGCTTATCCGCTTACTGGTTGGAGATCACGAGCCGGTTCAGCTTAGAGAACGCTCTTGGAGGTGACAGCGCCGTTTCAGAGGGGGGAAGTGCTTCTCCGCTTGCTGCTTGGGGATCCCGAGCCGGTTCAGTTTGCCTACATCGCTTGTAGTCACGACTTTCTCGAAGAGCCACTCCAGGGACTTCGGCGATCTATCTATCAAAAGCTATAATCTCTCCGGCATGGGGTGCAGCGCCGGCAGTGGATTCAAATGTAACAGTGCGGTCTAGAAATGCAACCGGAACCTTAAAAAATCGACGATGGACCATGAAATTACATATATATCCTAAAAAAAGCCCAGTCAACAAACGGTCAAATAGACAAAGGACCAAATTGTGTTAAAATTGCAAAGTTAAGGACTTAATTGGTTGAAATTAAAAGTCGATGACCAATTTGTGAATTTAGCTATAGTCGAGGGACCATTTTGGGTATTTACTCTTAATAAAATGATAGTTTAAGTTTAGATATTTAATTTCTATTAATTTTTATTCATAATTATTATTTTAGTATCAATTTTTATCAACGATTACTATTTTAATGTCAAAATTAATCACGTTGGTCATTCTTTCGTTAAAGACATGTTAAAATATGAAATTATTAAGGATATTTCCGTCCTTTTCAAATTAAGATCCTTATTTGAACATGAATAATGGGATTTAAACCCTAAAGTCTATCCCAACTCACAATTCTCCTCCACAAATGAAGGTATGATTAAGATAAGAACTGTGAATTGGATTCGTGCTAAAATTAGAATCTTAAGCTGAAAGTTATGAAAATGCCCTTAAAATTTTTAAATTTTGACATGTCTTAAATGGAGGGGTGACCAACGGGATTAATTTTGGTACTAAAATAATAGTCGTTGATGAAAATTGGTACTAAAACAATATAGTCGAGTGGATGAAAATTGATATAAATTAAACATGTGAACCAAAACCATCACTTGTGAGAATCAAATCCGAGTTATCCCATAATTCTCCCCCACAAAGAGAGCCCATTTGCCACTTGAGCTACCTTGTTGGGTTAGACTCTCATATAGGAGATTGTGAATTCGAGCCTCAGTGGAGGCGTTATTGACTCTTTGTGCTTCAGTAGTTAAGAAAGTAGTTATTAACAGATACTACATTGTGTTAGAATAATTATACAATATTATAATTGTAATGATCTAACCTCGTAGCGGAAGCATAGGAATCGAGCAAAACTCTAGCCATAGTTGATACCTTTGTGTATTGCGTTGTGAATAATCGTAGTAGCAATTCCTGCATAGTAACATTGTCTCCCACTTTTTCTCCGGACAGTATAGATGGTGTGTTTCAGGTGTTCCGGAGCAGTGGTAGGACCTAAACTTATATAGCCTTATATGCCATCAATATAGGCTTTGTAACGGAAAACGTTATTTCCGTTACAACATTAATGCTATCACTTAATAATCATAAAGTTCTCAATTAAACTTGCACCACATTAAAGTGACTTAATGAAAATATTGTTTACATTCTCCCACTTGGTGCAAGTATAAACTTTAAAGAAATAGAAAACATGAACGTAACCATAGAGATAGTTCCTCTCAATGGGAGTAGTATCCACTATGACCACAATGTAACTTTTTCTCTAAGTACTTTATGTCTTTATGTGGTAACAAAACTTAATGAATAAACCTTATGTTCATTCTTGATTATAATTAGTTATCAAAAACTAATTATTGCCTCAATGGCTAAATTTGGCCTAATAAACTTGCACAACTTTATTTGTACAGTATTAATGGAAAAATGTTACAATTTCCACTTGGTGCAAGTATTGGCACAACCCTTGTTGAAGATCAAAAAACATGAATCATAGTTGTATGTCCTCTAAATTAAAGGGTGAGTGATACCATCTATGCATCACATGCATTTTGATTCCCAACTCAGGTCCTTTATGAATAAACCCTACGTTTATTCTTGGTCCAACGTTAGGGATGTTTCTCAAATAAATATGCGCATAATCATAGGAGAAACCATCCAAATTATTACATAGAAGTGACAACATAAATGTACGTACAATATGGTCATGTACTATGTATGATCCCTAAAATTCTTATAAGCATGCCTTAAGTAGGAATCCAAAACTATTAGCAAAATGCTAATATATAAATGACTAACTCATTATCTTTAATATTATCGCTGACAGCTAAGTTTTCAGAGTTGACACGTCTGTCACTCCTACTCTCATTAATCTTAGCCAAAGATAATAATTGAGTAGTCCATATTCCAACGACTTAGATAACAAATTCATGAGTCTAAGCCCACAAATGGAACTTTAAACATACACCTTATAAATGATCTCCAAAACAAAGGAAGGAAGCCCAACTTTCATGTCATAGAGCAATACCGAGGATTTATTAATGTAACTTTATGAAACAACAAAAATATTGTATCATCATAAAAAAATCCTCAAAATTCATCTATATGAACCAACATCATGAGTCTTTGCATGCTTTATGTCTATCAAATTGAATCTTGAACCTTTTAAATCTTAATGGCCCAGGATCAATTTGATGAGACGAAAGACTCCAATAAATGCTAAAGAATCTAACTCGTGATAGTTCACCATAAACTTAATGCCATTGTTATAATAAAAACTATTAACGTTGTTACAACATTTTCAGAAATATGTTGCACAACTTGTAGCTAGTTCAACAAATTGAACTATTGATTTTACAATAACAAGGCAATGTGTCTTATCCTTGAAGTGGGGCAATCTTGAAGTGAGACATCTTTAATGATCTTTCCAAATGATCACTCCCACTGATCAAATGGGACATCTTAGTGATCTTTTAAATGATCACTCCCACTGATCAAACCATTACTCCCACTAATAAAGTTATTCTTGAGCATAAATGATATACACACTAATGATCCTCAAGTCCAACTAACTTAACAAGGATTATAATTCCCCACCATAGTTGGACATGTTAAATATGTACATGTAACAGGCACAATTTCCAACTACTTAAACAAATTAAATTGCTTTAGTTGAAAATTGGCAGATATGTACAATTCCAATATAAGGATCCAAAAGTATATCATGTCTAAAATTCAAAATCTCTACTGTGGTTGGGTTGAAAAAACAAAGTAAGCCACATACAGTAACAATTTCAAGTTACTAAAGTTTTGGAGGTTAACAAAATACATGTGTTGCCAATGCAACCCATGTGAAATAATATAGAATTATAACTGGCCTTAAAGTTATAAATTCTAAAATTGGTATGATAAAATTTTATCTTGATCATCAATTTAAACAGGAGAATCCAGTGACATAAAACTTGCTTGTAGGCTAAAGATTTATTCAATTAGACTCGACTGAGGCTTTATGATAATCAAATAGAAGAATCTAATGACACAAAACTTGCCTGTGGGCTAAAGTTTTGTTCAATTAGACTCAACTAAAATTTTATGATAAAATTATTATCAAAGTGGATAGAAGAATCTAGTGACATAAAACTTGCCTGTGGGCTAAAGTTTTATTCAATTAGATCCATCTACAACTTTATGATAAAACTATCAAACCATGTTCCTTTTCTTAATCCCTGTGGGTAAATTAAGAAATATGATTTAATATTTTATCTTGACTATTTACATCAATATAATAAAATTCCTGTAGGTAAATTTTATTATACTTTATGTAATTAGTTACAAAGTGATCAAAATAACTTAATGATTTCAGTTATGAAATTGTATTGATCACTTGATATTTGTACACAAAAGAATATTAATGTACCAAGCTATTAATCCAAATTTCTTCCATACATAATAAATACACATAAAAGAAACTAGACTAATACCACAAAATGTACACATAAAAATACTTTTGAATATGTACATATATCATAACTTTATGATAGAAGACGCAAATTTATTTATATTAAAACCATATGTTAAATAAATTGACCTTCCTATCTATAATGATAAAACTCACCAAAACTATATTCCGACGCATAATTGCCTGTGGGCTAAATTATGATCATAGTTTGGTGTTTTTACCCTAATTAATTATATAAACATAACAAAATTGCCTGTGGGCTAAATTTTATTATATCATATAATTAATCACAATCAATACTTCTACTGTATGTGATCTCACAAAATTTCAATTAATCAAAGATACCGTGGCTATTACTTAATTAATCAAAATTATAAGATCACTAGACAATTTTCTTAATATCTTAGGCATCAACTTTAAAGCCTAAAAACAATTATGCAACAATATGATAAACAATCCCAAGTGTACTCCCAGAAAAGTTGGTTGGGACGGAGCCTCATTAAAAATAACCAACTCCTTAGACAGAGTAATGTTTCAAGGGAACTAGTAGCACATTGGCCCCTTCCCGAGAAACTTTTCACCGGTTCATATTTTCTCACACTAAATGCATAATTGACGAGCAATCTTTCCAAATCTTTAATAGTTCGCCTATGGAAAGACTTTTAATCTCAAGTGAACATTCTAAACGGTCTAAATGTGCTTAAACATAATGCACTACCGTTTATTATTCCACACACAAGGTTCACCTTAACAAGGAATTATTATAATTCCTAACTTATGCAATTCCAAAGGCATTATCAAATTCACATAACTAGAAAATATAATGTTATGCTAGTGAACAATTATATGTGAAATTCAATATGCTCATATCCAAATAAATTGTACATCATAATAATAATTTAAAATGAGCTATAAAATTATTATTCAAATAACAACATAAATCCAAAACTTGAAGGATTATAAAATTTGAATAAGAATTTATAATAACCATATACTTTTCAATTATTGAAAAGTTTTAACTTGTAGGCCCAAAACGAAAGTGATTCAATGCATATAGTAAACTTTATGAGAACTAGCTTAAAATTACAAATTCTAACCATATCAAAACCATATGATATGTTGACATTTACAAAATAAATTCTCACAAACTAAATTGCATAATTTAAACCATAATATTATGCACTTAATTTAATTATATGCATAAAACAACAAACTTAAAAATATGAATATAAAATCAAATATTCATACTCAATCAAAGTGGGCATCACAATCCAAAAACAATAATGATAGTAACGGCACAAAACATTGATCCATCGGTTAAAAAACCAATAACGTTATTACTATAATAATTCTAATAATTATTACATAACATCAATAACAGAATAATCAATTTTCTTAATTGTAATCGAACAATATTTTTAATAATAACAATAATAATAATAATAATTATTATTATTATTATTAAATGTTACATAATATTGTCATTATTACCATAAATTTTTTGGATAAACAAATTCAATAAGAATTACAAAATATAATTCTTAACATCATAATTGAAAATATTATGGCAAGACTGAAATTAAAGCAATATCAAAAAGCCATAAACATATGTATTTTCCAAAATTGTGATTCAAAATCACACTCCATAATTAAAATATTATTGAATTATGGCAAAATTGCAAAATTATGAAATTGCCATGAATAGCCATAAAAATCACATAATATTATGACAATTAGGAGATCTAACATGGAAAAAAAAATTGCTAACACCGCAAACCTTTAAAACATTTTTCGGGAAAACTTTAAAACTTAATAAAATTAAAATCCGAAAAACATTAATGTTGAAAAATATAATAACCAACATTTTCAACTTTAATAAACTAATATAAAGGCATAATTGAAGTGGTTCTTAACTGAAACTATATTAATGCAATTATTACAAAAACAAAATCATAATGCAAATCGAATGACTAGAAAAAGAGTCAAACAATTACTTATGGTAACAAAGTAATCAGCTCCAACTAACATTACTATTACCATAACAATTGTAACAATTGCTAATCATCCCAATCAGTCACAAATATTATTACCGAAAATAAATGACGTTAAATTGTAATAATATCAAGCCAATATTAAGCTGAAATTACCATTATATTATTTTGTATCAAATCATGGTAATTCAAAGACAGCCAATAAAGGAAACAAAATATATAGATAGGAGATCCCAGATTATCATATAAATGGCGCACATATATTGAAATTACCATTAATGGGTGGTAATCATTCCTTAGAAGGTGCATAACATATCAATTAATGACAAAAATTTCGAAACATGCATTTAAAAAAGGAAAGACAGGTAGGGAGAAGTATTCAAATGCATGCGCATACCTTTGAAAAAAAAAAAAAAAAAAAAAAAACGCACCAGAAAATGGAATTCTTAATGGAGAATTGATGATGATGACATATCATGCATCTCTTTAACTTTAATACAGCAAAAACGCAACCCTGTGTCTCCTCAGCCAGACGTTTCTTAATGTCTCAAGTTTGTGGCCAATGTTTTATTGATATGAAATAGATAGATGCCAACCAACAACCGCACCTTGTCATCAGTCGTCACCAAACTACATCGCCAGTGGAAAGCCTCAATGCAATAGTGAAGCTTCTCCCCAAAATCCATGCCAACAACGATAGCTAGGGGCGGCCACTGGTTGTCACATAGATAAACAAATGTAGGCTACATATTCTTAGCCTTGTCGGATCACTCGATAGTCCGAATCCTGATGTCGCTTTGCCATTGGACTCGATCTATCAGTGACAAAGGGGGAGCTTCGATCTAGCCGAAAGCTTTCATACACGGGTCTAGAGCAGCCCATCAAGGCAGCCATCGTAGCGACCTAAAGGCAGTAGCGTCCGCCGCTACAACTGTCCAGCCAACAATACCAAAACTGGGAAGGCAGGTTGGAACTGGTGACATAATCGCAGCATCATGATGCTGCCCTTTGCCACTGCCAACCATTTCGACGATGACTGTTGTGGTGACGAACTGACAACACGACCACCAACAACCTCTCTTCACCCTTATATAGCGTTTGTTCCCGGCCAGAATCAGCGAAGCCCATCACAAGGGAAACCTACCGCTTGCAAGAGATCTTTATGATGAGAGGAACCACAACATTTCCAATTGGCGGTCGATCGTGTTTAATAACAACCACACTCAACGGTGCTCATTGGCGACAGTGATATCAACAAAAAACTCAATGAACGACAATAATACCAGGCAAGCAACGTACAAAATTTTATGGCATCCAAGGCATGCATAAACAGAAATATATTCAGCAAAATATATATTTCAAAGTGATGATCAAGTACACAGAGATAAAACAATTTTATAATCCTTGTTAATCAGCCAACGCACTTCCAGCTAGGGCCCATTGGGCACAAAGTACTTAGAGATAAAACATGCTCCAAGAAAAAACATAAGAAGCATCGCTAGACCAGACCAACCTGAAGGAGGAAGAGAGAGAGAAGCTAGCCAGCCCGATCCGCCGTTTTGCCTCAGCGCAACCCCAAAGCTTGAGGAGCAAAAACCAGCGCCGGCGACAACTTGCAGCACCGAACACCATCCCCACCGTCGTCGACATACGCTGCGCGTCTCCACTCACTGCCAGTGACTCCAAGTCACGCCGTCGTTGTTACCGACAAAATGGAAACCATAACCGTCGACCAACTCCGGCAATTCTCCGGCAAATCGAACAGCAAGCAATAATTCCAAGCAAAATTTTCAAAAGAAAATAAATCATGTACAAAACTTAAGGTACACGAAATTAATTTTTTTTTTTTTTGAAATGATTTTTGTATCCAAAACAATACAAACTAGGCAGAGATCATTAGGGCTCTGATACCAAATGTTAGAATAATTATACAATATTATAATTGTAATGATCTAACCTCGTAGCGGAAGCATAGGAATCGAGCAAAACTCTAGCCATAGTTGATACCTTTGTGTATTGCGTTGTGAATAATCGTAGTAGCAATTCCTGCATAGTAACATTTTCTCCCACTTTTTCTCCGAACAGTATAGATGGTGTGTTTCAGGTGTTCCGGAGCAGTGGTAGGACCTAAACTTATATAGCCTTATATGCCATCAATATAGGCTTTGTAACGGAAAACGTTATTTCCGTTACAACATTAATGCTATCACTTAATAATCATAAAGTTCTCAATTAAATTTGCAACACATTAAAGTGACTTAATGAAAATATTGTTTACACATTGTAATAGAGTCAGTAGCATTCAAAAAAAAAAAAACAAAAAAAAAAAATCAAAACCGTCATTTTACTAATACTCTTGGGACCAAAATTGGTATTTACTCTTTTTGATAATCTCTTATTCCTAATGAAGTTCGTGACTACCCGGAAGAGGCAAAATAAGATGTCAACATTCTCTTTCTATGTTGGTTGTCTTCCTTTTCTGGTAGAGAGGAGGTGGTGGTTAAGTTCTTATGACCACTTCAGTGGTGGGGGTTTGTAGATGTTGGAGTTGAATGATGGTTTTGAAGGTGCAATGGAGTTTGTTATTCTCTAAGTGCCACTGTCCAGAGACTTATGTTTTTCCATAAGACTTAAAAAAAAAAAAAAAAAAAAAAAAAAACACTTTTGTTTCATCAATCTCACTCCAACAATAGAGTTTATGAAATACCGAAGGTTAAAATCTTGTGGCCAAATGACACTCGGGTTGGACTCCCATATGAGAGGTTGTGAGTTTGAGTCTCAGTAGAGATATTATTGGCTCTTTATGTTTCAGTAGGTTAAAAAAGTAATTATAAACAAATATTACATTGTAATAGAGTCAGTAGCATTCAAGAAAAAAAAAAAAAAGGCTAAAACTTTTCTTTTGTTTGTACTTCACGGGAGTTGTTTGTTAGAATAGTCAAAGTGCCTAACAATTTAAAGATAGAACCCACCAAAATTTACCCATTTGGCAAGCTTAACAAGGATTGTTTCGTCCCGCCTTAAGTGGATAGTTATGCTGTGCATCCGTATGCACCATGCATGGTGCATATAGATGTCAAAACGACGTCGTTTTATTAAAAAACGCGCGTCTCCCCTTTTAAAAAAATTTAGGTTCGATTCCCAGCAACAACATTATATTGTTCATTCATTCTGGAATTTTAGTTCATAGATTATGGAATTATAGTTCATTGATTATGGAATTATAGTTCATCGATTATGGAATTGTAGTTCATCGATTCTGAAATTTTAGTTTATAGATTATGGAATTTTAGTTCATTCATTCTGGATTTTTTAGTTCATAGATTAGATTATGGAATTATAGTTCATCGATTATGGAATTATAGTTTATTGATTATGAAATTTTAGTTCATATGTTGTTGCTGGGAATCGAACCTGATTTTTTTAATAAGGAGAGACGCGCGTTTTATTAAAACAACGTCGTTTTTGCATCCGTATGCACCATGCATGGTGCATACATGGTGCATACGGATGCACAGCATAATTTGCCCCTTAAGTCCACTAAATTTCTAAAATTTTTAATTTAATTAAAAATTTATTTAAAAAGTTAATAAATTCATACTAAATAATTTGAATAGTTTAAACATACATTAATGCATTTATAAATTGTTAAACACAATAATGACTGATAAAATACACAAATCATTTATAAATTGTTAAACACAATAATGACTTATAAAATACACAAATCATAATGAATAATCAAATACATAATGTATAATCCTTAAATCAATTAAAATTTATTTATACAATATATTAATTACTAATACACTTTTAAATATAAATAAATAACTAAATATATACACTAATATACAACACTAGGTTGGCCGTCAAGTTCATCCTGCCAGAGATTTGATAAGTTATAAAACTTAGAATCTGCCTCATTCTATTTGTAGAACAGGGATTAAAAACCTATTTTGATTCTTTAAAAAAAAAAAAAACCTACTTTGATGACTTTATTGTTTATGTGTTCTAAGTTTCTATATAGCATTTTCTCTCGATGTATAGGGTTAACACAATTATTAAGATTATTTTTGTGTACAAGTCATAATTCGCTTTAGAATGCGAAAAATGTCCAATAAGCATCAAAGGGTTCTTAGCTTAGTGGTAGAGTATTTGACTGTATATCAAGAGGTCATTAGTTCAAACTCAATGGGGCCTTTTGTGGATGACAAATTATGTTGTGGAAATCTTATTCTAAAATTATGAACACATAATTCTATAATTAAGGGCATAAAGTTGTGAATATAATTATAGACACAATGTGGACACGGTTTCACAGCATAACGATTGATTGTGGATATAAAGAATCGTGTCCACTTTGCAAGGTGGACATGATTTCACAGCATAACAAAGATCGAGGTCCCTATACTATAACGTTTTGTTTAATTTAGTCTTTATACTTTTAATTTGTTCAATTTAGTCCATGTACATTCAAAAGTGGTGCAATTAAGGACAATAGTTAACAATCTTAATATTACCGTTAATTTAGATTACGTGGCGCTGACGATTTATAAATATTTGAAAATTAATTATTTTTACCATCAATATATTAAATTAGTATGTCCAAAACAAATAATTACAACCATGTTCCTAATGAGATTTGAACAATTGTTCTTAGTTTCACCTCTTTTTAAAGTAGAGGAACTAAATTGAACAAAATACTATAGTAGAAGGACTTCATAGGTACTTTGACCATAAAAATTTGATAAGTGGCTTGCCCTTTTGTTTTCTGTCGGTCTCTGTATTTCTGCAAACGTTTAGAGGTATTAAGTTTTAAATTTAATTCTAAAAGCACAAGACTCTGTGGCCCAATGGATAAGGCGCTGGTCTACGGAACCAGAGATTCTGGGTTCGATCCCCAGCAGAGTCGCCATTTGGATAATTTTTGTTCCAGCTCAACAACCAAGATTTGTGCTCTCTCAAGGGTGGGGTGGCATTTCTTTCTAAGCCAAGAATTCATTAACATTACAAAATCTGGAGTGGTTAACCTGTTATGCCTCAGGCAGGCACGAGGTGGACTGTCTGGTTTAGCATGCACCATAAACCATCATAAATACCTTTCTAAATATCAGCTCTTGCCCACTTTCTATGGTCTTTTTACGCAAAACAGGGTGCTAAGTTAGAGCAAATCCAATTTTTGGGGTTTTTATTGGTTTTTGTCAGCACGATTTGGATTTGGGAGAGAGGAGAGAGAACAAGAGAATAAAAAAATTAAAAAGAAAAAAACAAAAACAAAAATTCAGGTACGCGTCATGCGCAAAACAACGAAGTAGGCAATTCTTTTGTGAGACAATGAATTTCACAGAAATCATGCGTAAAACAACGAAGTAGGCAATTTTTTGTAAGACAATGGATCTCACAAAAATCATGCGCAAAACAACGAAGCAGACAATTCTTTTGTGAGACAATGAATCTCACATAAATCATACACTTTGTAGTAATTTTTTTTCACTCTCTTTTCTATCTCCTCTCTCCTTCACATATGTATTAAAGCTGCAGAGACATTTTTTTTTTTTTTTCAAATGAGAATGTTCTTAGAGATTTCCTCTTCATAAACGGACCTGAGAGAATCTTCCATTATAGATGCCAGATTCCTTAACTTTTAAAGATTCTATATTCATGTAATTACCTCTCACTTTTAAAAATATATTTTACCATCATATATTACCATCTTGTATCATATAATAAAAGTACAAGTATTACTTATTAAGTTAGTAACTATTCATTTATTGATCAATTCTGCTACTGAATACTTAAACAAAAAGCACTATACAAAATTTGATAAATTTAAAATATTAACATAAAATAAAATATAATAATTTTATTACCTGATTTCTTACCGTATCATTAAAAAAAAAAAACAATGTAGCCAAGAATAACATTAAAAATAAATATTAACTAATCAATTAAATTAAATATAGTAATAGAATAGCTAATATAGAAATCCTCTAAAATCTGGTTTAATTTCACTTTTTAGGATGATTGGGTAGGCTAATACAGAAATAAATTACTATTTCCATCTTATTTACAGCAATTATAAATTATAAATGTGCTCAGTATATTCTAAGGATATTTAAAAAAAGAAAAAAGAATCAAAGAAAGATTGTGAACTTTCCTTTCAAGATCGTGAGAGTATGAACTTACGGGTCGTTTGGTTCACGGAATGTCAGATTACTTTAGGGAATGTTAGATTGCTGGGAATGTTAGATTGCTGGGAATCTTAGATTCCTGTGTTTGGTTAAAATTGGTGTATGTTATATAATCATGTTTGGTTTAGGTTTATCTTTTATACACACACTATAATATCTCTAACATAACCAAGGTTATCTTACATAACCTAAGAAATTGAAGGGAATCACATTCCCTTCAAAATCCTATGTGGAGGGAATGTGACATTCCTTGGGAATGTTAGATTCCCTCAGATAATATGAACCAAACATAGGAATCTGAGTTTTGGAATGTTACATTCCCTTGGTTATGTTATATAACCAAACGCCCCCTTAAAAGCTTCGTAGTAGAACTGCGGCAGCCACAGTCCACACCACCATTATGGATTGGAGATCATTGACTTTTGATTTCACACCCACATGCCACTTGACTCGCTGAAAGCAGCTTAATTTCACCATTTTTCCTTATTTCCTTCGAAAGTTTACATAGTCTATTGTCTGACTGAAGGTCAGGTCGTCTCTTTTGCTGTAATGGCTTTGTTACCCATTTGCTGGATTTATGTTAGTTTTCGTTATTGATTTGCTAACCCAGAATGTAGTCTACTTGTTCTTCAATTCCTCTGTGTGGCCCAAAGAATTAAACTTTTGATTTTCAGCTACTCCAAACTCTCAATGAATGCAATCGGAATCAAGATTCTTTGGTTTTTGAACTCAGTTGCTGAATTTCAATTGATTTGCTTTCTTGATTGAATGCTAACCCAGATTGGATTCCGCTTTTTCTTCAATCCCAAAATGAAGTTTTGAATTTGAGCCACTTCATACTTGAAACACCCAATGCTGAAAATGAAAAATCAAGACTGTAATGTGATTATGTGCCCTCTGTCAGTTTTCATAGTCTTCAGCAGTGTAATGATTTGTATGCCCCTAATACAGTGTAGTATATTGTAATATTTTCCTTATTTCACCTGCAAATTCTACTGTCTCTCTACTCATACTTTATTGGTGGGAGGTTTCTTCTGATGCTGACATTTTCATTTGGTTGTTGATATTCAGAGTTATAAGTTAATATAATAGTATTTGGCTGACTTACATGATATTTTGCCCTTTATGCATAACTGGAGTTTTTTGTGGGATGTTTTCCATCTCATTGATCCTTGTTGTTCCAATTGATATCAGATCAAAGGATGGATGCACTTAGAGTTTTCATGGCCTTGCTGCCGATTTTATTGGCTCTGCTTTGCCTTCAAGGAGTAACACCTCACGGGGTGCAGCCACTGGCAAGGATTGCAGTTCATGATGCAGTGATTGCTTTGGAAGCTAGGGCTTTTATTAATGTTACTCCTCCTTTGCTCGGGTTGAATGTATGCATTGCTTTCTGCTAAGATACATATGAATGAATATGATTATCTAATTGGCGCCTATTAAGTACAAACTCACGGACTATTAGTCTGTGATCTAGAATTTTTTCTCAGGAAATGTTTTCCGGTGTTGAAAAATGGTTCATTCTTGATTTATCAATGTTGTTTATTTCCAGGGCGAAAACAATGAATGGGTTACTGTGGAGTATGGCATGCTAAATCCATCAGGTGATGACTGGATTGGAGTATTTTCCCCTGGAAATTTCAGGTAACGGGAACGTAATGAATTGCTGTACATTTTACAATTTTAATGCTCTAACTCTGAGTTTTGAACAGCAATATATAATTTATATGCGCTTTTAGTTTTTATAAAGATTGTTCACGGTGAGCTAATGTTATGCACTTCTACGAAATATCCTCAGTGCATCAACCTGCCTTGCTGAAAATCGAATGGCAAGTCCACCTTTGTTGTGTACAGCACCTATTAAGGTTTGAGCTTTTCTTTTCCAATAAAATAAAACCTTACCTCATATTACCGAGAGGTTTATTATCGGGATTGAATTTATGACTCTAATGGTCAATGTGGGAGATATCTTCCTTTTATCTAATTACCTCTACTAAAAAGACTAAACACCTTTTAAAATTTTTATGCAGTATCAATTTGCAAATTACTCCAACTCCAAGTACAAAGAAACGGGAAAAGGATCATTGAAGCTTCAATTGATCAACCAAAGATCAGACTTCTCTTTTGCGCTGTTTTCTGGTGGATTATCAAAAGTATGTGTGGTAACCTGATTCTGTGGTAGTATATTAAGAATTTTAGTTATGACTGGTTACTTGTTACTCATAATTCTTCCCCATACACTCATTCTTATACGATAACTTTGGTGCCTGGCCTTGATCAACAGCCAAAGCTTGTGGCAGTGTCAAACGCAGTTTCCTTTGAAAATCCTAACGCACCATTATACCCAAGATTAGCCCAGGGGAAGACATGGGATGAAGTAAGTATATTTACAATGAAACTGATTTTTCTGTACCATCATCTGTTGCCTGTGTCCATTTAATACGGAGTAACATAATAAGTTGAAAGATTGAAATCATTAAAAATTTGTTACTAGATGACTGTGACTTGGACTAGTGGATATGGGATCAATGAAGCGGAGCCATTTGTGAAGTGGGGTCCACAAGGAGGAAAACAGAGCCACTCTCCAGCAGGGACCCTGACTTTTGACCGAAGTAGCATGTGTGGTAAGTTGTGTTAATGTTTGCAAGTGTGGAGTAGAGCTTCATGAATGCTATATATATGGTACAAACAATTTCCAAAATAAGATGTTTATTAGCTGCTTCGTTGAGTTCTTTCTGAATATAATTGAACAGTAAGTAACTTGTAGGACTACTTGAAAAAAAAAATGTGTTAATTTTATTCTTCTGAACTAAGAGAAATTAAACGTGTGTAGGTGCACCTGCAAGAACAGTTGGATGGCGTGATCCTGGATTCATTCATACAGGTTTCCTCAAGGAGTTGTGGCCCAACTCATTGTAGGTTTTATTGTTTCTTCTATTGCTGTAGAACAATCCAATGTTTTCTCTTTTTCCTATGCACGTCAAATTTAGCATTGTAATATTTTGTGTTCACTTTTTAGTACAGATATTTAGCTCGTGTTCCATTTTGTTATTTTACAGGTATACCTACAAGTTGGGGCATAAGTTGTTAAATGGCACATATATATGGAGTCAGAGTTACCAATTCAAATCTTCTCCTTACCCTGGTCAAAACTCTGTACAACGTGTAATCATTTTTGGTGACATGGGAAAGGTTTGGACTTTACATAACAGAAATAGATTATAACTAAATTATATGCGTTTAACTAAATATACATTGGTAGTATATGGTACAGATTTCTTATCCACTTGTCAACCCGTAGGATGAAGCTGATGGCTCCAGTGAATATAACGACTTTCAACCTGGTTCCCTTAATACCACCAAGCAGCTGATAGATGATCTAAAAAACATTGATATAGTCTTTCACATTGGAGATATCTGTTATGCCAATGGATATATCTCGCAGTGGGATCAATTTACATCACAGATAGAGCCAATTGCTTCACGTGTACCTTACATGATTGCGAGGTAAATGCAAATCCATTGCAGAACTTGTTTGAGCACATTCTACCTTTCTGCCTTTAGTTATAAGTAGTCGTTTGTGTTTTGCAGTGGCAATCATGAGCGTGATTGGCCTGATACAGGTTCTTTCTATGGCAACATGGATTCTGGGGGTGAATGTGGTGTGTTGGCTCAAAATATGTTTTACGTTCCTGCAGAAAACAGGGAAAAGTTCTGGTATGGTTTCGTGTATTACAATCTTTTTTTTTTTTTTTTTTTTTTTTCCCACTTTACATCATTCATACATTTGAAGTTACTTGTGTTGAGCATATAACCATTAATGCGCGATCCAACTATCAGTTTAGGCTTTTAGTTGAGATGGAGCACATGATTCAATTTGGTATCAGAATCTCTACGTCACCCGATAAGCGACTACGGTCCACGTGTTGCAGGTACTCTACTGACTATGGCATGTTCCGATTTTGCATTGCTGATACGGAACATGATTGGAGAGAGGGCACGGAGCAATACAAGTTCATTGAGCACTGTCTTGCATCTGTGGACCGACAGAAACAACCATGGCTCATTTTCCTTGCCCATCGTGTACTTGGTTACTCTTCTGGTGATTTCTACGCTGTTGAAGGATCATTTGGCGAGCCTATGGGAAGGGAAAGCCTTCAAAAGCTTTGGCAGAAGTATAAAGTTGATATCGCCATGTATGGTCATGTGCATAATTACGAAAGGACTTGTCCCATTTACCAGGTAACCCGAGAAGATTTGATGATACTATTCTACCAAACATCATCAACTTCCAATTTAGCACTACTTATACTCCCCTTTTTCTTTGTTGCAGAACATTTGTACGAATAAAGAGCAACGCTTCTACAAAGGCACGTTGAATGGGACTATACATGTTGTCGCTGGGGGAGGAGGTGCAGGCCTAGCAAATTTTGCCAACATATCGACTTCGTGGAGTCTTTTCAAAGACTATGACTATGGATTCGTGAAATTAACAGCGTTCGATCATTCAAACCTGCTGTTTGAGTACAAGAAGAGCAGTGATGGTAAAGTCTACGACTCCTTCAGGATATCAAGGGATTATAGAGACATCTTGGCTTGCACTGTGGATAGCTGCCCGAGCTCGACGCTAGCAACTTGATCAATGTAATCTCTCTAGTTTGGTTTTCGCGATTTGGACCGATAAATTCAGCTGCAATTTCTAGATTGTTATAGTACTTCTGCATAGGAAAAAAAAAATCAGTGTAAATTGGATGAATATGGGTCATAAAATGTCACTGATTGAGTGATTGCCTCTTTCAAAACTTCTGTGTTGATATTTCAGCAGTGGATAAGAAATCTATGCCTGTATATGGGACAACCATATGGTGGATTTGTAATAAGGAAAATGCAACTTAAATCAAGTCTTTTTTGTACCATTTTTTGTGTGATTATTTCGAGTATTATAACTATTTTAAAAATATTTTAGAATAGAAAAATTAATTGTTAAACGTGGACAATTTTAAAAATATAAAATAAAATTTACAAAAAAAAAAATCTGAATGTGAAACCATTATACAAGGTTCGGTTTCAATTTGATAGATTCTAAAATGGAAACCGTCAATTCAGAACTAGAATTGAACCGTAGTCATGACTACTACTACTCTGTATTTCTTATGCACGTGCTAAGCGCGTGACTTGTGATTGTGTCGTGGCGCCAAATACAGCTCAAGTTCGTTAATTTTAGAATCCGAAGTTCAGAACGAGACCGCACCGCGTAACAGCCGCTTTGCCTTCCAATCTTGGCGCATTCTTCATTTTGTTAATTTATTTTTCCCAAAACCCTAATTCCTTTATCCCCTCTCTAACCCTTCATCAATTTCATGCCTTTTGTCTTAATTCTCACACGCCCAGAATATCGGGCTTATGTAAACCTGAACTTTATCCAGTTTTACGATGTGCCTTGATATAGGGAATTAAGGAAAATATATTATGCTAATTCTAAGGTATTTTTATTTTTATTTTTTAATTTTAAAAATTTCCTTCCCTGTTCTGTTTTTGAACAGTTCAGGGGTTTTTTGGGTGTATTCATTGCGATTTGCAGTAAATTTCCCATTTTACCTAATTTCCTTATTTATTTTGGAAATTTTAAAGATTTGTTTTTTTCGGTGGGGTTTTCGTTTCTAAAGGTCGTGTGGGGAGAAGATATTTGCCGGAGTCAGCTTCCGGCAAGATCGACAATAGGCAGCATCTTTTGTGGGTAGAGAATGGTTCAATCCAAATGGCTTTCTTTCGATAAAGTAAGTTAAATTTTTTTCCCCTAATTTGTATTTGTTATAGGTTTTAATTGGAATTTTCTGGTTGAGTTCTCTCATGATTGTTAATGGGAAAAGCCTATAAAATGCCATTGGTGATTCCTTGCTCATAATATGAATGTTTTATTGTGATTAAATTCAATAGGAATAAGCCAATAATCAATGGAAAAGAATGAGGTAAAAAGGTTCAAGATAGTTCAGAGTTCTTTGTGAATAGCTGTGAACAAATAGAGTTAAGCACTGAATTTGAACAACTTGCTTATCCCTTTATGAGTTAATATGAGGATTTTAGATTTCAAAAATGTGATGAGCAATTTTGTGTTGCAGTAGCTCCTTTCTGTGTTTATTAAGCAGTAATGGGCAATGGAAGTGAGCTTCAATCTTCGAAACCTCCCCGTTCATCCTCATTGTCGGGGGGAAGTTCTTCACACGACTGCTCCCAATTGTATCCAAAAGCAACAGCGAGCTCTTTTTCATTTTATGAAGCTGGGAATGACAGTAATGATAAGAATGGAAAAGTTTTGAATGCATCTACGAGTTCTGCCCCCACGGTTTCAGATGGTACTGGTGAATATATGGTTCAAAACTGGTCTCCAACTCAGTCTCCTCCCATTCAAGTCATGGAAAAACCAGGAGATTTTGATTTCAATGGAATTTCCTCAACAAGTGATCTCCCTACACAACAATCCTTTTCATTTGGAACTTTGAGTGACAATAAAGATACAAACGGAACCCATTCCAAAATGGAATCTTTTAGTTCTGATGCCTCTAAGACTTCAGAAGTCACTCGTGAACCTGAGGTGCAAAATGAGTCACCAACACATTCGCCTAGCATTCAAGTCATGGAAATGCCAGGAGATTTCGAGACCAATGAAAACCCCTCCTCAATTTCCATGAGCAAGTCAACAGCTTGGAGTAATACTTCCAATGGATCATTATTCAGTATTGATATTGGACCCAATAGCTTTTCCACTGATGGAAATCCAACGACGGATGGAGATTCCTACAAGTCAGGGGAACTTGATACACATGGAGACCTTGCGAGATATAAGCAGATGCCCTTGGGTCCAGAAGGAGCAGAATATAACAAAGAGACCCCAGCTAATAGGCTAGGAGCAGGAAGCACTCGAATTAAAAATGGGGCCAACCAACATGCGGTACCATTAAGAGCAGGTGAGAATGCTCCTAGTCATCTTGTTGGAACCAGAACTTCTAACAAGCCTGTTGATCTTCAAATGTGAGTGACGTTCCTTGCTCTTCTTGATGCGTGTGGACTTTGTCTCTTAAATTTATCATGAGTAGTTTACTAGTTTATTCCAATTATTGCATCAATACTATATGTAAATTGTCGTGAATGTAGATACACACTTTAGAGGGAAAATTATACACACACAGATTGTGGGTTAATGCGATTTCCATTAATTTCCTCAAACATCATTTTGTATGGATGATAAGAAAAGAGAACTCTATGCAATTCTTCAGGACAAAGAAGTCTGAACCAACAGGGCGTAAATGCTGTTGTGCTGGTTTTACCTGTGACTCTTGTTTCTGTTCAAGTCCAAGCCAGTGTGCATGGTTAAGTTGTCGAGGTTGTTGTTGCAAGTGGTTCAGCGGGCTATCTTTCTCTTGTGAGTCTCTACGTTGTAAAGGGTGCTGCAGTAGATGGCCCATAACCTGTCTGTGCTCTTACTTGAAGTGTCCAAGCTGGAAAAGCTGTCACTTTCCCTGCTCGTTCTGCTGCACTTGGAACTGTTGTGCGAAGAACTCACGCTCAAGTATTGATAAGTACGCCCCCCGCTCCCCCTATTGTAACATATATGCTGCAAATTTACCTGTTTAGTTCTTTGGTTGGATGTCTATACCACATAGTAAAACCACCACCCAATGATGCTCAGATCAACTCATAAAACAGTGTTTTATTTTGTTGTGGTTTGCAGTCTGGCAAAAGATGGAGGGAGGATCACCCGAGTAGCAGCATAATTCTTCAAAGACTCTACGCAGGGGGTTTTCTTGCCACTCATGTATATATATATATATATATATATATATATATATTTATAGGAAAATTTTAAAGTGTCGGTTGACACCTGTGATTCTTATACCTGGTACTATTGCAAAGTGAATGGTAAAAACTTTTAATTTTGTGCCGGGTAGAAAGTTAACATTGTCTCCGAGCTCTGATCTGATAAGTTGTGGGTCCCAATATAAGTACCTACATCATGATTTTGTGTGTAGGAGTAAAAGTTAGGAATATAAAGTAGGAGTACAAAGTATTTTTCTTTTGATTTTGATTTTGTACAAGAAACATGGTATTGATTGACACTGAAGCATTTCCCTATATTTATATTTATATGTTCTTCAAAGAAAAGCTGTGTAATTAATTCCCCTTTTATTTTTAAAATAATCAAATACTATGTCTCACCAAAATAATAATAAACAAATAGTAAGAAATGTATACATATATTTGAATTTATATTGGCCCAAGATATATACTCAAGTCAAATAGCTTAGTAATTTGAGTTTGAGCAACTAAAAAAGTTATGCAAGAAATTAATTACAATCTAATAACACGAAATCATTCCTTGGTGGTTCATATTGCATTGTGAACCTTGATACAAAAATTTTGTACCTTTAGTTAACAAATAACTTGATAGGAGTTGTTTATTAGAACCGTTAAAGCACCTAACAATTCAGATGGAACCCACCAAAGCTCGCCCATTTAGCAACAAGAGTTGTTTCATTCCGTCTTAGGTCCGTCAAATTTCTAAAATTTTAAATTTAATTAAAATTTATATAAAAAATTAATTAATGTATATTAAAATAATTTGAATAGTTTAAACGTACATTAATGCATTTGTAATTTTTTAGTACGCATTTATAATTTGTTAAATACAATAATAACTAATAAAGTAAAAAACATAATAAATAATCAAATACATAATGTATAATCCTTAAATCAATAAAAATTATTTATACAATGTATTAATTACTAATACACTTTTTAAATATAAATAAATAACTAAACATATACACTAATATACAAACATTAGGTTCACTACCAAGCTCATCCCGCTAGCTAGAATCCATCAATTTGACAAAACTAAGAGCTAGCCCCATTCTATTTGTAGAACAAGAATTAATAAATCCGTTTTGATGACTCTACTGTTTATGTGTTCTAAGTTTCTGTATAACATTATCTCTCGACTTATAGGGTTAACACAATTAGGATTATTTTTTGTACAAGTGATACCTGTTTAGATAGAAATAAATGTCTAATTTTGCATCTAAGGGTCCTTAGCTCAGTGGTAGAGCATTTGACTGCAGATCAAGAGGTCACCGGTTCGAACCCGGTAGGGCCCTTTTTGTTTTTCCTATTTCTGCAAAATAGAGATATAAGTTTCTAAATTAAACATAAAAAACACAAGACTCTGTGGCCCAATGGATAAGGCGCTGGTCTACGGAACCAGAGATTCTGGGTTCAATCCCCAGCAGAGTCGCTTGATGTATAATTTTTTATATAACCCCAAGTATGGGGTGGCATTTCTCCCTAACTCCCTAAGCTAATGAATTCAGTGAATCTTCAAGTATTTTTTTTTTTTTGGTGTCAATCTTCAAGTATTTATTTGTTTTCAAATTCAAAAGTAAAGCATCAATTCATCACAAATCAACATTATTACATTAAAATACACCACACACAATGACAAAAATGATTATTTTTTTCCCTTAGGAATGGGATGTTGATATAAGCAAACTATATTAATCTTAGACAAAATCCGGAGTGGTTAATAAAAGCAAATTATACTAATCTTAAGCAAAATCTGGAGTAATTAACCTGTTTGTGGCTGGTATATGTAAGTTCTGGCCTTCTTTAGTCAGCAGCATTTGGCAGGGCAAAGACTTTTCTTCAAATATCTTATTGTACTTCTCTACCTTTTGTCCAAATCCAAATGCCTCAGGAACACACCATAAACCAGCTTTTCTGGAAATGGACCTCTTCTATATCATCATCTCAGGCCTTAGTAGTCCACCCATCATCTCATAAAACTCTCTAAATATCAGCTTCATACACAGCTCTTATATGCTGGGAACTCTTGCCCACTTTCTTGTCACTGAAGCAGAGAACATTGTTGCAGAAAATCGGGTGAAATTCGCCACGATTGAGCAGTGTTGTTCTTCTTCCAGGGCACAGATTCTCATCTCTGCAAATCGGATTGTCTTTCTTGTCTATCGGGATAGATACAACGAAGTACAACTTTTCCCGCCCTCCTATTTCTACTTCTCCTTTTACTTGTATCTATCTTCCTTTCCTTTTCAGCTGAGGGTAGTGACATTGGCACGAATTTAAGCCATCCAAGAGGCAGCAGCGCAGCAAGAAACTGGATTACTATCCCAACCGGGAGACTTGTGTAATTGCCAGATGTTATCCCGAGGAAAGAAGCCAACCCAATGCCTAGAAACCCACTAATTATTGATGAAAGACACAAAGCCGATGCCAAGAATGACATGAGTGATCCTTCGCAGCCTGATGGAGCTGAACTTGCAATAAGCACGTAGAATGGCAAGAGCTTAAACGATGAAATGGTCTCTGCAATGCCCGAAAAGCAAAGAGCAAACACTTCATTTGGAATTCCCATGTTGATATTGAACTGCTTGATTAGTACGAGATCAAGAAGCAGAGAAGCAGCGTACAGAATCTGGACAATGCCACTCAGTTTTCTCATAGAAATATTCTTCCCAAACCGCTGGTACAAAACAGTCATAGAGAGAAGCATTAATTGACCGGTCACTTTGGACAACCCGATAATTGATGGGTCAAGATTAAGGGATTGTGTCTGGCAGCAGAAGATGGAACCAGAAAGGACTGGCACTGCCAAAATGGATACAACGATCCATATAAGGGGACGGTAGATGCTTTCATCTCTAATGGCAACCATGAGATCAGAAAACTGCCTTTTTATACTTTCTGGGATTGATTTCCTTAAAACAGTATAACTCGAAGACTCAGCCAAACCAAGTGATTCTTCCCTCATTGAGAGCGACATTGCTAACTGGACTGCAAGTAAAGCTGTAAAGGCTTGAAACATGGCACTGGGTCGTTGTGTTTTCATTAAGAAATATCCCCCGAGTAAGTTGGCTAGCATCCCTCCAGCAGCTGAAGCCATGAATGCATAAGATTGAATACCAGGCATCTCATTTTTCTGACCATATTCTGCCACTAGAGCATCCTTGGCAACTTCTGTAATTGAAGCTCCGAGGTTGCTCAGAAGAACACATGCCATAAGAGCGGGAAGCGCTTCACTTACAGAAGATATTAGTGCTAATTGACCCCAAGCCAAAACCTGGAGGAAAACTGATGAATGAATGAATATACCCGTCAGGATCTTTAAATCAAGCAAATCATCAAACAATCAAACCATGTATAGACTCTACGACAAAATGAAGCTAAGAATATTCCATTGCCTCGATAAAGCTAATTGCTCCATTTCCTTTCACGATGTGAGGCTTTTCAATTTTTACAGTCTATCAATAAAATCTATTTCACAACTTTGATGAGTAAAGAAATCCAATATTATCATTAACTAAACCTTTCAAATAAAAAAAGGAATGGACTTTTGCTTGCTTTGTAAACTAAAAATCTCATATTCCTAATCTGCAAAGAACCTTTCTTGTGACAAGAGGAAACTAAAAAAACTTTTCTTGTGATGACAGGAAACTAAAAGGTGCAGTTAACTACTTTACTTTATGCTTCTATCACACGGGCATTTGCTTATTGACGTTCTGATTATCAGCAGAAATGCAATTAACTAACAGTTCATAATATCAATTTAAGCAAAGCATAAAATCAAGAAACCAATGAGAATTACCTAGCTAAGGCAAACCAAGAAAGCAGTTCAATAATTTACCTCCAATGGATATGTAAGGCAATCTGTGATCACCTCCAATATATAGAGTGTCAGACAAGATCCCATAGAGAGGCTTGGCAACAAAAGGGAGGTTCCCGGAGTTCTGAACAAGCTGCAATGTAGAAGGGTGCATCTTCATCCCATGAGCCATGTGGAGGTTGAGAGCCAGCCATGGAAATGCCCTGAAGCCTTGAACCCAATACCCAAACCCACACAAAACCATCATCTGTTGTCTCCCCACTTGGGCACCCTTCTCCTCAACCACCCCTCTTTTCCTGGGCTTTTCGGGAAGAAGAGGAGCTCCCCCCTCTTCGGCTATTACGATTGGGTTTATCAGCTGCTTATCAAACTTTGCCCTCCAATACTTGTCAATGGCACCCTTTAGGCACGAAGGATTCCCATTCTTTGCGCAAGAAATGAGCAACAAAGATTGAGTCTTTCTCCTGCTTTGGATTCTTGAACTGCCTACCACTACTGGGTTTCCATTAAACCTCACGGCAGAAATCATGGTTTTTAGCTTTTAAGCTGAATTCAACATAAAAGTTCACACTTTATTATTGCTGGTCGAGCCACGAATTTCTGAAACAAGAAGCTTGAAATAGCAAGCTAGCTAGCAGGAGACGATTAAGAGGGATCTAGAAAAGCATAGGGAAGAGTGAGAGTGAATAAATTTAAGAGGGTTCTAGCTGATGCCCTCAGGCAGCAGCCAAACGGGCAAACAGCCCATACCTTTCTTGGTAGATCTTAAGGGACCCAACCACTTACGTCAAAGTAGCACTGTCCCACACGCGCCAAATGTACGTCGCAGGTTGCTGGTCCAAAACGACACTGCTGAACTCCAGGTATATATTTGACAAGACAAGAATCAAATTAACCTCTTGGACAGACCATTCTTTTTGTAATGTTCAATCTATTTGTGGGAGAAGCAAAGAACCACGCACGTTAGTAATCAGCGGTCGGAATAAAGTTTCGTTTCTGATTACTGACTAATGACTTAATTTCGGCGGCTAATCCAAGATTCCAGGTGTCAAGGTAAGAATTACCGAAAAATTAACGCAACATGAATGATTGTAATGCCAATACTTTATGATGAGAACTGATAGAATTATATTGAATGAATGGTAATTACAAAGGTATAGATCATAGGTATATAAACCAGGAGAATCATATGTAGACTATAATAAGGAGACTAGGATAAAAAGTCATAGATTAACTCAAGTGCATAAAGTCTTAATAATTATGAATATAATATCTCTGGTTGTTACAAGAGCAATGTATTTATACTAAACAATGTTCATATTGATGACAGACTCGATATTTCATTAAGTGCAACAATTCTATATTAAACACAATAACTCTGTATTAAGTGGAACGATTTTTTCTCCTTTATGCTTAGCTATTGGTTGTTACCATTTGATTGTCTTAATTTATTTTTACTATTTATGTTGAACTAATGTTTCCAGTTAAATCTAAGATAGTGTAATTATCTAATCACCCGAACCCTAGCTTTTAGTTAGTAATCAATGGTTAACAAATTTATTTTCAAACGCGCCATGGCGTTGCTGCTTGATGCAAGGATTTCTTCCAAAAGTTGAATCCCAACCCTAAGGGTCCCACACTCCGACCTGACAGAACACTTAGGAGGATGTAAATCATGGTCACTCAACTGAACATGAACCACAGAGACTATACATTTGCTCACTGCGCACAAGGAGTTCCCCTCATTTGCATTATAAGGAGTAAGAGTAATATTATATTTACTCTTACTTTCTATATTTTATATTCTTTATTGAAGTGTCATGTTTTAATTGATCTAAATAAATTGTGAGTCATTATTTTTGTTTATTCAAGTTTACTATCCAATAAAAATTGTTGTACATATGGTGAGAGAGTTATACTCCAGATAAACACATCTATCATATCATTTGTATGGACTGTGGTATCGCACTATCACCTACATATATGTCTTGTTGAGTTGTTGTATGAGTATTAAATGTATAATATAAAGAATTGAAATAGCTACTTTTATAATATAAAGAAGAAAAAAAAAAAACTATCTTTCCCACCATATGCGTACCATACTTTTATATTTATAAATTAAATTATTATATCACATTATCATATGAGAAAAAAAGGTTTATCATTTTCATTTGTTAAGGTAAATTATATCGTGCACCAGGGTAATGCATTGTATGTCCTGGCCTAAAACGATTTCGTTTTGTATATGTGTTTTTTTTATAGAAATTTCGTTTCCTGTTTCTGCCGTTAACTCTTAAAAAAATCTCATGTTTCGTATGTACAGAATTATATAGTAGAATACACATAAACTCCTAACATAATACATAATATATAATACATAGAAACTCTTAACATAATACACATAAACTTTTAACATAATACAGAGAAACTCTTAACAGAATACACATTAACTCTTAACATAATACACAAAAACTCTTAACAGAATACACATAGACACAAGTCTTAAAACAAATGTAACGAAATTGTTAATTATTAATACTTATAAAAACGATGTTATTTTGGACCAGGATGCACACTGGATTGTGTGATTTGGTGCACGATATAACGATTGATTTGTTAATATGTGGTCTTTATTTTGTATTTAATTTAAAAAGAGGTTGTCAATACTTAATTGGGCCTTTGGATAATTAAGTTATATTTGGGCCTTATTTGATTTAAGTATTTCCTCTTTAAATTACAGAGGCTTAAAAGTTGCAGACTGGAACTAAAAGCCGTTCCATGCGGGTGGACCCAAACGGCCCAACCCAACACCTCGCTCGCATAACGTAAAAATCAATTCCCCATACGCCCCAACGTGGCTCATGTAACGTCAACGGAGCAATACAAGTTGCCACGTGCCAATGATGTCGTCTTTTTCCTCAAACGCCGCTTCTTACTTTCGTGGACGTTAAAGCCGCCGTACCATTACAACTTACAAATATCCCCAACTATTTTGTCCCCAATTGAGAAGTTTCGGACACGTTACATGTCCCTATCTCCCACGTGTCCCGTACCCATTGGTCTCGCGCCGTGATCTCCTCCCTCAAAACTGGCAGCACAGTCTATATTAAAGAATTGGACTCTCAACTCATATTCCTTAAATTTTATTCGCTGTTGTGATGGCAATGGATATATTACTTTTTCTATATGGGTTTCAATACAAATGTTTATATCAAAATTTTGTATGTAAGAATAAAAATTAAGAGTCAAAAATAGAGTACATATATTACTTTCTTATATTAAATTATACTAGTATTTTCACCCGTGCGTTGCACGAGATTGATTTGTTATAATACTTTAAAAATATTTGAATCGATATACAAATATAAATTATAACAATGAATATTATTCAATTACCCGTGCAATGTGCATGCGATGCACAAATAACTTTATATATATATATATATATATATATATATATATTATATATATATATATATATATATATATATATATATATATATATATAGATAATAAAATTAAAGATGAAATTATAAACAATGTTATATATTGTTGAACCAACCTCGGGGCTCATGAAAGCTTTGTTGGGGTCTTCCACAATGGGGAAATAGTGCCATTATAATCAAGAAACATGGCGATCTTCTTCCCTTTGGGGGGAAGTCACTATATCATCAATATTGTTGAATATAAATATGAATTTTAATATTATTTTATTATATTACGAATATGAATTTTAATGTAGAACTGTAATACGAATAGGAAAGTAGGAAACAATATATTCTATTAAGAATTGTATTACACTATTTTATAATAATATTAGAATAGTATAGGACTATTTTGGGTGGGAAATTAAAATGGGGGATTTTGTTTTTATAAATAGTATAGAAGTATAGATTTTGTTTTGAGAAAAAAAAAAATACTACATCCATCTCATTTTATGTGTTTGGTTATGTTAACAATGTTTGATTGAAGTTATTTTTAGTTCAAATTTTCATAATATTATATTTAATATTAGTATACAAAATTTATATATTTAAAAACTACACTGAAAGTTCTATTAAACAAAAAAAAAATCTAATTAAAAAATAAGTAAAAAATAATATTAAAAAAAAAAACAAATAAGAAAGAATTATTTTGACCAATGAATAGTAAATATGACAGATAAAATGAGACGGGGAGTATTAAATTAGATTAGACTACTAAAATCATCTCAATGATTTTTTGCTCTTTTTTTTATTTTTATTTTTATTTTATATAAGTTTGTAAGAGAGGTCGAAAGGGAAAAGGAAAAAAAAAATATAAAATAAAAATTGCTCATGCTTTTTACACATCTGCTGAGTGTTACCGATGCACCTAATAGCCACATACAAAGTCAATTATTTTTTGGTTACACTAGATCGCACAAAAAATTCAAGTTCTGTTGAAGTGTTATTTCCTGATCTCTTCTCTCACCTCTCTCTTCCACATAAACTAAAAATTTATAAATAAATAAATAAATAATCCTAAAATACATTGTTGTGGATACTATAAGAAAAAGGATAAGGAGATAAAAAGGAGGAAAAAAAATATAAAGAAATACTAATCATGGTGGCTACCAATTGATGGTCACCCTAATGCACCCAACGGATGCCTCTATAGTGCGCTAGATATGCACAAGCTTTCGTATTAATTTTTTTTTTTTTTTTTTTAATTTTGTGCAATCCACAAAAAAAAAAAAAAAAAAAAAAAAATTATTACAACGGGGATTTATAATTTTTTAAAATATTTGTATTAATATTTTTAGATTAATAAAATACACAAATCTTATTAAAAATTTAAAACATAATACATTGTATAAATTATTTGTAATATATGTATCAATATTAATTATTATGTGCATTCAAAAAAATATTAATTATTATGTATTTATGTGTGCTTTGAATTACTAGTGGTCAGATTAATGTGATAGTAATGATATTCGTGCGACATTATCATTCCACTTATTTAACATATAATTGCTCTTACATATTGGAATTATTTTTCTCTTTATATATGTACTTTTATATTTATTTTCATTTGTTTCATCACCATCTTTTTTGTTAACTGCGTAATTTTCTATCTCGTATTATGTGTATGTGTAATTAATATATAACCTAAATATAACCATTTTGGTTACGTGAATGGTCGCGTACTCTCATTCTTTAAGAGATGTCGAGAGTTTGAACCCCTTTTTGTATGTAAAAATCAATTTGGCCAGCAGTTTGTCCTTTAGTTGAGTTGGTCCGGTGATAGGATTTAAAGGTGTGCCTGACCAAAAAAAAATATAAATCCTGTTTGGTAAAATAGTTAGTCCATCAATCAATTTTGACTTATTTGATCACTATTAACTATTTAACTTGGTTAAACAATCAATAAGATTATTTGATTAATTAGCTTTTTGTAACAACTTATTATTCCAAAATGCTAAAATTTCAAAAAGTTGCTCAAAATAACTTTTTCGGTAAGCTTTTTGAGAAAGTCATTTTGTATGTAATCAACTAATAGCTAATTTACCAAACACTTTTCTACAATCAGCTAATGTTATCAACTAGTCAAATCCAATAACTCAATCAGCTAACAATCATTTACCAAATACTCATATCACATGTGAGAGGTCACTACATGCAATCTGAGTATAAAGTTATGGATTGAAAAATTTTGAACTTACTCATTGTAGTTCAACTTAAAGTTAGAACGAGTTTATAACGATCGAGTTCATCCTTTTAACCAACCTCATTTTCTATATTTATAGACTATATATTTGTCCTAATTATCTCATAAAGAGTTAGTTGACATTTTATCCCATTTGTGGATATCTTCGATAGGTAAGTCAAAATCATGGAAACCAAACAGGGTTCAACCATGATTCTTGTTATTAGTAGTTTGATTTTTATTTTGTATTGAAAAAATTACAATTTTGATCCCTCAATTGTTTTTAAATTATCAATATAGTTTATAATTTTCAATTTCAACTAATTCGATACTCAATTATTTATAATTTCGTTAATTAAACTTTTCGAAAATTAAATTGGCGAAAATTTTAAAATGAGAAAATTTCTATTTTGATTCATCGAAAGTGTTTAATTGATAAAATTTTAAATAATTTAATAATAAAAATTTTTAAATTGAAAATTAGGAATTACACTAACACTTAAGAAACAATGGAAGGACATGATTTTTTTTTTTAAAATCAAATTGATATTTGACTCCAAACGCGTGTGGTATACGCATTAAGCGCGTTTTCGTCTGGAACCTTCACGGTTATCCTCACCGTCCCCTCACGTGAATCCAAGCAAATCCATACCTTCCCTCCCTAAAACTCCGCCACGTGTCTGATGCCCACGTGGCACTATTATAACGGTCCATTACATTTATAATTCCACCCGAATATTCACAAAATCCTATAAATACCGATCTTAGCTTCATTTCCCTCATCCGTATCACACAGCTTCAATACATTATCTTAACACTCAAAAAACAAAAATTTTAGATCGATCGTTGTGAATCACAATTTTTTTTTTTTTTTTTTAGTTTAAACTATTTATTTTCATTTTTTTTAGTAATTATACAAATATTTCGGGGTGTTTGTTTCTGGATAATATGGCAATGAGTTTACCGCACCAACTGACTGCAATTTCCGGAACACCGATAGCAGTGGAGACGGGAACAGTCTCCGGGGAGGGACCGGCAAAGGCGTCTGTGGTAACACCGGCGTTCTGGAAGAATCCAGCGACGAATCTCCGAGTTTCGGTGCGGAAATCGGGAGCAGAGGTGGACCGCGTGTCACCGTCGCCGCCGCTTAGTCCGATGAGGGGAGATTTGCGGCCGGATCTGACAGCGGCGTGCCAGGCGTTAATGGAGGCGCCGACAGTGGAGAGAGAGTATAAGATGGGGGATTTGGGGCATGAGAAGGGTAAAGGGGTTCCGGTGTTCGTGATGATGCCGTTGGACTCGGTTAAGATGGATCACACGATGAACCGGAGGAAGGCGATGAATGCTAGCTTACAGGCGCTGAAGAGCGCCGGAGTTGAGGGGGTGATGATGGACGTGTGGTGGGGCCTGGTGGAGAAGGACTCGCCCGGCGAGTACAATTGGGGCGGCTATGCTGAGCTGCTGGAAATGGCTAAGAAGCATGGCCTCAAGGTTCAGGCCGTCATGTCCTTCCACCAGTGTGGTGGAAACGTCGGAGATTCTTGCACGTAAGTACTCTATTTTCTTATTATATTGTTTTCTGCTCTAAATTCCGTGAGTTCACATGGGGTTTCAGATCTTCTAGGAAGTGTAGTTGGAAAAAGTAAAGTAAGCTTTCATTTAGACTTCAATTTCTTTGCTTGTATTGAACTATTAATTAAAGTACCCAAAAAAGGTTCTCTTTTTTCATGGGGTGGGGTCTTAGCTTGATTTAGAGGTGCAAAGAATTGGGTTTTAAAGTATCTTGAAAAACAGGAATAAGAGACACTGAAATGCACATTTTTAATTGTAGCATATTTATTTGATACTTTGATTTTATTATATTCTCCGGTTCCTGAATTCATGGTATCTATGAAGTTGTTCTTGCATCTTTGGACATGCACTTCCACCTATTAGCTTATTAAACAAAATCCAATTTTTGTTTTCATTTCCAATTCAGGATTCCTCTCCCGAGGTGGGTTACTGAGGAGATGGAGAAGGATCCGGACCTTGCATACACAGATCAATGGGGGAGGAGGAATTATGAGTATGTGTCACTTGGTTGTGATACCCTTCCAGTCCTAAAAGGAAGAACACCTGTCCAGTGTTATTCTGACTTCATGAGGGCTTTCAGAGACAGATTTGAGCACTTGCTGGGTGACACTATAGTGGTAAGTTTCTATATTTGTATTTGCCAGACAATATTGAATTATTGAGCTATGCTTTAATTTAATTTGTCTAAATTAAGGTTTCTTAAATGTTTGCAATTTAGGAAATTCAAGTTGGCATGGGTCCAGCTGGAGAGCTCCGTTATCCTTCATATCCAGAGCAGAATGGGACATGGAAATTCCCTGGAATTGGGGCTTTTCAGTGCTTTGATAAGGTATATATAGATTAACTCACTTTTGTTTATAGTTGCATAAATCTTTAGAAGATGCTTGCACGAAGTTACACCAAATGTAGTGAGCTCTCTGTATGCACCAGTTACTCTTCAATGGATCGTTGAGTTTCTATGATTTATCCTTCTTCTATTATCTTTTGGGCCAAGATGTAAGGTCTTGGGGCGAGGCAATAAATGATTAGAAGATGCAAATTGTGTAGTTTCTCACATGGTGTTGATGCCATGTTTGCAGTACATGATTAGCAGCCTGAGAGCCACAGCTGAAGCAATTGGTAAGCCAGAATGGGGGCATAGTGGCCCGACAGACGCTGGCCACTACAACAACTGGCCTGAAGACACAAACTTTTTCAGGAAAGAAGGCGGTTGGACCACCCCGTACGGCGAATTCTTCCTCTCTTGGTACTCCCAGATGCTTCTGGACCATGGCGAGAGGATACTACAATCAGCCAACGCTATATTCGACAACACGGGCGTCAAAATATCAGTGAAGATTGCCGGAATCCACTGGCACTACGGCACCCGATCCCACGCCCCAGAGCTCACCGCCGGCTACTACAACACCCGTTTCCGAGACGGCTATCTCCCCATCGCCCAAATGCTCGCCCGCCACGGCGCCATCTTCAACTTCACCTGCATCGAGATGCGCGATCACGAGCAGCCCCAGGACGCCCAGTGCGCTCCCGAGAAACTGGTCAGGCAAGTAGCCTTAGCCACCCAAGAAGCCCAGGTTCCCCTTGCCGGGGAGAACGCGCTGCCACGATACGACGATTACGCGCACGAACAGATACTCAGAACTTCCGCATTGAGCATCGACGAAAAGTCGGGTGATAGAGAAATGTGTGCGTTCACCTACTTAAGAATGAACCCAGATTTGTTCCAGGCTGATAACTGGAGAAGGTTTGTGGCGTTCGTGAAGAAAATGAAGGAAGGTAAAGATGTGCATAAGTGTTGGGAGGAATTGGAGCGGGAAGCTGAGCATTTTGTGCACATAACTCAGCCATTGGTGCACGAAGCTGCCGCCCTCATGCATTAAGAAGAGCTCTACCACGATCATCTCTATTTTTTTATTTCGATCTTCTGTATTTTAAAATGTATAATAGTGTAAGATAGAAAGAGGGATGATTACCTTTAAAATAATATTGCATGGAAAATTTTAATTCATATATCCTTTTGAACATTACAAACCATTAATTTCGAAATCTTAATACTACAATTTCAGCAAAGTTAGTTAGATGATCGACTTGATAATTACACAATTACATTATAATTTATAAGTTAAGGATGACTTCTAGACAATTTTAACTTAATTTATGAGTTAATTAATTATTAATAATTTAGATTAATTTAATAAAGATCATTTTTAGACTCACAGATTCTTTTGGATCACTATAAACTAATTAATTTAGTTTTTCTTGTCATATTCTTTTTCTTCGGCATAAATTATTAATAATCAACAATATGATAACGTAAAGAGGATCAAATAAGCTTTACGTATATCTAGAATGAAGCTACCCGAAGTTGGATCAATAATTATTTATATGAATGTAATGTCTTTTCATGAAATATTAATAAATATGTTATAATAATTTCATATAAGTGGTGGGGGATAGGATGTTTACCCTTATTTTATTATTTTGGAGCATTTGAAATGCTTATAATAATTCTTCCAAAGGTTGAATCCCAATCCTAAGGCTCCCACACTCCGACCCAACAGAGTATTTGGGAGGATGTAAATCATGGTGATTTAACTGAACATGAACCATAGAGACTAGCTATATCGGTGCTCACTGCGTACAAGGAGCCCCCTCACTTATAATAATTGATAATATGATATGTTGGTAATTATCTTATTCATAGTTTGAACTAGTTAATTACTTTATACAACAACAAAAATTATAATTTTATAACTATAAACGAAAGTCAGCATTAATGTTCAAACTTATAAATGAAAGTCAACCCACATGTGTGATGGATATTAGAACTCTTTTTGTATCATAAAAATCGTATTGTAATTTCAATTTTATGACTTTTGGTATGTGGTTGACTCTAATGCTAAATTAAAATATGTGTTCTATTTCAACTAATAAGTTAAACTGCTAGTTGAATTATATATTTATGTTTATATATTATATATATGATCAAGCTATCTTATTTGAATAACTACTCCAACAAGTTTATCAGGGAAGAATTTGCTTCAGAAAATATTACAACAAATATTATATTCCAATCCAATGACTCCCTAATCCAACATTTTTTCCTGGCAGGTCGGTTTGTCTTTTCTAAATATGAACACATACATACATTATTCATGCATGCGGGACAACGAAGTGATGGAAATAAATGATAAATATAGGAGATAAAAAAGCATACGTTTCCTTGCGTTGAAGTAAAAGAGTTGTGGTTCCTACGTTTCACATGAATCTTGCCAATTGCCAAAGCCCAAAGGTTATCACATCTCATCTTCAACTACAAATACCTGTATGTGGCCTCAATTTAAGATAGCATCAGTCATGTGAATAGAAATTAGAAAGTCAAGAGTGCACAACCCCAGTTAGAACTTAGAAGCCAGAAAGAAGTTATAGGAAAAAGAAAAAAATAAACATCATAAAATTAAAAAAAAAAGGACGTTACTAGAGATTCCTACAATTATCACTCCTTAAGAGCAACCACATTAGTATAGTTTTTACACACGTTTTTAGGAGCCAAGTATAAGAGTATAAGGGAGGTAAAAAAAACAAAGAAAAAGAGTTGTTAGAAAAAATGTTTAAAAAAAAAAAAAAAAAAAAAAAAAAGAAAATTGTTTGGTTAACATGCCCCGTTGGGTGCTTCTGCGCCTCCCGTGTACCAACAACATTTTTTTTTTTAAATTCTTTGGGTGAGGCCCATTGTGGAGACAAAAAACCACCTCCTCTTGCAAGCACCTTAAACATTCTCTCTTTCCTATCCAAAGTTAAAAAAATCGATAGGCGCTAGATAGGCGTTGATTTTATTTTATTTTTTTAAATTTAATTTTTTTTTAATTAATTAAACTCCCGCCTAGTCCACGGCGACCTACTTGGCGCCTAGGCGGCCAGGCGCCTAAGCGGCCAAACGCCTAGAACAGCGATTCCGCCGAATTTCTAGGCACGATTTTTGCAACATTACTCCTACCTCACATTTGACCCACAGAAAACTAACCAAATTCTACTAATTCTTCCCAAACCTACTAATGGAAATACTCTAAGCAGTCATTTTTAAAAAATTCTTTTTATTAGATATATAAATTCTTTATTATCTCAATGAGGAGTATGCCATATTTAGGACAAACTTATTCCATTATCCAAATTATGCTAGAGTGCGGTAGAAACCTACCACATGTTTAGGACAAATTAAACTTATTCCGATCGGTCTCTTTTTATTATTTGAGCTAAGCTAATAACAATGACCTCCAAGCAACTTCATTGTTGGGTTACTTACTTGGCTGAAACTATATCTCATATCCCTAACAAAATTCAATGATCCACAAAATGAATAATCCAAATGTTTTTGTTTTTGAGGTATTTATTTAATTCATGTCTGTTAATCATGTGCAAACTTTTCTATAGCTTTTTATCTTTTTTTGATAGAAAGTATGTTTAATGATTTATTTAATTCATTTCTTAATTTGCATAATGATCTAATACACTAGTAATTTTACACTCCTAACAATCCATTATTCGGGGCAAATTATATCGTGCACCAGGGTGCTAAAAAAAAATATTGTGCACCCTAAGAATGCATGTATATTACGTTAAGAGTTTATGTGTATTATGTTAGGAATTTAAGTGTATTATACTCTACAATTATGTACATATAAAACAGAGGATTTTTAGGACGTACAATGCATTATGCGCCCTGGTGCACGATATAACAATTGACTATTCTATGCTTTGCTTTATGCTGATTGAAAAGGCAAATGATGCTGTGAGCATGTGCCCACCTTGCAAGGTGGACACGGTTTCATATCCATAATTTCTATACTGTAGATTCATAATTTCTGTACTGTAGATCCATAATTTCTAAACTGTAGATTCATAAAATTTATACTTTAGATTCCAATTGTTGAACCCTGTTTTCACAAATCAGAGAACTATATGTTCATAATTTGATAACTATATAATTTAGAAATTATGAATTTACAGTACATAAATTATGAATCTACAGTATAGATATTATGAATCTGCAGTATAGAAATTATGAATCTACTGTATAGAAATTATGAATCTACAGCATTTAAATCTACGGTTTAGAAATTATGAATCTAAAATATAAATTTTATGAATCTACAATATAAAAATTATGGATCTACAGACTATAGTATAGAAATTATGAATCTACAGTATAAAAATTATGGATATGGAACCGTGCTCACAGCATAACGTACCGATTGAAAAAAAGGAGTGAGAAGAACCAATGGGCCTTCGGTATTTGGCCAAATAATGGATATTAGAAAGTAGGCTTTGTTAAGTTTAACCAGGTACTAAGTTTGGGAGAATGGGCTTGCGATACTATTGGCCGTATGATCTTTTGTTAATCATCGTGTAATATGAACATGGCAAATTATGCCCTGGACCCGTGTCCACATTGAATTGTGGACACGGGCCCAAAACGACGTCATTTTTTTAAAAAAACACGTCATTTAGTTAAAAAAAAAAAAAAAAAATCGCGCGCGTTTTGCCGTTAACGGTGTTAACGGCGTTATTTTTTTTTTTTTGGATTATGAATGTACAGTTATGCCGTTATGAATGTACAATTATGCCGTTATGAATATACAGTTATGCAATTATGAAATTATGAACACAGAGCTCTAACATTATGAACTTACAATTATGAACATATATAGTGATAAAATTATGACCATGGAGCTTTAAAATTGTGAATATAGAGCTTCGAAGATTATGAATGTACAGTTATGGAGTTATGAATGTACAGTTATAGAGTTATGAATCTACAGTTATGGAGTTATGAATCTACAGTTATGAGATTATGAATCTACAGTATGGAATTATGAATGTACAGTTATTGATCAAATTATGCACAAAGAGCTCTAACATTATGAACTTACAATTATGAACATATAGTGATAAAATTATGAACATAGAGCTCTAAAATTGTGAACATAGAGCTTCGAAAATTATGAATGTACAATTATGGAGTTATGAATATACAGTTATGGAGTTATGAATGTACAGTTATAGAGTTATGAACGTACAATTATGGAGTTATGAATGTATAGTTATTAACATATAGTAATAAAATTATGAACATATACTCTTACAATGAAGCGGTCTGAAATTTTTTTTAAAAAAAAAAAAAAAAAAAAGAAGAAAAAGGAGATAACAGTGCCTAACGGCACTGTTACCCGTGTCCAGCAAGCATGCTGGACACGGGTCCAACGCATAACGATTGTATAAACATCAAGATAATCCCCATTTCATCTACAAATTATAGCGTGGACCATTGATAAATATTTACTTTTAGTATACTAAGAATACATTTTTAATATATTATAGGTTCATTTTTAGGTAATTTACTAAAAATAAAATTAAAGTACATTAAAAATAAACATATAATACACTAAAAATGAATATTCTATATATTAAAAATAAACATGTATATTAGTGGTCTACTTTGTAATATGGATCATGGTCCATAATATAATGATTTCACTTCTTCATGCTCAAGTGCAATATTGTAGAGCCAAATTGTACAAATGGATGTTGAAAATATTAAAAATTGGATGTCAAATTCTTTTTTTTTAAAAAATAAGGGGGAAAAACAAAATAAGCCAAAAAATAAAATAAATATGGATTGAGGGACACTAAGGGTGTGTTTGGTTCACACATGGAAATTGGAATCGGAATGAATCAAATACTTAGTAATAGTAGTAATGAGTTTTAGTGAAGGTATTTTCCATGTTTGGTAGTAGGGTGAAATTGGAATGATTACCAATATTGACGTTTGGTTATGTATGACACTGTAATGGGAATAAAAGTTTTAGAAATACAAAAATAAAAAATCAAGGCAATTGATCTTAATATAATGACATTCAAACTTAAAAATTAGGATGGAATAAAACCCTTTTTAATTAGTAAATAAAAATTTTAATTAAAGAGGTAATTAAATATGATAATTATGTTTTAAAAAATTGTTGTCCAAATACTAACTATAATTTTGATTTCTATTTTTAATGTGTAAACACATGAACCAAACACATCCTAACCCATGGTAATTTGAAGACCTCGGATCTGCATGAGAAGAAGTTGATAAAGTTTAAGCCTAGCTAATACAAGACTGAGAGAAGTCTCCAAAAAATTGAATGGAACAAAATAGTTTGGACACAGAAAAAGATAGAACTAACATGGGGGGCATGGACATACAATATAATAATGGTTTGAGCATATGGGATTATGGGCTATGCCAATTATTCAGATTATTCTACTGAGGAAGAAATTGCTTCAATTCAAATATAATGAAGCCTCATTCATTGATGTGGATTTAACGGGTGACTGGGAAGATACCAAGAAGAAGCAACCAGGGATGGAAACGAGGCAATTCAACAAGTGAAACCACCCACTATCACATAAGATCTTATCCTAACTTAGACTTTACTTTTGATAAAGTTATTTTTATTATAGTAGCTTTTGGTAAATTATTGTACTAGCACCGACCAATTGACAATATCAACAAAAATAAGTACCTTCACGCCTTAGTGATATTCAAATTCAAATATCTTAATTACAACAACGGAAATCTCATAATAACTTGCTTTACAACTAACACTACAACAATTTGCTTCCCTATAAAATGGTTATTTTTGCACAATTCTGGAAATAAGCCAATTTAGTCACTTGTGCATTGGCTATTGCATTAACAATTGAGATGTCATCAACGTTTTAGATGCCATTTCCTTTTAACATTCCACTCGGTGATAGATGTGCTATTAAACTATAATTATATTATATTAGACAATAAATTGTATTCAATGAAATGCACATCAATTCATTGGCTAACACTTCTGATCCACACATGCTGATATGATGAAATTTATAAACTTATTTTGAGTTGAGTTAATTGACTAGTTGTAATTGATCTCTACCCAAACTACTATTCTTTATTATTATTTTTATTAAGTGTAAAATTTCCAGGGAAAATAAAAAGTAAAAAATAATAAATAATAAATACTCCATAGAATTAGTTAGGGTGAAGGGAGAAGCATAAATTTTGTTCAGTTGCAGTCTAAAGAGCTAAAAACTGTGGGCAAATTATGCTGTGCATCCGTATGCACCATGCATGGTGCATATAGATGCAAAAACGACGTTGTTTTATTAAAAACGCGCGTCTCACTTAAATAAAAAAATCAGTTTTGATTCCTAGTAAAAACATATGAACTAAAATTTCAGAATCGATGAACTACAATTCCAGAATCAGTGAATTAAAATTCCAGAATCTAATCTATGAACTAAAAGTTCCAGAATCTATGAACTAAAATTTCAGAATCGATGAACTAAAATTTCAGAATCGATGAACTAAAATTCCAGAATCGATGAACTACAATTCCAGAATCAATGAACTAAAATTCCAGAATCTTTGAAATAAATTCCAGAATGAATGAACAACATAATGTTTTTTAGGGGAATCGAACCTGATTTTTTTTTTAAGTGGGATTCGCGTTTTTAATAAAACGACGTCGTTTTTGCATCCGTATGCACCATGCATGGTGCATACAGATGCACAACATAACTATCCAAAACTGTGTGGGCAGGTTAATGACAGCAAAACAAGCATTGCCAGTCATACTAACTAAATCCCTATGAGCACAGTGGAGGCGGTATTGACTTTTTGTGCTTCAGTAGGTTAAGAAAGTAATTATGAACAGATACTAGGTTGCAACAGAGTCAATAGTACTATTAAAAAAAAAAAAACTAACAATCCCTATATATACTCTCCCATCAACTCTTTGGCCCTGTTTGGTAAAATGGATGTTAGCTGATTGTGTTAATTAGAGGGTATAAATAGTTGATAACATTAGCTGATTGTAGAAAAGTGTTTGGTAAATTAGCTGTTAGCTGATAGCTGTTTGGTATAATTTCTTTTCTTAAAAAGCTAATTGAAAAAGTTGTTTGGAGTAGCTTTTTGAATTTTAACCTTTTGGAGTTGCAAAAAACTAATTAACCAAATATTTATATTGATATTTTAATTAAATCAAACAATTAATAGTGATTAAATAAGCTAAAATTGATCTATAGGCCAATTTTTTTACCAAAGGGTCAACTTTTCACCAAACATTTCATATACATACACAAACAAAATATTTTCCATTTCATAAATATAAATCAAGATGTCTACCGCCAAGTACAATGCCGGTCAAGCCTATGGAGAAACTCAGGTCGAAATTAAAAAGTACGGAGTAACAATTTTTAGCATATCGTTTCATGGTTTCAAGAATCAATTCTCCTGTGTTTTGAGTAACGAGAGAAACTCGTAATTACTATCAAGAGTTTATAGGCCAAGACAGAGCAGTGGGCAGAGTAGGCTAGGGGAACGGCGGATTCTGCTGTGAACATGGCAGAAAATGCAACATAAAACGCGCAACAATTTGCTCAGGAGAGAGGGGAAGAAGGCGAAAGTGGATTCCTTTAGCAGACTGGAGACTTGAGAGCAGATGATCAACACATATGGCTCAGGGTGAACTTGATGGTGTGAAGAACAAGCTTGGAATGGGTGACCAGAATAAGTGAAGCCCACACCTCAATTTCTCATCTATCTCCCAGCAATTTTGAAATTACATTTTTGGATTAATTCTCAACTTCTTTTCCCCCATTTCTGTACCCGGCCATCGATCAGATGCAATAACAAAGATGCAGTAAGATGAAGCTGCTCTTTCTGAGTGCAAATGGCAGTTTTTGTATACAGCAAAAAGATTTATGTGTGCAGACTTTTGCTGCTGTTCTCTGTACAGCTAGAAAAATTGTTAATATAGGAGAAACCTCAACCAAATTGGCCAGGTTCAACTGGAGTGATCTATTGACTTTCTTGTTTGAGTTGATCAGTTATAAATAACCTAAGCTAATTTACTGGTCTTTTGTTAACTACGGTGAATTGGTCTTTTGTTGACTGTAGTCAACAAGGTAGAGTTTACTCAATGCACAAGGTAGTTACTCCAAAAAAATTGTTGATACCAAAAGAAATTGGCTGCTTTCTGTCAAAGGCCATGAAATACTATATATAAACATTCAGTTCTCTAATTGATGTTTTCATATATATGAAATTGTAGCTAGGACACAATTTAATTTTAAGCGTGTGCTTTCTTCTTGTGGAACATAATCTTCAGGCTTTGTTTCAATATATCAACTTCCCTTTCCCTCCTCAATTCCTGTTGCTCCAATAATGCAATTTTTGCTTCTAATACTTCAATGCATTCTTCCTTGGCTCTCAGCTTCTCTTCCACTCCTCCTCCTTCTTCCTTCCAACATAGCCCTTCTCCTGCCAAAATAAAAATTATAAAAATTCAGCCAAGTTTGTCAGACTGTTGACTTAGTAACTATATACAAAATTACTAATTTGATAGATTAACGTGAACAGCCTCGCCTATTGACCTTCTTGAATTGATTTGAACTCGTTAACTATAAATTAAATCAACTTAAGCTGATTTACTTCTTTGAATTTGTCGGCTAAGGTAGAAAAGAAAAATTATAAAAATTAGGAGTGCAAGTACATACCTGAATTGGTTCTGAGAATGAGATGATCCAGCTCAACCTTGATGGCAAAGTAGAGCTGTTTCCACTTCTCAATGGCTTCATCTCTCCTGGCTTGCTCCTCTCTTATCTGCTGCATCAAATAGCTATCACCCACAGTAGTTTCACCATTATTATTATTATCATCTTCCACATTCTGATCTTCTCTTTCATCCACCCTTTTCCTCAGCTTCTTCACCTCTTCCCTCAGCTTCGTCCTCTCCTTCTTCCATTCTGCTTCTTTGAAAGCAAACACCATCATTTCTTGCTCGTACAACTGGCTCTCGTTCTCCCTCATGCACATTATCTCAGACACCTCTCGCTGAAGAACCCTCACCTTGTACTTTAGCCCTTCCACAACCTTATTGTCATTCGGAAACCTCTTTTCCTTGGTTTGAACACCCCCCATTCTCTCTCGGATCTGATCGGATCAAACCAAAAGTCTCTGCAACTTAGAAGACAGTTTATGTATAGGGAATTATTGGTTTGAAAAAAAGGTGGCTACAGGGATACAGCCTCCGCGGCGTTGTCAAAAGATGCCCCAGTCATGACTTATATGTACGAGTGTTTTGTTATTATTAATTGAATTATTAATGCGAGCGTGAGAGATGCCCGTGAAGAAGGGCGGGGTGGGGAAGAGTCATTCGTGATAGCTGAGATGTTGACATGGGCTGTTACATTCCAAACTAACATGTTACATCATTCAAAAAAAAAAAAAAACAAAAAATCAACCTAGCTATCCCATTGGAAAGTCCCGTGGGACGAGGTAAATCACTGTTACACGTCTCTATAAATTATGAATATATAACTTTATAATTATAAACATATAATTCAGTAATTATGAATATAAAACTGTGTTCATCTTGCAAGGTGGACACGATTTCATAACATAACGATTGAGATTTGGGGGTGGGGTGGAGTGTGGGTGGCCCCGTCAATCTTTGCTCGATACGATGCTTAATTATTCGGACAACAACATCATGGCTTTCTTGAAATTGCAAGCTCTGTTCGGTGGCAGGTGAGATTACTACATGCTGGCTGCGTGCGTGCCATTCTTCAACATTTAGGTACGTCCATCTTGAAAATGGTGATCCAATTCCAAATCTTCCAAAAAAAAAAAATTTATATTAATTTCAGTTAACTTCTCACTTACGAGATGTGGATTGAGGAAAGAGTAAATATCCAAAATGACCCTTTGATTATATCTAAATTCACAAATTGATCATCGACTTTCAATTTCAACCAATCAAGTTCTTAACTTTGTAATTTTGATACGATTTGGTCCTCCATCTATTTGACCGTTTGTTGACCGCGATCTTTGAGGATATATATATAATTTCACGTGCAAAGCTCAAGAGAACGCTCTTGGAGGTGATATCGTTGTTTCGGAGGGGGAAGTGCTTCTCCACTTGCTGCTTGGAGAGCACGAGCCAGTTCAACTTAGAGAACGCTCTTGGAGGTGACATCGCCGTTTCGGAGGGGGGAAGTGCTTCTCCGCTTACTGCTTGGGGATCCCGAGTCGGTTCAGCTTGCCTACATCGCTTGGAGTCACGACTTTCTCGAAGAGCCACTTCAGGGACTTCGGCGATCTATCTATCAAAAGCTATAATCTCTCCGGCATGGGGTGCAGCGCTAACAGTGGATTCAAATGTAACAGTGCGGTCTATAAATGCAACCGGAACTTTAAAAAACCGACGATGGACCATGAAATTACATATATATCCTAAAAAAGCGCAGTCAACAAATAGTCAAATAGACAAAGGACCAAATTGTGTTAAAATTGTAAAGTTAAGGACTTAATTGGTTGAAATTAAAAATCGATGACCAATTTGTGAATTTAGCTATAGTCGAGGGACCATTTTGGGTATTTACTCTTGAGCAAATGGCCGGAATTGTTAGACAATTATATTAGACCAAACAAACTACTGAAATGAAAGAGTATGGTAAGTGAATTGAAGTGGACAAGTCAGCATGGTAGTTCCCATTCTTTCATTATTTTATTTTATTCTAGATAACTTTAAAATTTTACAATCAGTACCTTTTTATTAAATTAATATAAATTTGTATAACCATCGTTTAAACAGAAATAGAAGATTAAAATGACCAAATTACTAAATTATCTCATAAATTAAAGTCAATTCAATAAAGATTGTAACAAAAGATTAAATGTAACAATACCAACAAAATCGTAAGCAAAATGTGATAATACCATAATAACCGTGAGATTACAATTCCAAGTAAGATTTTCATTCTCTTGTTTATCAATTGCCAAATCTTGAATTCAATGTTTATTTTTTATTTAATTATAATAAAAAAATAGATATTAATTAAAGACGCAAACTAAAACAAATCATATCTCGTTAAATATTCTAATAAGCTAGGCTAAAATGTAACAATTACATTTACTATTGTAATCATGATATTCAAGTATAAGTAAATTTGATTTGATTAAGTTGATAAGAATTACTTATTTTGTTCAAAAAATGGTCACGAGAATATGTAAAAAGAAAATACTTTTTTCTCTCTTATATTTTCTTTATGATGTAGTTTTTTTTTTAAAATTATTTATACCATGAATAATTGGTGGATTAAATTTACAATATAGTTATATCAAAATGATTAAAAGTGTTAATTTTTTAAGAAAAGAAAAACCTTATCCTATTCCTAATATATTATTGACTAAACAAATGACAAATCATGCAGCTGCACGTGGAAAACGTCATATGCAAAAAGCAGTTCTTTTTTTTTGAAAACAAAAAGCAGAACTTTTAGAATACTTTTTTTTTTTTTTTTTTTGAGAAAAACTTTTAGAATACCTATATTTCATTAGATTGTAGATAGGAGGCCTACACATTTTTGAGTGGCCAATAAACAAAGCGATAATAATGACAAATGACAAATATCATCATGTGATTATTAGGCTAATAATGCCACCCATTATCCAACTATTTTTTTTTAGTGCACCTAAAATTTTCACCGTCAAACACATTGACTAATTTTATCGTTAAATTATAGTTAGATATTTTTTTTGAGTGAGACAACTGGCATAGAAATTTAATGCTGTTCCATACCTAAAATCAAAGATCAAACTATTAACCTTTGGTTAAGGGTGGATGAGTCTTTAATTTCTCACTCAATCACACCCCCAAATTATAATCCAATTATTATGTCTCATCTATTTATCACACATTAATACAAATAATCAATCAACAACCAACTTGCATGAAAAAAGATTACATTATAACATCTAAATTTAAATTAAAATGACTTTCAATGAAATTATTATTTTTACATTATATTAAGTGGATTATATTTCGATTTTCGAGCCATATAGCAGTATTGCACTATATTGCCAGTATAGCCGGCTCTTGCATTATTAACGTTGTACTTTTTGTACATTATTCATGATGTTGTACCTTTGCATGATTAGGTTGGGCTGACGAACTTTTTTTTTTTTTTTTTTAATGGGCCATTCTTATGGGTCGTCTGCAATTGGTTTGGGACAAATGTTTTTTCTCGAATTTTGGTAGAAAGTGATTTTAAGTTGATGATTAAGTGCAGTGGTTGAGGGGTGTTGAAGGAGGTGAAGGATTGAGAGGCATATATTGTGAGTAATTTGTTGAGTTTGCACTGTTGCACTGTTTAAAGCATAATATATGTTATTTTAAAGTATAATGTACATTATATTATCTCAGAAGATCAGAAGTTTCATATTTTAACACGTAATGTACATTATTTTTACTCATATAATATTAACGATATCATTTTGAATCATAGTTCACATAATTATTTGTCCATTGCAATGTGGACCCGGTACATAGTATAACAACTATAAACCCAGCTGCAGGGCCCGCACCAATCACGCGTTGGATGCGTTAAATCGATTCACATGCAGTCCACAATCCCACAGAACAATGTATCACAACTCACAAGATGGCTATTACTCTTTAGGTGACATGACAGAGTGACAGAGACTGTCTTATTCCTCCGGCCATCTTCTGCTCACTAGCTAATCTTTGAGCTCAAAGACGGTGGTGGCCATTTTCTTGTAATGCCGCCGCCATCTTAGAGATGGATTGATGGTTTGGAAAGCTTTGGGGAAATTTGTCAAAGAAAGGCAGTGGATGTCTGGATGACGTTGATCGTAAGGTATTTGATAAAATTCCTCAGTTGTGCTGCCCATATATATATATAGACTCCACCAACTAGTAGCTAATACACTAAAAAATATAATTCAGTGCAGGCGTGTAGCCTCCAATATTTGTTATTAGTTACTCACTTTTAAAAAAGTGACTAACAATACATAAAAACAACATCATTCTAAATTTAAGAAACAAAATAATTGAAAACATGTGTTATATTTAGATAAAACATTTTTTTATGGCTTATTAAACCATGCAACTCAATAGATTAGAGGTGGCCAAATCCCGGACTTGGGTATAGATTAGCACTGATCAGGACCGGTCTAGGATAATCTGTGTCGATTCCGGGGTAGGTCCATAATTTTTAATTTATTTTTATATAAAATATTTATAATTTTTTTTTTTGAAATGAAATTTAAACCATTGATCCCATGATTAACAACGAAAGTTCTTACCACTTAAACTACTTCAACATTTTGATATACTAATGCTAATACATACACACACACACACTCACGCGCACTTTTTCAAAGTTAATATTTTTGTTTAAAATAATATTTTAACCATTAATCTCAAAATAAAAAATTAATATAATTTTCTACAAAATTAAAAATTTATAATACTTTAATAACATTTGAACTTATACTATTAAATTATTTTATAAGTTTGTAATATTATTTGATAACTTATAAACATTATAAAGTATATTATAATTTATAAAGTCCATGCTACTTGGGCCTGGGTCAGCTCGAGTTGGGCTCCAGACTATTTTTTATAGGACCTGAATCGGCCCAATATAAATCGGTTCAGGTTTGGGCTATGCTCGGTGAAGTCCATGCTTTTTTTTTTTTTTTTTTTTTTTTTTTTTTTTCGGTCCGATTTAGGACTGGTTCGACCTTCAATTGGTCCGTTGCCACTTCTACAATTCAAGTTATCATTTTGTTGTTTTGGTGCCTATTAAACCATTTGCAATTTGGTTATATTAACCGAGGGATTTTTTGGTGTTTTCTGTGTCTCTTAAAACATTTGCAATTTAGACTATTATTTTGTTCAACATAGAATGTTACGTAGTATATTTTGCTATAAGCGTAGTGTATATATAAATATTCATGGAGAGAACTTGATTATTTATTTATTTATTTTTTACAAAATGACCATTATGTTGTTTAATAATTTGAAAATTCAAAATAAATTGTTATTGTTAAAAAAATCTATAATTAATAGATTGAAATTAATTGTCACTTTCAATATAATTAAAGAGAAAAATTTGTATAGGATAATAATTTATGAAATGAGTCTACAATTTAGTTATAATTAATGAATTAAAATTATCATATTCCCTATTCCCTACATGGCTACATATAAAGATATATTATGTTAAATATATATATCTTACAAATAGGGATACTTGAATCCGTTCAAATCCTTGAGAGAGCGAAATAGGTGATGAATGTCCTTGCTTCCACTAACATTAAATTCGTTATGCATGCTCTAGGTATAAAGTGGATGAATATGCCAACGAGGGAGGTGCAAGGAATTTTGGTGGTGTCCTATCCCAAGTGTGTGATTAAGTTATTGAAGGAGGAGATCTTCCCTAAAGACCCTTGATTGTTTTGCTTGAAGTTTACAATCATGCGTTGTATTGCTAATGGGAGATGATCAAGCTAAATTATACGGAGTATTTATCAATATGAACGTAAATTTTCTTGTCATGATGTTCCTTGAACAAGATCGGGACTTGTGAATGTTGAACCAAGTTCTTGTTGCCTGTAAATTTGTAGAGGATTTTAAAGGGAAAAAATGATGAAATATGTCATTGAATTTTATATAAAAAGTAATAAGATTTATAAATTTTTAAAAACTTACAATTAAATAGTGTAACTTATCATTTTGGTGCACATGAGGCCAATAGCAGATTATTCACCTAGAATAACTGATCATTCGAGTTCGGGTGACGAAATCACGAACTGATGAGCGATTGCTGGTCGTTGTTATCAATAAAGAAGATGACTAGTAAGTCACCTTTTTCAGTGACTAGTTAATGGTGATTTTCAATTGCGACCGATGACAGTTATCATGTTACGTCATCATTAATTTTACTCGTAAATTATTAATTATGAATAAACGATACTTATTTAACTGATTTTAATAAATTAAAATAATTAATTACAACTTTTTAAAATTTAAGGTTGTAATATAAAAAAAAATAAATTTAAAGGCTTATTTCATCATTTTCTATTTTAAAGTGATGAAAGGGAGCAATTAAAAGGAAAAAAAAAAAAAATAGAGTAGAAATGAAGTTGCACATGTAAAGAAAGTCGAAAGCACCAAACCCAACAGACTAACGGTAGATCGTACGGAGAAGAGAGACCCGAAAATCGCAAATAGAAGCAACAGCAAGGGACAAATTGGGGAAAACAAAATTTAACGACCTCTTCGTGTATCGTGGCCGCTATGCATTTTCCTTCCTTGTCCAAGTTGCAAACACACAGAGAAAACGGAAATTAATCCCAAACAAACAACTTAGCGCCCATTCCAGCCAGAGAGAAGAACATCGGCGCCATTTTTGCCATCGCCATCGAGGCAAGGCACATACACAGGAAGCTAGCCCTAGACAGGCGAAATCGCAGGAGAAAGCCGGGAAGGGAAATGTTGCAGAGGCTGGCTTTTGATCTCTTTAGGGAGAGAAGAACATATAATAATAATAATAATAATAATAATAATAATAATAATAATCATATTTAATTTGAAAGTCTGCCATTGTAGCACCTGAAAATTAAAGCTTCTGCATGTGATCACTCTATCGGCCTCTCTCCATAGAGACCAACAGAATGAGCTGCATTACCAATATAAACACACCTACATTGGAACCAGAATCCCTAGGATGAGTTTCCCCGCATTGGGGTTCTGAAGCAAAATCGATCAAGGGTGAATTTATTTTAAAAAAATGGTATGAGCTTTCTTCAAAATTTTCACGCATATCTTCTACTTCTTCTTCTTCTCCTTTCCTGGCATTATTTTGTAAATATATAATATCTATCTGATGATTTATTGGGGACGTCAATAATGCAGTTGTAAGTCTGGCATGGTTTATTTATACTTGAAATTTTAGTTTTTGGACTATTTGGATATGCATGCCATGCCAATTGTGTGTAAGAGTACTGTATCATCGTAGCAATTACATATTGGTTCCGATCAGACTTTGAAATTGATGGTAAATATGCTTCGTTAACTGTATTTTGACAGTTTAATTTGATTTCTACGGATTAAGTGTTTTAGCTGCAACTTTTTGAAGGATGAAAGTCCCTCTATACTATTATGGAATTGCTGGTGAACAATGAAGGATGGCTTGTTTTTTCTTATTTACGTTTTACCATGCAAAATTTTTATCTAGTTAACAACCAATTCTAGTGCTGCACTCAATCTTTTACTAGTAGACTTCACATCTTTATAATGCATAATTTTTATTAATCATATATGCATTAAGTATATAATTTTTTTACTATACGTTCTTTTTTAAACTAATGATATGCTGATATGCCCTCTAAGTATAGGATCTCACTGTATATGTTGTGTAAAATTTAAAGCAAAACCTGTATAGTTCATTATAGAATTGACACGTATTTGCTACAAGATATGAAAGCAACAGTGGAGGAAGCTAATGAGGGGAAGTAAAGGAGATAGATTTGAGTGTTTAGATAATAACAATTTAAGTAAAACCTGTACACTTCATGACTTTCCAATCAGGTCCTACCAGTATTTCTCTCTCTTATTTCTTCATTTTTATATTCTGTTTGCATCAAGATTTCTGCCGTGTGTGTGTGTGTGCATGTTTTTTTTTTTTTTTGTTTTTTTTTTTTTTTAAATTTTATAATTTTAATATAATATGATTTATTGGTACATCAATTATTAAGCCTCTCTTTCAGTCTTTGCTAAGTGAAAAAATTATTTCCTGAAAAATATTCAAGATTACCATGTAATATATTATTTATTGCTCCTGGATATACTTGTCAATTTTTGTTTAGCATTTTTATCATAAATTTCGTTCCAAGCCTAAAATTTGTTTAGTTATTTGAGTACTTTCATTGTGTTAAAAGTTCCACATTAAAAAATAAGAGAGAAACATATGTATTTATAAGGTCATGGGTTAGACTAACTAATTGATTGGATTCAGTCTTTTAGTGTGGTTTGGCCCATGTGCTAACATGGTATCAGAGTTTGTTCGGTCCACTTTGTGTTCACCTCGGTTATCTGCCCATTTTCATTACATAAATGATGCAATTCAGTCATGCCAATCATTTCTTTAACAATAATTTTATGTACATACCACATAATTGATTTGACTGTGCATTTATTACTTTACATATATCTTTTTCATACTATTGTACGTTCTGTGCAGACTTCTTTGGCCGCTATTGTGGTTGGATCTCATGTTTGGGTTGAGGATCCTGATATAGCTTGGAATGAGGGGCATGTTTTGGAAGTCAAGGGTGAGGAGATTAAAGTAAAATGTATCACAGGGAAGACGGTAATCACTTTGCTTTGTGGTTTCTTTATATCTTTTCTTTTGAAAAAATGAAGTTCTAATGCTTTAATAAAATATTGTATATTTGTTTTTCTTGGAGACTTGAGTTCTTTTTGTTCTCTTCTCTTCTATATTGTTGTGATTTATGTGGCAGATGTCAGAAATGAAGTATTTTTCTTTGACCATTCAATGCTTTTATCTTGCTTGAGAAGTTCATGGAGATCAGTATCAGTCAATTATGATGTTTTGAAATCTCAGTTATGATATTATAAAACCTCATGATTGCCTTCCCTAATATTTCATAAATGGCCTAATGTTCAATCATCTATGTCTCCTTTGGTAACAATACAAACTACTTTTTGTTAATGTGATGCAAGATATAAAACTGGTTGTGGGTGCTGTTCTATGTAGGATTACTGTGGAGTAATGCTTTATTGTCACTATTATTCTATAAATACACTTATTCTCAGTGTTTCTGCATTTTATACCTTTTTGAGGCGCCTGCTTGGCGCTTTTAATAAAATAAATTTGGCTCGTCCAAATTAAAAGCTCATTCATAAGGAAAGAATAGACCTGAAATGAATTCAAATTATCCGCTGCCAATCAAATAGGGAATGCATTTCCACTAATGCTCTAAAGCTAGTATGTTTTCCATATATGAAATTTTTTGGTATGATCATGTTTTTCAATTGACATGGCATAGACATTTCATATTGAATGTGAAATTTGGGCTGTAGGTTGTAGCTAAGCCATCTAGTGTCTACCCAAAAGATACTGAAGCCCCTGAAGGTGGTGTGGATGATATGACAAAGCTTGCCTATCTGCATGAACCTGGAGTTTTGGCTAATTTAAAAAGTAGATATACCATGAATGAAATTTACGTAAGTACTCTATTTTGTACCTGTAATGCTTATTGCAATTTATGCATGAAATACAAGCGACTCATGTTTTCTTTGTTGTCATATCTTCATTTGAGTAGTTTATGGAGCTTACATATTCAATTGTTCCCTCAGACTTACACAGGTAACATATTGATCGCTGTGAATCCTTTTAAAAGGTTGCCTAGTCTATATGTAAAAGATGTGATGGAAAAGTATAAAGGATCTGCATTTGGGGAGTTAAGCCCTCATCCTTTTGCTATTGCAGATTCTGCTTACAGGCAAGCAGTCAATTGTCAATTCCTCTACCCATTTTAGCATGCTTTCTGAATTAATGCTTCTGATTGCAGACAGATGGTGAACGATGCGATAAGCCAGTCAATTTTGGTTAGTGGAGAAAGTGGAGCTGGCAAGACTGAAAGCACAAAAAGTCTTATGCAATATCTTGCATATATGGGAGGTAGAGCTGCATCTGAGGGGAGGTCTGTGGAACAGCAAGTCCTTGAGGTGTGTTTTCTCAACTAAATATTGATTCTCTTTATTAATTTGCCATTGTGTTGAGTCATGTTGAAATCATAGTCTGCTAAAAAAGGTCTGATGTTCTTTGTTTGGTAGTCAAATCCGGTTCTTGAAGCATTTGGCAATGCAAAAACAGTGAGAAACAACAATTCAAGGTATGAAATTTGCAATTTAAAGTGCTTGTTATTTACAACTTGGAATATGAAAGTTGATATGTTATTACTCCTTTGAGTTCTATCCCCTTTTTATTTGCCTGTTTTAGTCCCAGATGATCTGCTAAATTTACCTTTTACCAAATTTTGAGATATATTTCTTTGCAAACTTTGACTGATTTTTTAGATAGTTAAGGAATTTTTGAGACTTTGATTTTTGAGACTAATTAGAAGTTTTTATGTAATTTTTAAATATATAGTAATTTTATTTTCATGTATTGAATTTAATCATTCATCAGTAATGAATTTTAAGCAAAATTTGGTCAAACTGACCTAGAAACAGTGTACTGGCCAATTAAAATGGGACAGAGGAGCATTATTTCCCTTATTATTATCATTGTCTTAACTGATCAGAATTTGTTCACCAACATGTACTGGTGGCAGTCGTTTTGGTAAATTTGTTGAGCTTCAGTTTAACAAAGGTGGAAAAATCTCTGGTGCTGCTATCAGAACATATCTGCTGGAACGATCTCGTGTTTGTCAAGTGTCTGATCCTGAAAGAAATTATCACTGCTTCTACATGCTTTGTGCTGCACCGCCAGAGGTAAATTTACTCAAAGTAGATCTACACATTGAGGTTTTGGAAGTACTTTATTTATATAGATGTCAAATTCTTATAATTTTTTGCCACTTTGACGCGGACACTTCAGTTGAGTTTACATTCAACGCTATGCAAGAAATGAATGCTTTTCAGTTGCTCTCAAATCTAATCTATTAATGGCTTTTCTAAAAGTAAGTATTTATTGTGACTGTCTGGACACACCAGATGTGAGATGTGCACTTATAGTTATCAAGATTGAGGGGACAAGAACACAGTATAATCTCTTAGACTATAAATCTTTCTCATAAGGGATGAAGTGCTTTCAAGGTTTTTTCTCTTTTAATTTAAAACATATATCTTAGTCTGATGATTTAAATGGGCTGATGGAAACAAATAACCATTTACTATGTATAAAATTTCCCGATAGACTGTTAACTCTGATCTGGGGTCTGTTAGGACTTTGTCTTGCATATGAAAACCAGTCAGTGTCTTGCCCAATTTCTCCACTCTGCTGTTGCTTTCAGATAGCTGTATCCAAGGATTGATGTGTTGGAATGAAAAACTTTATTTTGTGTTCCTTGAAAAGTGATCACTGGTGATCCTATCAGTTAGTTGGTACTGAAATCTTATAACACTTATTCCCTACTGGGAACTCTGTGTGTGTGTGTGTGTGTTTTTTTTTTTTTAATTTTATTTATTATTATTAAATTTAAATGTTCTATTTTTCTCACATTTTCTAATAATTGATTTTAGGATGTTGCAAAATACAAATTGACAAATCCTAGGTCATTTCATTATCTGAACCAATCAAACTTCTATCAATTGGAAGGCTTGGATGAATCTAAAGAGTACCTTGCCACTAGGAGGGCTATGGGTGTTGTAGGAATCAATACTGATGAGCAGGTATTGGCATCTGAACTTAATTCACTATACATGATTTACATACTGATTCTTTGATGATGATGCCCATTTGCAGGAGGCAATTTTTAGAGTTGTGGCTGCAATACTTCACTTGGGTAATGTTGAGTTTGCAAAGGGAAAAGACCCTGATTCTTCAGAACCCAAAGATGATCAATCTCGTTTCCATCTTAAGACTGTAGCTGAACTTCTCATGTGAGGTTTCTTTTATCTCTGTTTCTTCAGATATATGTATTTTATTCTCCCAAGTGCCCAAAGAACAATTTCATCATATTGAAGTTTCATTTAGGTGTGATGAGAAAGCACTTGAGAGTTCCTTGGTCAAACGCATCATGGTGACTCGCGATGAGAAGATAACAAAATCACTTGATGCACAAGCTGCTGCAATCAATAGAGATGCTCTGGCAAAAACTGTCTATTCTAGACTATTTGATTGGTTGGTTGATGAAATGGATAGATGCTATTGAATCTTCATCAGTATCAAATGTTGTGCACTTAAAACTTCAATTTCTTTCTTACTCAGGCTTGTGGAAAAGATAAACAATTCTATTGGCCAAGATCCTGATTCCAACCTTTTAATTGGGATTCTGGATATTTATGGATTTGAGAGTTTCAAGACAAACAGGTGCTTAACCGGTATGCTTTTGTTATCATCATTCACAGAGGTTCAATTCTTGCAGAATACTGCATGAAAACTCTGTTCTTGTCTTGTGTACATAAGGATCTAGAACTAGTAATTTATGTTTCCACACTTACATTGACAAAACTATCCTTTCGTTTGTTTAGTTTCTCTATTTCCTCTTAGGTCCTATTTTTGGCATAATGGTAATTTTTTATGCTAATATCTATAGTTTGATACTCTAAGATGATTTTTGTTTTATTCTGTCAATGATACTAATTCTTTCTTGCAGTTTTGAACAATTTTGTATTAATTTGACTAATGAAAAACTGCAGCAACATTTCAACCAGGTTTGTACCTAAGATATATTCTACATGGCCTAGAATTGCTTTCATTGCCTAAACTGCAGATAGACAACAAAAAGACAGTAAACAGAGTGAAATCTAAAGTATTAATCTGATGCCACACACTTCATTTCCTTTGGCAGCATGTGTTTAAGATGGAGCAAGAAGAGTATACCAAAGAGCAAATTGACTGGAGTTATATTGAGTTTGTTGATAACCAAGATATTCTCGACCTCATAGAAAAGGTCAACATATGAATTAATGCCTAACTCTTGTTAGATTTTATTGAAATACTACTTCTTGATCCTATAGCACATGTAAACATATAGATTGCATTGCCAATTCATGTTAGATTTTGTTGAAATATTTTTATTTACTTAAACTTTCTTGCCTTTTCCATGTGATAACCAAATGTGTGTATGTCATTCATATTGGAAATGACAGGTAATGTTTCCAATTTGCATTGCTTTGATAAAACAGTATGTCCTTTGTCTGCTTCAACGTGGACTTTTTCCTTTTTGTTGTCATTATAGCACTTACCCCAATACACTGATTTTTCCTCTGAAGAAAATTTAAGTCCAGTGCTGCAAAACTTTTCAAGTATAATGGGAGGAGGAAGGAAAAACTTTAAAAAGAAGTAAATAATAGACTTCCTTATTCCTTGGACATCAGTGCATGCGCTTCCAATAACCCATGTGTCCTACAAAATTGATTTGTTTGTTTTGTCTTTGAAGAGTTTTTTTTTTTTTTTGGGTGATTGTGATCACACACACACAGGTTTATTTGCATTAAAATGTCTAGAATAAGTTTCATGATCTCTTATGTTAGAGTGCTAAGCTTGTACTTAATCTCTTTGGTCATGCACTTGCTGATTTGCATGATCTTTTATGTTAGAATGCTAGGCTTGTGCTTATTCTTTATTTCATTTACATGCTGAATTAATGCTCCATATATTTAATATCTTCAGAAGCCTGGGGGAATCATTGCTCTACTTGATGAGGCCTGGTAACAATGTTTAGGTTATTGAATTATCTTTTCAATCAGTTTCTTCTTTTGAGTGGACTACTAATTATGGTTTTACATTCCAAAATGCCTTAATTCCTTCATGTAGCATGTTCCCAAGGTCAACATATGAGACTTTTGCTGAAAAGCTCTATCAAACCTTCAAAGAACATAAGCGCTTCAACAAGCCAAAATTAAGACGGACTGACTTCACTATTTGCCATTATGCTGGGGATGTATATATTTCTCATACTTACTAATCCAGTATTTATGAAGAAAGAAGTGTTGCTTATTATGTCTGACTCTGGAAAATTTGATGTCTAGGTCACATATCAAACTGAGTTATTTTTGGATAAGAACAAAGATTATGTCGTTCCAGAGCATCAAGCAGTCCTCATTGCTTCAAAATGTTCCTTTATCTCAAACTTGTTTCCACCCCTACCCGAAGAAAGTTCTAAATCAGCAAAGTTCTCCTCCATTGGTACCAGATTTAAGGTAGGTTTTCAAACATTGATAGGGTTTGCTACTGCTCAAACTGGTATTTATGGTTAAGGAAACCTCTGAAAACCATTTTGGAAACCTACTCTAGTTTGATGTTATGAAAATAATACTACCTTGTACATGATGTAGCAACAATTGCAATCATTGCTTGAGACACTCAATGCCACAGAGCCTCACTACATTCGCTGTGTTAAGCCAAATAATCTTCTAAAGCCAGAAATCTTCGAGAATCCAAATGTACTTCAGCAACTTCGCTGTGGGGTATGCTTTTATAATTCCTAACAATACAAAATGATGATTGTATTTTCAAGCTTGGTCAATGAGTAGTTACATATTTCCAGGGAGTTATGGAGGCAATTAGGATCAGTTGTGCTGGATTCCCCACTCGGAAACCATTTGATGAATTTGTTAGTCGTTTTCGTGTCCTGGTTCCTGAGCTTATGAATCGCGGGTATTTTGATTTCATTAGTAACTTTTCAGTGTCTGAGATTTCTATCTTTTGTTAATAGAACTTTCGATTTTCCTGTTGTATGCTCTTACTTCTTTTCACCACTTCCTCTCACGACTCTTTTAATTGATAGTCACAAAGACGTCGAACTTTGCAAACGCGTTATAGAGAAGGTTGGCCTCAAAGGTTATCAGGTACTGTATTTGTCTTTACTAATGTGGCCTCAGTTGGAAATAAATGGAATGTTGATCACAACTAATTGATTCAGGATGGAAGAGTGTCTTTTCCTCCATTATGGTAATAACACATTGATATCTCCACCTCAACTAAAAGTTTAAGTTGTTAGAGAGATGCATTCATAATTTTACTATCATTCTCAACATGCCACTCAATGTGGGAATATGTGTCTAGCATGTGGAGTATTGGACCTTGCTGAAAAGACACACATGGGTGGTGACTGGTGGGAACAGGAACTGAACCTGCTCTGATACATACTTCATCTTAACTAAAAGATTAAGCTGTTAAAGAGGAGTGTGACAGTTGTGTCTTTATACTCTATATCCAAGTGACTGTTATTTTGCTATTCAACATTTATGGCTTGTTCTTTGTGTTGACCAAAAGTTCTTGCAGATTTAATTGTTCAATTCCATATTTATTCCTTTTATTTACAGTTGGAAGTTAATTACCTCTGTTTTGTTTTCATTTAAACTGTTAGCTATTTATCATGCAACACATTGGAGGAACAATTTATCTGGCAAAAGTTATGTGGTCTAGTAAGCTGGTTTGTCACATCCATCAAATATGATAAGATGTTTACTGCTCATATATCAATTACTATTTTGAAAATATCTTATTTGGCTATTTGAAACATTAAATATGTTTATAAAATACTAGAGCATTCCACACCTAAGGTTATGTATGTATATATGTGAATGTTGATGAGCTTTTTGTGTAGTTTGTGCTAACAATAGTTCATTGCAGATTGGAAAAACAAAGGTGTTTCTTAGAGCTGGTCAGATGGCGGAACTAGACTCTCATCGAAACGAGGTCCTTGCAAGATCTGCATGCACTGTTCAGAAAAATGTCCGCAGATACTTTTCCCGCAGAAAGTATATCATATTGCGGGGTTCAGCCATAGGAATCCAAACTGCGTGCAGGGGTTGGTCTAGAACACTCTATCTTGTTTTATTGATTCAATAATATAAGCTTGAAACTTCCTTAACCTAATCATGGAGGTGAAAACAGGTAAACTGGCACGCAACCTCTTTGAACGCAAGAGGAGAGAAGCGGCTTCTCTGATGATGCAAAAGTGTGCACGAATGTTCATTGCAAGGAGACATTATAGAATATTGTGGGCTTCAGCAGTGTCCATCCAGACCCCAATGCGCCGGATGGCTGCTCGTAATGAGTTTAAATATAGAAAAGAAACAAAAGCAGCCATCTTAATTCAGGTACCAAATTTAGCTGAGTTATGGGCAAATAGTAGTTTTGGCAAGATCAACTCGTTCAAGCTCTTACTTCCAAGATAATCAATTCCAATCACAAATGAATATGACATAGTGGCCATGTTTAGTTTTAGGGGATACAATACAATAGGTACTTTTATCTTATCCAGTGGCCATAGCAGGTTCTTAGAGACTGGAGTGTCAACCTTTATTATTAATTCTCCTCATTTATTTTCCTTCTTAAGTGGAATTACTTATTTATCTCTAGTCCTATCATGCCGGATTCTGTGACAACCCAACAGGGTTAATGTGCCACCAAAACACGAAATACGTAAGATTTATGTCAAGTTTATGTCATTTAGTTCTACTGAAACTGATATATATTAAAGCTTGATCTTTGACTACTGTTCCAACTAATGGTTTCCAAATATTACGTAAACCCTTAGCTTGATGTTTTGACCTGCCCAACGTACAGCCCTAATTCTTTCTTGTAGAAACTGGAACTTATTAACTGTGAAATATTTGTACTTGGAATACCTATGCAATCTGTTCAAGTTTTTCTATCTTACAAATTGCCTATTTTTATACTTTACACTTCCAATACTTGCATAAGAGCAAACCATCTTAGACTCAATAGTTATTTTCAAAATCAATTCATGGTCTTCTAAATTACATTCTAGACCCATGTAAGGTATGATCTGTCTATCATACTCTAAAAAATCTCGTGTGCATCTTTGTGTTTAACTGAATTAAATTTGATTCCAGAGACATTGCCGTGGACACTTGTCACGCCTGTCTTATAAGAGGATGCATAAGGCTGCGATTGCTCTACAATGTTTTTGCAGGGTTACATTTGCCCAAAATGAACTACGCAGGCATCAGCGGGTGAGAATTCATTTTTCTAGTTGGCTTCTGTTTCTCTTTAAGCACTGCTACTGCAGGCAAGCTACTCTGCCTGTTTTTATTAGTTTTTGCATACATCGTTCTCCCCATTTTTCACCTAAAATGCCTCAGAGTAGTTAGTAATTTTAAGTATGTTTATACTTTATACTATGTTATAAATGGATTTAGAACAATGGATAATGTTTCTTTTATAAGGGTTGCTTTCTCTGCTAACTTAGGTAGTCTGGAGATTACTGACCAAAGCTGAATCATAATCATCTGTTTGTTGCCTTAGGACTATTAATCGTTGTAGGCAACATATTTAGAATTCTATTTTGTGGGTCAGTTAATACTACTGCCATTGCTTGCTTGGTTCATTTTGCCAGCGATTTTATTCAAGGAGATCCAGTATTACCTTTGTCTCATTCCATTTTTTCACAAATTTAGAAGGTCAGCCTTTGTCAAAAGTTATTCAAATTTATCATGTAGTCACGAGGATTAGAAAGCATGGAGACATGTACAATATCAACTGGCACTACTTGTCACCATTGTCTTGCATTCTTTCAAACAAACTGGTGAATATGTCTAAAGGGAATGGATAAGTCTAAAGAAAATCCAGTATTATGATGCAATAAATTTTGAATTGCTATGAAAAAGCAAGATCAAATTTGATGAATTTTGCAGCACCATGAAAAATGTTTTTAAATCTTTGCCTTGATGGAATTTGTTTATGATTGCTATAGGATATCTGTTGACTGTCTTGATTTTTCTTGTCTAAGTCAGGCAGCAAAAGAATCAGGTAATCTGCAAAAACAAGTTGAAGAGCTAACTGAGCAATTGCGTATGGAGAAGCGCCAGAGGGTAAGTATGCTTCCTTGATGATGGAAATGATGTTAGCCTTCTATCCGAGATTCTTCACATTTTTCTGGATACACATTTTGAAGCTATTCTGTACAAAGCCAATGCTTGTTTTCTTTAATGTTTTCCCCTAGCCTTCAGTCTTACCTGGAATGGGACAAATAATTACATTTCTGTAGCATGGTTTACCAAATTTTTAGTTTCATGTTAAAGTTACATACATGTGACAGTTCATGACATTTCTTCAGATAGGTTATATAGACTAGAGAGAAGAATGATCTGCACTCAAATGAATATCTGAATGGAACAGAAAATTCTGCCTATGCTACTGAATTGAAATGTTTGAAACATCAGAGCCGCTATGAAGTCTCAGTAAATTTGGTTATCTGATTATACATTTATGATCTTTGTGATAACCTGAAGGAAAAATGAAAGAAAATATGATCACCTTGCTTCTACTTTCCAATTACGTTTCATTTTTTTTAATCATTTTAATAGGTTGAATTGGAGGAAGCCAAAACCCAGGAAATTTCTAAACAACAGTCTGCTTTAGGAGAAATGGTGGAAGCCAAAACCCAGGAAATTTCTAAACTACGGTCTGATTTAGAAGAAGTGAAGGAAGCCAAAACCCAGGAAACTTCTAAACTACAGTCTGCTTTAGAAGAAATGGAAGCCAAAACCCAGGAAATTTCTAAACTACAGTCTGCTTTAGAAGAAATGGAAGCCGCCAAAACCCAGGAAATTTCTAAACTACGTTCTGCTTTAGAAGAAATGGAAGCCGCCAAAACCCAGGAAATTTCTAAACTACGGTCTGATTTAGAAGAAATGAAGCTTCGGTTTGAAGAAGTTAAACAATTTCCCACAGACATTGGAAAGACTGCTAGCGTGGAGGAAGCCAAAACCGTGGAAAAAGCAAACCTACAGTCAGCAGAAAAGATTGATGAGCAGATGATTGCTGCCCAAGTGGTCATTGATCGTGATGATCCTGAAGCGTTTAATAAGCTTACTGATGAAAATGCAAAGCTTAAGGTGAAGTTGTGAGTTTTTTATGTATGCCTTGTGTTCTTTAAAGAGAAGTTGGCTTGCTAAGATCCATATTGCATGCATGTTTGCCACTGCCGCCATAATCTGTTCATTCTTATGTGTGTAGGGTTTAGTTGCCTCACTGCAGAAGGACCGTGATGAAAAAGACAAGCAGCTTATGGATGCAGAGTCCAAAGTAATTGAGCTAAAGACCGAAAACCAGAGGTTGAGACTTGTCTATTCATCAAATATACAACTCAGCCTAAAATAATTGAAAACAACTATACTCAAGATTATTTATTTATTTATTTATTTATTTTTCATTTTGATGTACAATCTTTGAATCTTATACCTCATTATCATCTGAGTTCGGTGAAGCTGGAGCATCATATTCACTTCTTTTTTTTTCCTGGATTGTTTTTGGCTTTGCATCTTATGTCAGGGTTAATGAGTTAAATTCTGATTTTGAAACTGAAGTCCAGATACTTAGACAACAAGCATTGTTGAATTCAGAGTCCAGAAGAATGTCTGGACACCTTTCAGGAACCCCTGAGGTCATGATGCCACAAATCTTTTATTTTTAGGTTTCTCTTTGAGATGTTTCTTACTAATCTTTTATTTTCTGTTGCAGCTTTCAGAGAATGGTGATCAAGTGAGTGAAAAAATTCAGCTACTTGCTTCTTTTTATCATGCATTGTATAATGATTGCTTAATCTGGGATGATTAATGTTTGAAGATTATCTATATAGGAAGATGAAAATGTGTCACCCAAGGAACTCGGCTCAGAAGCTGATAGGCAGATGAGCAGATCCCAAAATGAGAGGCAGCGGGTCAGTTTGTTATTAGAACATGAATTATCTGATAATAATGAACTTATTTCTTTCTGATAAGCAGTATGTGTTTACTTACAACTTGATTTATTTTCATAAATTTCAACTATGTACCATAAATAAATTGCTCGCACTTAGTTCAATTATTAGATCCCAGAGTCACTCTTTGAAATTACACTATGTGTAGGACCTTAAAAGAATTCGATCATTTTTTATGATCTTCTACTGGTGTTGGTTGTGACCTCTACATTATCACTATTTGGTATAATATAATAGAGAGGGTGTAGATAGACATTACTTTCCCTATCCTATGAAAAGAAACCAATGAAACTATAATAAAGAATCTAACTCTAACCACGAATGATAATTTTCTGTGGTTTTTATTTGTAACATTATGCTCTCTCATCTATGGATATTGAGAAAAGTAGATCAAAACATGGGAAAACAGTACTACAGTGTCTAAGATAAGTTGCCCCAGATGTTGTTGATTCCATTGACATTTCCGTGTGAGATCTTTATAATTCCAATGGTTGTGGCATGGATTATTAACCATGGCTGTGCGAGCTGAGAGGAACTACTGCCTCTCCTGGCCTAGAAAACAACAGGACCGACCATCAGCCATAGGTGTCTTTAGTTGGGAGCCAGAGGTTAGCAGAAGTTTATCAGTAGTAAGGGCAAGTTAAAGCCTTCTGGAGCCTAGTGTACTTTGCTTTTATTTCTTAATTAAACTGGCGGTAGTATAAATAACAGTAGAGGAAAATGTAGAAGAGAAAACAAATTGTTATTTATCGGAACCTTTCTAAATAGCAACTTTGAGCAAGAATTTTTAACTAGAAACTCTACTTGATGGAAATAATATATGACAGACAGCGAATGTCTCTATAGATAGCTTTTTGTTTTCAAGGCTTAAACTTAGTTATCATTTTTATTGTAATTCATGCAGTCAGCAGTGTTGAGCTTGCGAAAAGAGCTATCTTGTTTATCTTTCCATCTACTTGTGGTAGTGAGGTCTAGTAATGATTACTCAGGAACATAGAAGGAATAAGAATTCAAATAATACCATGAACCCATATACAGTTGATCACTATAATGGCTTTTAACTTTGAATCAAATGCTTATCACATTGGTGCATAGCAATCACTAATCAAAAGAAGGGTGCACCAAGCGTTGGGTGCTGGGTTCACTTGTACTGTTGTACATGAATTGGAAAAGGAATTGCATATCTTTGGCAAAAAATTAGCCTTGTGGAGGAAGATGAAAGATAATGTTTTATTCTGTTCATATTTTTGACAGATGAATACAGTGCAGAAATGCTACTAACTTATTTTATGTTCTATCCCACTGTTGCAGGAGAGTGTTGATATTCTTATCAGATGTGTCACAGGATATATAGGGTTCAGTGAAGGAAAGCCAGTTGCCGCATTTACCGTATACAAATGCCTTCTCTACTGGAAATCCTTTGAAGCAGAGAAAACTAATGTATTTGACCGTCTCATTCAGATGATTGGTTATTCTATAGAGGTGATTGCCCATACCTTGGATAAATTAGTGATATGGCTATCCTACAATCTGAATGTGATTGTGAGATCTGGTCTTATTTATTATCATCTATTTATGGAAAATGCGCCATAAAGCCTCCTCCATCATCAAAATTCATTGAGAAGTTTGCTCATTGTGCATCCAAAGAAAGGAAAAAGTATGACATTATGACTTGCTGCTTGCTCATCTTGTTTTTAACCCATCATTTGCCCAAATAGAGCTTAACAAGTACTGCAAATACCAATGTGTGTGTGAGGAAATGTCTATGGTGCTGCATGCTTGAACCTTATCTGAGGAGCTCTCCAGACTCTTATTCCATTCAAAATGTTCAAACTCGAGACTTTGCTTATGTTAAGGGAATCCAAGCTCTTTTTACTTGAATCATAGGTCGTTGATATGCTTGGTAAAAATGTATTATGTGCTTTGCCTGTGATATAAAGAGGGAGAGAGCACAACTATCTGCCAGCTATACTAGAGCTTGTCTAGTAACAGAGGATGCTTATGAATCTTGCTACTACTACTAATCTTGAAAATGTTTCTTCTCTCAGAATTCCCTGCCAGTTTAACTCCTAAAGTTTTCCTGTTTAAATATATGTTTGGAAAAAATTAAAATAAATCTTAAGATAAAGTCTGCTTTTTAATGTGCTTGTTTTCCTGTAATGTCATTCACAGGATGAGACAAACAACAATCACATAGCATATTGGATGTCAAACACATCTATGCTATTGTTTCTACTTCAACAGACACTAAAGGCTACTACTTCATCTCCACTTCAAACTGCCCAACCAACATCCTTTTTGGGAAGGATGTTTAGGTCATCTTTTACTGCATCCAGCCTCTCAATTCGTGGGCTTGATGGTATCAAACTGGTTGAAGCAAAGTATCCTGCTTTGCTGTTCAAGCAACAGCTCACTGCCTATGTAGAGAAGATTTATGGAATCCTTAGAGATAACATGAAAAAGGACCTTTGGCTTCTACTTCCTTCATGTGTCCTGGTATCAAATTTTCCTTTTTAAAGTTGGCTTATGTGACACACACTTCTACATTAGGTTTTTTGTAGGAAAAAAGCTAGTATGATTGTTCTCATTGATTAAAGAGTTATTTATAGGTAATGCAATAGATATCACTGATAAAGTATATGCTGAAATCAAACTTAAAAAATAACAAACTACATCCCTAATATCTGTAAAGAGCAATAATTCAAATTCAAAATTAGTAGCTAAAAATCATATCAAAGTAGAATATCTAATCTAAAGAATACACATTTCAACCTTCCTTGATTCTTTTGCTGTAAGCTCCCGTATTCCTCCTCAATTGCTCAAACCTTGACTTAGGTAGTGCTTTTGTTAAAATATCAACCAATTGCTTCAGTTTTGCAAGGCAAAAGAATCTTCCTGTTATTCTGGACTTCCAAAGCATGCGATTTTATTTTGAAATGCTTGTTCCTGCCATAGAAACTGGAGTATTTGAAATTGAGAATGCAGTTTGGTTATCAACAAAAATCTCAGTTGTTTCTCTTTAAATGAAATTCAAATCTGTCAGTGACTTTCTCAACCAAATTGCTTGATTCACTGAAGCAGTCTATGTAGTGTATTTCATACTCCATAAGTAATAGTTCCTTGAAAAAATCTATGCACTTTGTTTGCAGCCCTGAAAAGAATTTCACGTGCACAATATATAGATATTGAAGTGAACTCACAGAGCACATGATATAGGTCTTGTTGCTATCAAGTACACCAATCACCCTACAAGGTTTCTGTATGTCTTGTCATCTATCTTTTTATACCAATCTCTTGTAGTTTGTTTTAGGCAATAGAAAGATTTCTTGAGAAAGTACACGTTGTCTTTGCTTCCTTTCACAACAAAATCTTCAGCTTTCTTGATGTAGATTTCTTCCTTTTAAGTACCCATTGGGAAATGTAGACTTGAATCAAGTAGAAAAATCTTCCATTCTTGCTGAGTTGCTAATTCAAACAGAAATCTTATGGCATCAAGTCTTGCTACTGGAGCAAATATTTCTGAAAAATAAACACCATACTATTTTGTAGCACTCACTACTAGCATTATTTTGAGTGCATTAAGAGAACTATCAACATTCTATATGCTTCTGAATGCCAACTTTAGCATTCTTGTGTCAACCAAAACACATGGGTCTCTTTCTTTTTAATCATTTTTAGCTTGTCCTTCCATCTTGATCAAATACAACAATACTACATCCTTCATAAATATCAGTTATGGATGACTGGATGTTGTACCTGTTGCAGGCTCATGGTCACTTGCTTCATCCCCAAACATTTCAATATCTTGTTCCTAAATTGATTGGAGAACTATTGATGTATTCTTTTAGGCTCCACTTCTAATTTCTCCCAATCCCAAGTTCCAAGTTTATTAATCATTTAAACCTGATACCATTTCTGTTAACAGTTGATATATATTGTAGCCTTTAGTGATATTGCTATACACAACAAAGATTCTAGTGTCAGACTTCTAGTCGAGCTTGTCTCTCTTTAATTTTGGCACATGCGTGAACCACAATCAACCACTCTTTGGTGCAGAATAGATGGGATTAATCCATGCTAAGTCTCAAAAGGAGTATTCTTTTTCAATACTTTTTCTTGGCATTCTTTGAGCAAGTAGACTACAGTATTGACTACTTTAGCCCAAACTTTTGCTGGCCAATTGTCTCAAAGAGTAAACACTTTGTCATATCTACCATCATTTTGTTCTTTCACTACTCTATTTTGACGTGGAGTGTAAATTATTGTTAACTGATGATTGATTCCTGCATCCTCACAAAACTCGCTAAACTTCTTAGAATGAATGAATTGCATAATTCTATTACATTTTTTTCTCAAATCAACACACTGCAATTAAGAATTTCTGAGCAGAAATACAATCAACACTAACAATTACAATACTCTGAGCTAAACGGGGATGGAATACCCTTTATACCAAAAATCTCCATATAGGATTGCTTTTGTTGGGGTTTGAATCCTAAACCTTTAGTCAAGGGTGTCTCACCTGAGTCACCTCTATCATTTTGATCATGGGTCATTGGCAATAAATCTATTATTAGTTAAACAAGATGATAAGTGGAATTTTAAATTTCTCTATTTTTCTATTTCCATTTATTTTTTTTTATCAAGTTTGTTTCTAAATCCAGTACCCCACCTGTGTTTAAAATTTTATTAGGTGTGGCTCTGAGTTGTATACTTGTAAGTGCATATGATTTTTATGTAATCAATTTGTCTCTTTCAACCAGGAAACTCTGTGCATGAACTCTATCTACGTGTACCAATTTTCAAATATCTAATATCTTTCTACTCATCGTATTTAGGCACCTCAAACAGCAGATGGAAACTCTTCAACCGGTCCCTGGCAAAGCATCACTGAGAACCTTAACAGACTTCTCGACATACTGAAAGGAAATTATGTAAGAAAATGTCCAACTCAAACATTGTGTCTGTTGATGTATATATAAATATTAAATATAAATATATAATGCTACTGAAATTGTTGTTTCAGGTATTTCCATTTTTTATCCAGAATATTTTTTCTCAAATTTTCTCTTACATGGATGTACAGTTATTTAACAGGTAGTGTTTCTATCTTTCAGTTCTAATTCTATATTCAAATGATTATAGCAGGTAACTACAACTCTTCTCCTAACATTATTAAAACTACAGCCTCCTTAGCAAAGATAAATGTACTCTCAAAAATGGGGAATATGCCAAAACTGGGTTAGCTGAAATAGAACGATGGTGTGGGCAGGCAACAGAAGAGGTACTCTAATATAAATGTATTGGTACACCCTAAGCACATATATGATGTCTTTACAGTGTAACAATATCTTGATTTACGTAGTAATGTCAAACATGTTGATGCAGTATGTTGGTTCCTCTTGGGATGACTTAAAACATGTAAGGCAGGCTGTAGGATTGTTGGTATGTTTTCTTGTTTGCTTTATGACAAAGTAGTTTCGATGTTAAACATGATTTCATATTCTTTGATAGAAGACCAACTTTTATGTCATGGGTGGAGCGCTTTGCAACTATGGACTTTAAGGCAGTAGTGAGATGACTTTCTTACCAGTCTTCTGACTTAAACCGATTTAAAATTTTCAGGTTCTGCAAGACAAAGCAAAGATTACATACGATGATCTTACAACTGACTTGTGCCCTGTAAGATATTTTATATGAGTACTCAATGCTTTTCTTGTTTCATTGTACTCGGGTTTGGGGACCTCATCTATCATGAATCCATTGATGCCAGTCGTGGCAAGTAATTGTCTTTAATTCCTTTTTAAATGCTTAGGATGGGAAGCACTACCTACTACAAACTAGAAATCAGGAGTTGTGTGTAGTAGAGATGCATGCACAAGTTTGAGTTTTGATTATTCATTCACATTGCCATCTTCTAATATTTTTCCAGGCTCTGAGTAGTCAACAGCTTTATAGAATATGTACACTTTGCGTGAATGAGAAGACTACTGAAGCTGTGTCCCAAGATGTGAGTTTCGTTTTTCCTTTTCTTTCTCTTTTATCTTCCTCTCTACAGGTTTGACAGTGAAAATGGATAGTCAGGGAATATAGAGCTTGAATTGTACGAGAATCCAAAATTTTGTATTATATACGATATGCTACCATTTCTGTGGCACTGAAAGAAAGACCTTGAATTTTGTAGGTAATTTCAAGAATCAAGTTACTATTAGAGGATTCGGAAGAAGCTGCCAGTAGTAACTCTTATATGCTGGATGACAGTTTGATGAGGTATCATATTAAGAAAGAAGTTTCAATTCGGTCGTTAAATATATGGAAACTGGATGTATATATGTGTATTAATATTGAAGCTAATTAAGGATCTGGCATTTTTCGTTTTCCTGCAGTGTCCCCTTCTCAACTGAAGGCCTTTATCTTTCCCTCAAGGATATTGATTTTACTGGTGTGAAAACTGCTGAAGAACTCAATGAAATTCCAGCCTTTGATTTTTTAAAAGAATAAGGCCAGTAATTCAGTGGTTTCTTCAGCACTACACTACACTTACTTGTTCAGACTTTCCCACGTAAATATCAGAAAGATGATTGTATTAGATGAAGGGTTCTACTTGCATCCATGGCACCATGCATGCATGCATGCATAATTGTATATATATACACAACAGCATCATATCCACCACCCCCCAGGCCAGGCCATTATATTACAGATCAGAGTTGTTTACTTCCAAATTTTGTAAAATTTTAGGTGTACTGTAGTAGAAGGATATATAGAGAGCATTGTTACTTTGAATTATCCTGCAGCTTACTAGCTTAGTACATATATAGAGATATGATCGAACTACCTGGCCTGTACTGTAGCCAATTCATGGCAACATTCTTGATTGTGTTTGTACTGGGGTAAAAGGCACTCAAAATATAGAATAAAGTTTGTTTTTTTTTTTTTTTTTTTTCCAATAAATATTGTTTCTCCAAACTTAGCTTCAATTTAATTGTCCATTATGGTATTGTATGACATGAATATATGATGTTATCACAGTGATTACTCACTAGCATACATGCATATAGTACTTTTAACTTCAGCTTTATATTATATTTGTCGCACTTTTTAGCAAATTAAAATATATAAATCAAAATTAGAAGGTGATTACTCCAAAATAATGATTATGTTTATAAAAAAATAAAAATTGAAGCGCATACAGAACTGGAGATCAACAGATTTAGTGTAAATTATTAGTATACTACTACATATTCATTTTTAGTGTATTATAAGTTCATTTTGACTTACAATATACTAAAAACAAATATCTATCAAAGTATAATGAACTTACTAAAAATAATATATAATATGGAGTACACTACAAATGAATATGTATTAATATAATTTTCCTTAATCAAATCTCAAGTGTGTGATTTTTTTAATTTACATTAACAGTGTATTTAATATTTAATTAAGAATGTAATTGTATTCAATTATTAACAACACAATTAAAAAAAGAATATTAACTGAATATTTAATTTTTTTTCCCTGTCTGATGAGAGAGATCAGAATAGTTGCTCCTTGGGGGCAAAAACTAACAATATGTATTTATGTAGGTTTAGGTTTAATTTTCTGATCTATTTATGTGTATTTATATTAAAATTAAATAATGTGTGTGTTTAGATTTAAAGAAGACATTTGGATCATGTGTATTTAGTTTAAAATAATACATTTAATGAATATATCGTAAGTATTTATGCAAAACAATGTATGTGTAGGGTACAAATTGTGTGTATTTAGCCTAAAACAATGATGGTAAAATGTGTCAATCTAATACCTATATAGTTTATCACTGATGCATGGAAAACTTGTGTATATATGATAACAATGGAAGTTCTATATATTTACATAAAAATGCTATTATATATTTTTCATTTAAATAATATATGGATCATATGCATTCAAACCACTTCGGCAAAACCAATATTTCCTTACCTAACAACCTCAAATCACCTACTCTAATACCAATAGTTAGATTAAACGTTTACCATTACTCCAAAAGTTATAACTAATAGTGAATATGAAACTTTATTTCTTTATACTTATATAACAGTTAACCAGTTAACGTCATATTTTAATGGTAGAATATAATATAATGTTTGACTATGTCCTATAAACCTCTGTCCAACAACATTTCTTATATATATCCATATAGGAGGTACATCAGATAAAAGTCTAATAATTCAAGTGCAAATGTATGCATTCCGCATCACTATGAAGTGCATTTTCATACATGCACGCATATATAGTGTACTTAAGAATATTTGTCGCTCTGAAAGTACACCGCACAAAATTACAAATACATTTGATGATATATAAAAATGCATTAAGCTAAGATAGTTGCACGGGTACATAGCATAGAATGTACCTAATAGTGTTACGAAGTGCTTTCAAAGTTTGAGATAATTACGAAATTATCATTATATTTTTTTTTTCTTGTTTTAGAACGATTGATCCTATCAAATCTTGAAATTTCAATTTTCTTTTCAACATTGGTTTTCACTTGATGAACATGTCCTGATGTTTATATATAAAATCATAATGATTGTTACTCGCTATCCAATGATAGACTAACATCACCTCGATTGTTGATTTCTCAAGCATATATCTATGTAACCATCCATGATTAGAAAATGAACAAAATGCAATTGTTAATTAATGAGAATCTCAAATTTCATTCAACTTATTATTATATCCAATAATGTCAGGATTAATATAATTATAATTAGTACCTAAAGTGTAACAAAAATATTGGTTGATCAAGCAGCACATGCATGGTAGCTTATAGTTCATCAATTTATTGAGTCTTGTTAAGGCACAACATATATAATTGAACATTATATTAACTCTTGCAGAAATGTACGGTCTTATTAGTTATTATCAATTAATTAAGGTCATGTGATCACATGAATTCCCATGTTTTCTTCTTCCTCATTCATTCGGTCTTCCTCTTAGTTTACATAGCTTTTGACTTTCCATATGATGTGTATCATTTGTTTACATACAACATTTCAGTTATTTCAGTTACGGAGCCAGTTGAATGCATACATTAGAATACTATATATCTATTTAATGTGTATATCTATGGGTATACCACCATATATAAATGAAGAGTACGTATTTTTTGTTGAAGATGTGGTACTTAATTAGTAGATAGGATTTTTTTTTTTTCATGACTATAATTTGTTTCGATATTCATTTCAAACCCAAATTCAAAATCTCTTATTAAGTTAGAAGAGATCCATACCATCTTCTTCGTATCCTATGAGCTTATTTATTTTTAAAAAATGTATGTCAAGTTAAGTGTCTCTCAACAAACACTAAAAGCAAATTTCATGAATGTTATTGAGTGAATTTGCATTTGAAAATAAGTATGATTTTAAAGAGTAAATTTCACTTTTAGTCCTCAACTATTGTGATTTTATCATATTTAAATTTCTAGGCAGTTGTCTCACTTTTAGGCTCTGTTTGGCAGAGCTTATAGCGTATTTTAAGCTACTAATAAGCTATAAGCTTTGTTTGGTAATGTTCCCAAAATAAGTTCCTAGCTTCTTAACTTTTTTTTTCCATCTTTATCCTTATTATTTTAAAGAAATGACATAAATTACCCTTTCCAATTAAAACCCTTTTCTCTTCTCCTTTATCCTCAATTTTCACTGCAAATATTATTATTATTATTATTATTATTATTATTATTATTATTATTATTATTATTATTATTATTATTATAAGATTTGCAACAATATTGTTATTTCATTATGAGATGCTAGATCATGATTATGCTAATAGTTTTATTTTAAAATGTTAATTTTTTTTTAAAGACAAAATGTTAAATTTTAATATGTAAACAAACTAATTTAAATTTTATGAAGATGTCCTTTTTAGTCTTTTTACATTTATCAGCTTATCAAAAAGCTAATTTTACCAAACACTTTCAATCATAACAGCTAGTTAACAGCTCTTCAGTTTTCAGCTCCGAGCTTATAGCTTTTCAGCTTTCAGCTCCTAGCTTATTGCTTTTCAGCTAGGTTTGCCAAACAGAGCCTTAGAGGTGCTTACAATTTATTAGGGAATTAGTCACTGTTTTTGACGATGAATACACTGGGTTACACTAAAAAATTGTGACATTGTCATATTTAGTCTTGTTTAATTTTGTTACATTACATTTTTAACTTTTATTATTTGCTTACCACAATTAATCACTTTTTAAAAATTTTGTTATTCCACCATTTAATAAGTATAACTAACATGCAATTTTATTAATTGTATGATAAAATTAATTGTTAGGTGTGCTCTATTTATTAAACGGTGAAGTGACAAAAATTTAAAAAGATGATGATTAATTGTGCTGAGCAAATAAAAGTCAAGAATATAATGAGACAAAATTATAATCGATGACTACAAGTGAAATTTACTCGACTTTAAATTAAACTTAATGTATGAGTCATCATTTATTTTTATTTTTTTTAAAAGATAAATATAATATTGAAAAGTTAAAAGCAATCCCACATTAATGTGTTTGAATTCGTGTCAAGATTCAAGCTTTTAGGTTCTTTGGATTTAGACAATTTGATTAGGGAACCTGAAAATTAATTGTGATGGGGCACATGAAATCTAGGAACTACTTTGAAATCAATTAAGTTACAAATCTAATCTAATCTTAATACAATGAATGAACTGTCAAAGCATTTAAGAATTGAGCACTCTTAATAATTACTTGCCCCAACAGTTAATACAAAAACCGTATGCTTCAAAGGTGGTCTCTGTCCCTTAATAACCTATCTTTTTTCTTCTTATTCTTAATCTTATTTAATAATAAATATCGGAATCAAATTCATCACTTTGCTAATGACTGGGAAATGAATAATACATCTAGAGAAGAGCTTGAAGTGTCTCTAAAAGGTCATTTGGATCGGATGAGCAGCGGTTGGAGCAATAAGATCAAACAGTCTTTCACTATTTCAATAATAGAAATTTTAACGAGAAAAAAAAAAAGAATAGTGATTGAATAGTTGAAATGTTTTGATTTCACGGTTAAAATAATAATTTAACTATTTCAATATCACCACTCTTTTAAATGCATCTTTGAATTAATCGTTAATTAACATGGTGAAAAAAAAAATTGTGATAGAGATTAAAATTGATATATCCCTCTAGAGATGTAAGGGTTAGTTTCAGGTTTCATGTTTGACTCTCATGAGAGCTACTTATTGACCTTCTTGATTTGAATTGATCAGTTATGAACAATTTAAATTAGTTTACCTTTTTATCAATAGGATTACAAGATGCGTTTAATTTAAAGCATATATTTGTGTAGTGATTGTGAACTTTTTTTAATCAAAGTTTTAGGTGATGTATCGGCGGGTAAAAGGAAGTGTTCATTCATTCGATCAAATCCTAACTACCGACCTCATTAACTGAATCTCATTATTGGGAAATAAAAACCACCTCAAATAAATGTCGAATAATTTTTAGCGAAATGTGTGCTGACACATGCACCACTTACTATACGTCTATACATATATGCTTATATAATAATTCCAAGCATATACTATTTAATTGGAATTATATCAAGTTTAATCTCTGTTTTATTTTATTGCATATATCTTTTTGAGTGTCCTACCATGACCTACACAATGATTAGGGCATGCAAATGATGATTATTAATTAGATACATACCACTTTCACTTTCTAACATATCATTAATAAATTAAATGAGAGATAGCATCAATAATAATAATAATAATAATAATAATAATAATAATAATAATAATAATAATAATAATAATAATAATAATAATAATAATAATAATACATTCTTATTATCTTATTACACTAAGACACAACTCAATTGGTTGATCAATGCAAAATAAGTTTTTAGTTTTGCTTTGTTAGCCGCCATAGAGTGCCAAGTTTTATTCCTACCAAAAACTAAAAAAAAAAAAAAAAAAAAAAAAAAAAAAGAGGAAGGCATGAATAAATAATTATATATAAAATGATTTTGTTGCGGGTATGTATTATTTTAGTATACAAGTTTTTGAAGACCAGTTGAGACTTGTAGAAACATATCATTTACCTGTTCCATCAAACTAAGTCTCTAATAACTCGATCTCCAAGGTCAGAACGGTGGACTCTTAGGATTAAGGTACGTGCAATCCTAATAGTACATTCTTATTAGTCTTAAGTTACATTAATGACATTTATGCTCTTCAACCAATGGCAAAAATGTATTGAGCAAAGCCATTTCTTGTTTTCTTAATATATCCATTTTTCTTGAAATGGTGAATATACAATATATTGTAATTAGAATAGAACTAATTAATGAATAATGTTAATAAATATAATAACATTATGATGACAATTTTCAATATAAACATCATTGCAAAATATCCCTTCTAATCATATAGCTAGTTTGATTTTCTTAAAAAAAAAAAAAGAATTTGAGTTTTTAATTTACAAAATAAATAAATAAATAAATGTTGGGATCATATATATATTAATTAATTAGAAAACAAATATTCTATACTTGATTCTCTAATCACTACCAAGACAAATAAATGATCAAGAAATTAAAAGCCGTTTCCGAACAGCAATCATCATATATATATCTTAGAACAAAATAAAAAAAAAATGCTATATATAAATAATCTTAAATTTAATAATAATAAAAAAGTGTTTCAAACCTGGGAAGGTCACATATTTTAATGTTTGGGTTTGATTGAGAAATGATGTTTCCATGTGAAGTATGTTTGAATTTCAAAGGAGCATTTGCATTTGGTTGCAGTGCTAATTAATTATCAACCAAACATTTTTTAAAAAAAAATGGGATACATATTCCCCTATATTATCACAGATTTTGGAAGTCAATGCATGCGAGACAAGCTAGCAGTCAATGATTTCTTGGCTTAATTTGTTTCAAGAGGAAAATCTGGGGTTTTAATTTTAATGGGAGCTCTCTATAATTGATGGATTCTACTTAATTGCTTATTATTGGCCGGGGCAGTATAATTATAATTATTATTAATATATTCATTTTTTTCCTACCAAAACAAATATATATATATATATATATATATATATATATATATATATATATATATATATATATTCATTTTCTAATCAACAAGATTAGAGAAGCAAGTTAAGGGAAATCAAAAACCATAAACAACCTTTTGTAGGAGGTAATAAGGGAATTCAATCTATCTTCAAACAAAATTTTCTCTAGAGCAAGTGGTGCACTTTTTTGTATGTAGTTTAAAGAGATGAATTTAGTATCTTACTATGAAAACATGGCGCTAACTACTATCAGATAGAGGCACTCTCCCATTCAACCTTGTCAATTTTATTTTTATTTGTTTTTATATATTCAAATGTCTTAATTAATTAGTTAATAACACCATATGAAATGACAAATTAGCACCAATTCTTCTTCGCAAACTTCACCCTTAACCTATGACCAGCTAAGCTGCCCATGCGGGCAATTAGCACCAATTCTTACCGCACATTTGGTTCACGGAATAAATTTTGAGGAAATATGAATCATATTCAATTTCATATGGAATAAAATAGGAATTTCATTCAATTGTTTTGTTCGTCAAAACAATAGACTTCAGGAATTGTATTCTAATGTTCGATTGGATTAAGTAGTAGAAATTTAATAAGTAGTATTCAAAAGATAAAATTGCCTTCCACAATGGTAATACACACACACACATACACACAACATTTTGTATTCACAATGCGCAAAAATTCATATCCAATATTAAAATATTACTAAATAAAAATAATAAAAATTTAGTTCCAATTATATTTCACAATTCCTTAAAAGTAGTGATAAATTTAAATTATCATATTTGAATAATATAAAACAAAAAATATATATTTGAATAACATATGTCTCTTAATTGTATTCTAATGTTTAGTCGGATTAAGGAGTAAAAATGTACGGAGTAACAAATAAGAACAGAATAAGAGTCAAATAGACAATTCAAGTGCATACCAAACTGCAATTAGGACATCGAATTCAAAAAAAAAAATGTAATTGAATCCCTAAACAACACAAACTCATGCAATTTGATCCAAAATGATATGTTTACCTAAAAATATGCTAACGTGATGATTACCAAATTTAAAAATAATCTTTTAAATAATTTTAAATAAAATAATTAAAAAAAAAAAAAAAAGAGCCAACGTCTCCGACTTCGTCTCCCTGGCCATGGAGACGAAGGCTGCCAGCCACGGAGACGATGTCTTTGTCTTCGGTGATTTTTTTTTTTAAATTTAAATAATTATTTTATTTTATTTTATTTAAAAAATTATTTTTAAATTCGGTAACCGCTAGGTCGGCATATTTTTAGGCAAACATGTCATTTTGAATTGAATTGCATGAGTTTGTGTTGTTTAGGGATCGATCCAACTGCATATTTTTTTTTAGTTCGATGGCCTAATTTCAGTTTAGTGTGCATTAGAGTGGCTGATTTTATCCTTATTATATTCCAATGAGAACATGGTCCTCCTATAAAGTGTGGACGAATCTCACCCATCCATTTCGGTTTTGAGGCATTTAGTAAAAAACTAAAATAAATTTTATAAATATTGTAAACTTTCAAGTTTGCAATATTTATAAAGCTAACTTTGTCCTTTTTTTTTTTTCAAGAATTCTCAACTATTGATTTACCTAAACAAATGAATGTGATTAAGCCATTGTTTTTACCTAGGAGCATGTTCTAATAATTAAACCTAAACCATGTGTGTATGTATGGATACGATTAGGTGCGAACGTGTGAACTCAAAATTAAAGTGCATCACAGAAAGCTACAAAATGTATTTTATGATATTTACACGTACAATTCAAAAGTAATTTTCAAAATCAACAATTTAAAAAATGCAACACAAACAATAAATGTGCAAATTACTATACTTACAAGTTATAAGTGTAGCTCAAAAGTAAACTTAAAAAATTATAAAAGTGCACAACAAAAACTCTAAATGTGCAAAATATAATAAGCAACAATATTGAATAAAATCAAAAGGGAATTTAAAAAAATTTGGAGTTTTTACTTGCTGCAATTAGCTGAGGAAGTTAAGTGTAAGAGACATTAATCTTCACAGTAGACTTCCCTCCATCCCCCACAAAAATATATAAAAAGCTCAATATATATATAAATAATGTGTGTTCACATTGTTGTAATTAAGAATTGCTTGTGATCAATATATATGATATAATGCATGCTAAGTAGTAGCTTTAAATTAAAGCTGAGAGGGTTTTGATTGCGCGTGACTTGTTACAAATCAGTATGGATCTTGCTATGCCTAATGCCCCCAGTTAATTCATAACCCCTTAGACAATATATTGTCCACCATACCGAATGCACAAATTAAAAAAGCAGAAAAAAGTTAAGTTGGAGGTTTCATAGAAGACAATTAAACAAGCTAGCTAGCTACTTATTATAAATTAAATTATAGAAGCAATGAGAAGAGAGGATTGTGAGGGTATCATCAACTTTTATCTCTGGAAAGTGGCAATGCTAGCTAGAAGATATCGATCTATCCTAGTTGATTCTCACCAAACTGGCATGCCCAAACTGCTTTGTGAAGTAGCTAGCTAGCAGCTAGTAGTATAACAAACCATGGGATTCATGGTATACCATACTAGACATCATCAATGAGTGATAAGAATATATGTTGGATAACTCTTGAACCCCAACCCTAAGGTCCCCTATACTCCGACCCGACAAAGCATTTGGGAGGATGTAAATTATGGTAACTCAACTGAAGATGAATCACAGAGGCTAGACCAGTGCTCACTGCGCGCAAGGAACCCCTCACTTTGAGAGGTAGCTCCCACACTGCCGCTGGTGAGAATGAGAGGTAGCTCCCACACTGCCACTGGTGAGACACGATCCCTGGTCATTCTTCCAAAGTTTCACCTTTGTGACCAGTTGAGCTGCCCGTATATGTTGGATAATTCTTAACAACCCTTATGCATGCCGGCCTCTCCACTTCATTATAAAATATTGATTTCCATTGTCTGTTTTTATTATATTTATGACATTTTGAGTCTGCTTCAATTCTTGATCAAATTTTCTATATGCGCATCAGGAAAAGTCTATAATATCAATTGACATTGTCAGTGTCTTTTGCATTGTGTATATATGTGGTATTGTACTTATAATAATCTCAAAACACATATGGTTAAGTTATATTCTTGGATACAAATTAAAGGCATATATGCACCAGTATCAATATAATACCTGATAGCTAGATACTATCAATTCTTGTTTTAATGACTATTGCCCTTAAAATACTCAGTATGATCTCAAAACGTACTCAAATACGTGTACTCGCTAGATGTAAATTAAAGACACTAATAACACTATATGATATAATAAGACATAAGTAATAACTATATTAGATACAATTTGACACCGGTGTGGCCTGGCCGGATAGAAAACTATATATATAATATGGTGTAGCGCACTAAGAAAGAGATGATATGATGATTGTATTTTGAAATGATGGATATGGTAGATGTACCACTCTACTTCCAAAGCCATAGGAAAGAAGAATATAAATGATATGATAATAACAACAAACGCAAGCTTCTCATTCCTGCATCAAAAGAATACACGTCCGGCCTGCATGCCTTTAATTTCTTAGCCAACCTTAGCTACGTGCACATGCAACTCTCCTTCTCCCCATAACCCCCCCTCATTCCATCTGCATGCGTCCGTTGCTTTTTATATTCATTATATATACTAGTTACCAAAGGCGTATTATTATACGTGAATAGTTCAATGTACAATGTATATTTTTAAATTGGTATTTCAGAATTATCAAATATCAGTCGGTATGTATATCCTCGCCTATATCAATGCATATTTATCAAATTTTTTATAAAAATAAATATTTCAAGAATACATAATTATGACTTGTGGCAAAAGTGTTGGATAAAAATTATGTCAATTTTAATTGCGATAGAGTTCAAACCTAAGATCTTCCTTATAAATTAAAATCAATAAGTTAAGAAATTAACATAATATTTAATTACTAAAGTTTGCACTAACAGAATGTATGGTATTTAGGAAAAGTAAATAATATAATAGAGAGTAAAGTAGGAAGAATAAAGAAAAATATTAAAATAAAAATAATATGACCATTTATTTCAATAAACAATTATGGCAACATTTTTTTAAACAAATAGGATGTCACATTTGTTGGGGGAGATCAGTAAAGGGACAAGTCCAACAATTGGTAGTTAGGGAGATTGTTAGACAGAAGTTTGAAGGTTCAAATCTAGCACTTAGCCTGTTTATTGAAAATGTGGTGAGTATAAAGAAATAAAACCTATTTCTTCGCTATTAGTTATAACTTTTGACGTAGTAATAATTACGTATTTGATTCTAACAAATAGTATCAGAGTTAATCAGAGTCAATAATTGGATGTCCACTTCTTGAAGATGTGTACCTAGCTAACTCCAAGAAAAACCCATAACTGTTAAAGTGAAGTCTCCTTGTGATAAAACAACTTAAATTAAAAAAAAAAAAAAAAAAAAAAAAAAAAAGTGATTAGGGTTCCTAAATCCTAGGTAAGGTGCAAGTAACGCTACACCTCCTACCCCACGTGGGGCTTGGCTCCTATCTTCATGCATCCATATTAATCTTAGAGATCAGACAACCATATATACATTAATATTAATCTGCTACACAAATCCATGTAATATGATGTGATGAATGAAGCAAAATTACTATATATTATTCTTTTAGAGGTGACAATGCATGGGAGTGAAATATGTCTTTGGATTTTTATTTAAAAATGCAATTAAAATCATCAAATTAAAAAATCTAAATAAACATTTGAACTTCAAATTAAAGAATAATGCAATTAAACAGTTTACACAGATAATTAATATTTGCCTGTCAAAATTTGATGATGTGGCAAAGTTTTGCTTACTTGTGATCACAAATAATAACAACAACAACAACAATAATAATAATAATAATAATAATAATAATAATAATAATAATAATAACTTTTACTTTTAATCATCGACTATTATTGTAATTGCGACACTTAATTATACTTTTTCAATTCTGTCTCATTACCTCTTCAATTTTCATTTGATTTCCACAATTAGTATCAGTTTAAATTTCTATCATTTCACAAATTAAGAGAGGGAGAGAAATTACATGTAAGGAAAATAAATTTAAATATTGAATTATATGTTAGCCTTCATCGTCAAACAAATGCAATGATGATTATTATAATGTTAGATGCTTATTATGATGTAATTTCAAGAGTTTGTTCCATTTGACATCTTATGTGGCAAGTAATATGGTCAAACATCAATCTTAATTTGTTTCAAAGTTATTTTTTTCTTCTTAAAATTTATGGAATTAAAATATTAAGGAAGAAAAAATTATGGAATTAAAATACTAAGAGCAGGTATAGAATTGAGAGAATTTCAATTCTGTGTAATTGCAATTCCCTTTAACCAAACGAATGAATTTTCTTGCCTTCGAAATTAAGTGAAAATGAAATTGTAATTCCCTCCAACCAAACGTCGCCCCATTAAATCTCAATTTTTAAAAACGTTTTGCTGCTTAACACACACACACACACAAAAGTTTTGTTCAATAATTCGTACAATATTTTTCTTAACACAAAAATTGTGTGAAGTGGTTCAAATACATAATACTTTTTAATGAAATGTATTTTTTTTTAGGGGTCAATAAATATTACATTTTCAATTTTTCTTTTTAGTATTATTGAAAATGTAATACTTTTTAGTAAATGTAATACTTGTTCACTTAATAAAAAAAATTATAGGTTTTCTTATTTTTAAAACATATTATATCTGATTTTCTGTGCAGTTTGACAATGTTACACAATATATATATATTTTGTCAATCTTAAACCTTGCATTGAGAGATGAAAGTAGATGAGACATGCAATGATGGAGATGAGCTGAGAATCGAAGTTAAGGAGATGATATCGAAGTTTGAGGCAGTAGGTGCAATGTGCATTCATAATTAATACAAAAACATTCCCGGTATTGCATTACATACATGCTCTGATCTTCATCATCTTGGGTATACCAAATTAAGTTAGAATTTCTATACATTTCTATCAATCTTGGAAATGAAAATTCTCAATCTCACATGCACCGCCGCAGGCCAAATCCCTTCTACCCATTTACAGATACAAAGGAATGGAAGTAATTAATATTATGATACGATACTGTACTGCATTAATTCTATAAGAAATTGTGAAGTAGTGGCGTGATATTTAAATTGAAATTAATAAATTTATATTTTTAGATTAGCTTTAATTTTATGGTGAAGTTAGGATCGTATAGTTGAGATCTTTAACCAAAAGTTAAGAGTTTGACTTTGATTTCAAACCCAATTGTCGTATTTAAAAGAGGTGTTTACAATTCAACAAGGAAATTAGTCACACGGTAGAAAGTCTATATGTAACAAAAAAAGATGGGAATTATCCGCTCGTCAAAATTGGAAAATTACAAGATCGAGTGATATAATCCCACCAACGTGGTATGATGGTCTTGGGAAGATTAACTTTAGAAGGACCTACAAGGCGTTTCCCGCTTTAGACGTGTTGTTTCCCCCTCTACTTGATCCCCCCAAAAAATAAAATAGTATATACTAAAGAGGTGTTTGATTATATTCATGAATTTTGAACTCTATTATCAAATTTAAATCCACATTTAATTTGTTTTATTATTTTTATTAGAAACTTGACTCTCGTATACAAGATTTGAGATTTAAGAAAAATAAGGGACACTTTGAAATACAATATCTTAAAAGTTTCTGATTTTCCTTACAAAGATTATCAAAATCAATCACTTTAACTTTTGAAGTATGAACCAGATTAGTTCTTCCCAATAGACAACCAAATAACCAATATTTTTGATCAATAAGTAATAAAGTTCCTACCAAGCATAAAAAAAATATCTTCAACTTCATAACACCAAAATATTATTTATGCTTCTTGATAGGGATTATACTAGTACAATCAGGTGTATCTCTACAATGTCCTTCATATCTGACCATAACTGGTTGGAAGATACCATGCCTCCCGACCCCATACGAAACTAACCTATTACCTGGTACATCTGTACGTACAACTCCGAATGCTTCTGACCGGAATCGATTGGGAATACTTGTCAAGCCAGTCGATCGGCAAGTCTCTGACCATATTATCCCAAGGGCATTCCCCAAGTAAAACAAACATGTCATATACTCATATCACATCCCGTCATTTCCTGTCACCCGTATAGCCTTCATTAAACGCTTGGTGCAACCGCTTTGACCGCTCAACCAAAATCCAACACGTGTAAGACATGCCAATAACTCGACATGTTCGTCTTGCCCTACCTATAAAATGCGCATTAATTGCTATGAAGGGGGGACTTTTGGAACTTCTCTCATTTCGGATCCTTTCGAACACCTTACTACATACCCCCTCCGTCCCATTTTATGTGTCTAGTTCGGTTAACAAGCTAGGCTTGACTAGAGTTATTTTTAATTCAAATTTTCATAATATTAAGTTTAGTATTAGTATACAAATTTTATATATTTAGAAACTACACTAAAAGTACTATTAAACACAAAAAAAATCAAATTTAAAAGTGGGTAAAAAAATACTAAAGACAATAAACAAAGAAAAAAGAGTTGATTTGACCAATGAATAATAAGTAGGACAGATCAAATGAGACAGATGGAGTATTATATTGTCTACTATTCTAGGTTCATTATAGTCGACCACTTTGATCAGTCTCGTTGTTCTTTCTTAATCCACGCATCTCACCGTATTTCCTCATTTCTGAGATATTTGTTACATCACTTCTGGTAAGCATATCTGAACATATAAATTCAACCATTTACTATATAAATATCTAACATTTTCTATATCATTAACTTCCATTTTGTTTTTTGGAATGAAATATGAGGAAAGAAGAAATATTTTAAAAAAATTTGTTCTCAATTTTCAAGTCACACAATCATTAAATATTTGTTTACTTTAATTACAATTTCTGTCTATTATTAAACAAAAAGTCTAATAATCGTAACCAAACGTTCAAACGTTCAAAAAAAAAAAAGTCTACTTTTACTAATTATTCCTATTATGATACTCTAACCAAACGTCCTTAATAATCGTAATGTACTTTGACAATTGGCATACATTACAAGACGAGAAAATTTGATAAATTAAACAAGCTAGCTAGTCCAAATTGTCACATGAATCAATAATCAATATGTCATTAAGTATTGTACTTTATTCTCTATGTATAACTAGTCATTTTTTATCCTTATTTGTTTACTTTTATGATATAAACCATTTTTAACCTACTGTTTTAACATCTCCCTGCCCATTTCCTTTCTTCATCGGCACAGACGTTAATTCTTCATCGGCGCAGACGTTAATTCTAAATCAAGACAAATAATAGACGAATAATTGATAAAAATGAAATATTATGACATAATTAATAATAAATTTTTAAAAAGTAATCCATTAATGACCAACACAATTGTTTGTACCCGATTTAAATATTAAAATGTAAATTTTCATATTATTATATTAACATCATTAATTAACCATGCACATGAATATAATTCGTATGTTTTCACGAAATGATGATCATATCAACTACTCCACTAATATAAAACTGTTTCGAAAGGACGCTGCTAGTTTAGTGATAACTGACTGCACAATCGGAATTAGCTTCATAAAGTACGTAGTTAATTAATAATTAGAATTTTCTTTATTTTTAAGGATAATATATTTATTATTTAGAATACAGAACAAGTACAAGTATAGAAGTATAATATAGAGCAAGTTGATTACATCCCAACAAAGTAATGTTAGTTAATTGTAATTTAGAGAGGAGAAAAGCGCAGAATTAAAAGTTGCGCCGACAAAATATTAGTTTATGACTTTTAAGAAATTACCAACCGTTGATCATCTTATTGTTTTCTTCATGCTTTTCCCAAAAAGTCAACTAAGTTAATCATTACTCTTTTCAATAACACACAACTTTCAGTATCCTACTCCTTTTTAAAAATACTCTTTTTAATTTTAATTAGCAAATTAATAGTTTAGTTCACGAATAAATTTTAAAGAAATAAAAATAATATTATTTCATAAGGAATTAAATAATAAATAGACAAAGAATATCTTTCAAAAAAATAGATAAAGAATATAATAAGAATTATATTATGTTATTTGATTTGTTAAGGGATAGGCATTAATGATATTTTAATATTTAGTTGGTTTAAAGAATATAAATGAAATAAGTTTTCAAAAGACGTAAATATTCATCTATGAAATATATAACCAACAACAATAACAATAACAATAACAACAACAACAACAATAATAATAATAATAATAATAATAGTTATTATTATTATTATTATTATTATGTGAATTTATGTTGCAAGCATTATCGTGGTTGCTTTAACTTTGTTGGGTACGCATTTTTTACTAAATACTTCTAGTTTAACACTTTAACAAAATAATGAGTTTAATTAACAAGATAATTATATGTCTCTAGTACATAATCAAATAATATTATTCTATAGCAACTCTATAGTATTGTAAAAACAAATCCTGATGTATAAGTTATGTTGTTATCAAACAAACTATTCAGAATAAGTTTAGAAAAAATATATTATGAAGGTCAAAGAGGTTGAATCTATAAAGGATGCAAGTGTCATATAGGGAGACAGAGAAGTGTTGCGATGAGAAGAAAAAAAAATCTAATAAATTTTAGGGTTAACTTGAAGGTAAATTAGGAATTAACAAATATAGGTTAGAGAACTCCTTAATATCGGGGGCGGGGGCGGGGGCGGGGGCGGGGGGGGGGGGTCATATTAGTCATTCCCCTTGCAAGGGGAATAATCCATTCCCGAAAATATATATTATTTTCGAGAATAAAAATTATTAACAAACAATGGAATATACATATTCTTAAGAATGTCATTTCATTCCAGACATATTCTATGAACCAACCATGCTGTAAAAAAATTAGAGAGGATGTATGTTAGTAGAGTTGTTTTTCTTCTCCTTCTTCTTCTTCTTTTTCTCCTTTTAGTCACTTGATTATTGTACTTCTTCCACATTTGGTCATGTAGAAGAATTTGGGCTAAGGTTGGTTGGAAAATTGATCCCAAAAAAAATGTTGAAAGAATTTGATAGTTATGCATCAAATGTGAAAAAAAATATAAAAAAATTGATAGTTAAGGACCAAATGTGCTAGATATACAATACTCAGCGTAACCAAAAGTGAAAAAAACTCTATGACAGTATATTAATTGGGAAGAAATTGGGAGATACTCTTAACATTAAGCAAGGTTGCAAAAATCGCTAGGCGCCCTCTAGGCGCATGGGGACCGCCTAGAGCGATTAATCGGCGCCTAGAGCGCCTAGGCGGGCGCCTAGGGAGCCTAGGTGGCCGACCGCCTAGCGCCTAGGCGCCGATTAATCGGCGCCTAGGCGCGATTTTTGCAACACTAACATTAAGGAATGGGGAGGTACTCTATGGTATATTATTAAGTGCACTTAAAGTTCGAGTAGTTTATAAAAATGTCAACATGATTTTTCTTTTTCTCTTTATTTTGAAGTAATTAAATTTTTGTAAAATAACCGCTTTGATTGATTCACAATTCTCTCCTGAGCAACGAGCTCCTATGGTTAATTTGCACGTTTTTCTCAATAAAGAAAATGTTTGAAGGAAACTAATACCGTAAATAATTTTTTTAAAAAAATACACATTTATAATAAAAATGAGTGTATGTTTTTTTGAATGCTACTGGCTCTATTACAATGTAGTATCTGTTCATATACTTTCTCAACCAACTGAAACTGAGGCTCGAACTCATAATCTTCCAAATGGAAGTCCAACCCGGGTACCATTAGACCACATAGTCCTAAAATGAGTGTATGTTAAGCGTTTGAATATGCAAAGAATATACTTTGTTTTTTCATGATAAAAATTTGAAGCTATATTTATATTGGCATTTGTAAATGATTAATTAGTGAAATATTATTGTTGGGGTTCACATTTTAAAGCATTTATATATATATATATATATATATATATATATATATATATATATATATATATATATATATGAATTATGAAAAGTTGTTCCCGGGTAAAATTAAAAATCAATCTTAATTAGTCGTACATGCTAGATCTAATAGTTTTAGAACATGGAGGGAAAAAATTACAGTGACATTTTAGTAATTTTTTCTAATTTTAAAGTTGCACTTTTCAATATTATACAATGCACTTTGCAACACTATACTGTGTATTTTGGCTATTTTGAAAGTGCACTACAGTACACTTAAGGATTCACCTTTTAGAACTTATGATTTAGTTTTTTGATTTGGTTTAGTGTTTCACTTTTCAGTTTAGTTTATGTGTTCACTTTTTATTACTTAGAGTTTAGTATTTACGATTTAGGTTTACACTTTAGCTTTCTAGTTTAGGTTTTAGGATTTATTCAGAAATGTACTCTATCATGTTAAAATTGCACCTTATAGTGTTAAAAATGTACTTTTAAAGTTGAGGAAAAATTACTAGAATACCACCATATTTTTCTCAAATGGATGACGGATATTAATTCATAGTTTTCTCCTAAAAACATGTATATGTTTGTGTAGGGGTGGGTTCAAATGAGTACAACCCTATCCTATATAATATGAGGATTCATCTCAGGCGCCCATTATGATTGATCAATGGTTGAGAATTTTAGTAAAAATAAAATGCAGAGTTAATTTTATAATTATTTTAAACTTTCAAGTTTATATAATATTTATAAAATGAACTATTCCCTTATGTGTGTGTGGGGTGGTGATTTTTTTGAGATGATTATGTACTCACCTATTGCTCAATGCACAAGATTTGAGCAATTTAATTATTGTTAAGTTTTAAAATTTATGTTATGGTTGAAATGTAACAAATTAAAATTACATTACAAGTCACATTAAAAAAAAAAAAAAAAGTTAGTTCAAGTAACAGGAATTTGAGCATGAGGTCGAGAAGCAACACCCCAAAATGTTACAATTACTCATATTTTATTAAAATCATTAATTTCCTAAAATAAAAGAAATAATTTTTTTTCTCCCATTTGTGAAAGCTCCATTCCCGTTGCTAGTTTTTGCCAAGATGTGCTGTTGGACTTATGTGGCAAGACTGATATATAATTTTCCAAGTACATTTTTGTTGAAAGAGCACATGTTCAGTAGTCCATGAGTTGCAATCTGAATGACAAATCTAGAGGGTATATATCTTAATAAAAAAGACAACTTAGAAGAAGATAGATCATATTGCTTCACTATTGACTAATATTATATGTATCTATTCTCACTTTTTATTTCATTTTTACATTCAACAACATGACATGTTTTGATTGATTCAAAATAAAAAGTGGAGTCCCACGAAACTTAATTCAATAGTTCAATGGTCACTTAAAAATCTTGCTTAAAAAGGGTGATCATAATTTTTTTTTTTCTCCCAATAAAATCAAGACATGTGACAAGAATTTTATTTGTTAAGACTTAAAAGAGTACTTATTATTATCTATTTCATTTAAAACACCACATTAAATGGGGGTCCAGAATAATAGGTTCCCTAATGACATAGAAAGAATTTACCCATTTGTTATTTCAAGCATTTAGGGGCGTTTGATAAATTGTTGTTAGCTTATAGTTATTAGCTAATTAGGTTAGTGAGTTGATAGCATTAGTTGATTGTAGAAAGATCTTTGGTAAATTAATTGTTAGCTGATAGGTAGTTACATACAAAATGACATTCTCAACAAGCTAATGGAAAAAGTTGTTTTGAACAACTTTTTGAATTTTAACATTTTGGAGCAATAAGCTGTTACAAAAAACTAATTAATCAAACATTTATGGTTGTTTAACTAAGTCAAATAGCTAACAGTGATCAAATAAGTCAAAATGGTCGAGTAAAAAGCAAACTATGTTACCAAATCGGGCCTTAATAATAATTATCTATAATTGAAGTGTTATTATGCTTCTCATAATGATCATTAAATTGTTGTATGTATTATAAATTTATAATGTGTAGTTGTTAATTTGAAGAAAATTTGAACATATAAACAATCTATTATATTGATGGTCGCAGTAGAACTCGGCATGGCTGCATGTAGATAGAACAGAAGAATGTGAAGTGTGCATTAAAGAGAGCAGAGAGTTAATCATATGAAAAGGACAATGAAAACATCATTTTCAAATCCTAATTACATGTCTGATCTGTCGCACTTATGCCCAAACTTCCCCTATTTAAACCTCTAAACCCCCTCCACACATTCTGTCATCATAACAATCTTATATTCTCCTAACTCTCTGATCTTCACTTGTCCTCAGAGTTTAATTTTCCATTCTCAATTTGCTGCTATTCAAAGACTGTTACTTAGATGAATCCTTGTACTCCATTAATGGCAGAAAATGATGAGTTCTTTGCAGGGAGATGCATTCTTGTTAATGGCCCTGTCATTGTAGGGGCTGGTCCTTCAGGATTAGCAGTGGCTGCAGGCCTTAAACAGCAAGGGGTGCCCTTCATAATCCTGGAGCGGACAGACTGTATTGCTTCTTTATGGCAAAACCGGACCTATGATCGCCTTAAACTTCATCTTCCCAGACAGTTTTGTGAGCTTCCATATTTCCCATTCCCAAAAGACTTCCCAGAGTACCCTACAAAACGCCAGTTCATCCAGTACCTTGAGTCCTACGCTGAGCGGTTTCAGATCAGCCCAAGATTCAACGAGACAGTGCAGTCCGCTAAGTACGATGAAACCTGTGGGCTATGGCGAATCAAGACGGTGTCGGGTGATTGTTGTGTGAGTGAGTACATCTGCCGGTGGCTGGTGGCGGCGAGCGGCGAGAACGCCGAGAAAGTTGTGCCGGAATTTGCCGGGCTAAGGGATTTCGGCGGCCGTGTCATGCATGCTTGTGAGTATAAATCCGGAGAGGATTATGAAGGGAAGCGTGTTCTGGTTATTGGGTGTGGAAATTCCGGCATGGAAGTTTCCCTGGATCTTTGCCACCACAATGCAATCCCATCAATGGTGGTTCGAAGCTCAGTAAGTTGGAATTAAAATTAATCCCCACAATTCAGTTGCAAAATTTCTTACTAAATAGTCTGGTTGGACCGAATAACTAGAAGTTGTTATTTAATCAGATTCTGTGCTAATATAAACCTGGATTGATGGGACAGGTCCATGTTTTGCCGAGGGAAATTCTGGGGAAGTCGACGTTCGAGCTAGCGGTGGCGATGATGAAATGGCTGCCGGTTGGGGTGGTGGACAGAATACTGGTGGCCGCGGCAAGAATCATTCTGGGAAACATCGAAAAGTACGGTCTGAAAAGGCCAGAAATTGGGCCTTTGCAGCTGAAGAACAATGAAGGGAAGACCCCTGTGTTGGACATTGGCACACTGCAAAAGATTAGATCTGGGGAAATAAAGATAGTCCCAGGAATCAAAAAGTTTTCGCCTGGAAAAGTGGAGCTTCTTAATGGGGAAATTCTGGAGATAGATTCTGTAATTCTGGCAACTGGGTATTGCAGCAATGTCCCCTCCTGGCTAAAGGTTAGAAAAGAAAAGAAATGCAATATTCTTATTTTCTTTGATAATTATTATCTTTTGAATTTTGTGACAGTTATGGAAGTTGGTTTCTGTAGATTCCCTCTTCCTATCTGCAACACAGTCATCTGTTAGGTGGTCTGTCTTTTTTTTTTTTTTTTTTTTTGGGTTTCACCAGAAAAAGATTGAGTCATATATCCAAGAAAATGGATGTAGTTAGGTAGAAGAGCAGATCAGATCTGATGTGCAATATTTAGGAAAGGTGACATTATTGAACAAGGTTAAGGTGGTTGTTAGATGTCATAATAGAATTTATTTAATTTGTTGACAGGAAAATGAATTCTTTTCAAGAGAGGGGTTTCCAAAAAGCCCATTTCCAAACGGGTGGAAAGGCAAATCTGGGCTCTATGCTGTTGGCTTCACAAGGAGAGGTCTCTCTGGTGCTTCTTTGGATGCCATTAGAGTAGCACAAGATATTGGCAAAATCTGGAAACAAGACATTAACCAGAAAAATCAATCTGTTTCTGTTGCAGTTGCATGTCAATGCAGAAGCAAGGCCCATTTTTAGCATACCATCACACATCTGCTCTTTCGGGAACGGGGAATGGTATTTAAGTTGGGGCAAAATTTTCACTCATGACCTAATTTTTTCCGGTGGAATTTGGGTATCGACTTGAGTGGCTATCGAAACTTCGTTCCTATTGTGTTCATTCTCTTTTTTATTTATTTTTTCCCTGTAACCTACTGTGCAAGTGACAAATCATATATACTGACCCAAAAAAGAACCCAAAAAAAAAAAAAAAAAAAAAATTGTACCAAGAGAGAAAATGACTGATAAAACAGAGAGCAGCCCTCTCCAGAAAAGATCTCAACATAGCTTTGGGTAATTTTTGTAGGATGAAGAGGCTTTTCCTTTTCCCAGTATTCCAGTTCCAAGAAATGTTGTACAAAATGTTGAATGATGTGCAATACAAGTATTTTTCTCAGTTCAAAAGTGTAAGGCCAAATGTTGAAATATATCTCTGTACTATATACGAAAAGTCAATTAAACTTTTGAACTTTTAGAAGTTACAATTAAACACATCAACATGTCATTTTCGTACAACGGAGCCTAGACATCAGTTAATTGCCTATAACAACACATTATTCCGACTAGTTTAGAGAAAAAAAAAAAACCCACAACAGCAGAATGGTCAGTGATCTCTCATCAAAGAAGGTAACCTCGGTCGCCTTCTTCCTCCCTTGGGAAAGAAGGTGACTGGTTGCCTCCTTCTTCGTCAGTGAATTGAGAGGCAATCAATGACCATTCTTAGGATTTTAGTCATCTAAAATCCTAGTGACTTTTAATATAAGTCATTAATCAATTTTTAGACTCTGATACATTAAAATGACATGTTAAATGTGTTTAATTGTCACAAAGTTAGAATCAAATTGACTTTTTATATAACATTTTTCTCAAAATGCAAATATCATGACAGAATTTTTCTTCCTTTGTAAATATGGTCCACTCAGTCATTAATAGGATTGAAGTGATTGGATGTATGAACAAGATTTGGTCCACCATAGGGGCCCTTAAATATGGTGGGACCTGTATCCATAATTCCCCAACATCCCTATTATATACAATATGGAGGAGACTCTTCTGCTTTTGTTTAACAATAGCCATGGGAACTCTATAACATACTCCCATGTTGCCCTGCACATGGATAGAGCCCACATCAAGGACAAACATTTTGGCCTAACTACCCTTCAAGTCAAATATGGCTTTCCAAAACTCAACACTTTGAGTCAGTTGATAAGTAAGTTGTTAATCCAATTATAATAAATGTAATACCGAAATCGATCCTTGTATGTATTACATTCATTTTATAATCTTATTCATATTCCTTCTGTTTCCATTCTGCAAATCAAACGTCACGTGGTCACAAAGTGTTTATTATAGTGTCTACTTTGACTAAACTATATAGCAATCTAAATTGGGCTAACAGGTTTTAATGCCATATGCTAACATGGTAAACAAGCATGAATTCCAAGGAACAACTGAATGCATGAGGTAGTTCAACCCCAAAACAGTTGACAAGTCATTTTCATCCACAAATTCCCTTCTCACAAGTCAAAACTGACAACTATTCTTCTCCTCTGCATCCGCAGCTTTGCCTGACCAAAAATATATTATCAATGTTTATTTTTTAGTGACGAGAGAAATCTGCAGTCACTAATCGAAGGTGTGGATAGATAACACCCGCCTTGTAATCATAGCTGGTAAAAGACCACAAAGAGGTAATCCAGCTTAGGTTGTCCATAACTGATCATTTTAAACCAAAAAGACTAATAGGGCAGCTCCCAGTGAGAGTCAAACTTGTAACCTAATGGTTACCAAGTCAATAGTTTGTCCAACTTGGTTAGGTTGCCCCTCAAAAATCAATGTTTATATTACATATAGAGAGGGGGTCAAGAGAGGCAAGATTTTTCTCATTTCGATGTTAGTTGTATTTTGTATCATCATATATATTGTACATGATTGAATTAAGTACAATCGGTGTCGATCGATTAACACAATAGAAGCTGAAGCTCCTTAATAAAAATATAATGGTTTAGAGAAAAATAATGTGTAATATATAGTGTGGCTACCTAACAGCAAATCTATGTGCAGTGAATCATTTTTGTATTACCATATATATTATAGATTATAGATAGCATCGTCCTAGATTTGCCTTGTGTCTGATTGATTGTTTTCCTTATATATATATATATATATATATATAAATGTATATAGAGTTTTATATTTAATGTGCAATACATGCAAACACACACATTTGGGTGGGGAAGAAGAATGGGTGAGGGAGTATTTATGAGCTCACGAGGTGGTCCAAGGCTGTCTGTGACTGTCATGGTTGCAATTTCTGGAGAAGAATGACATTCATTTCTTTGGATTTTCCACCAGATCCAACATCCTCAACTCAACTTCCCATTTCTTTTTCCTAGCTTTTTGTTCCTATAATTTTGGTGAAGAGAGATTAGTATATATAATGTGGATCATCATCGGTCTCAATGACTTACAATAACATTTATAGATCTCACTCAGCTAAGGAGACCATTGACAATATAAAAAACTAATAGCGTCATTTTTTTGAATGACAAAAGAAACTTACAGTCACCATTCGAGGGTAAACCCTGTCTTGTCACCCTAGCCGACAAAGGATCACAAGAAAGTAAATCAACCTAGGTTATCCATATATAATTGACCGGAAGCATTATCCTTTACTAAACATACAAGAGCACATTCAACAAGAGGATGCAAGAAATCAAAGGATGTAAATAAAACATATATTTTACTGAAAAGTCCAAGAACAGTAGTGTGCCAATAGACAGCCCATATGATCTCCCATGCAGGAAAACAACAAGTTTGAACAAAATCTCAGTATCTGGCTTAATGAACGTAACACACAGAGCTGATATATATGTTTCATCATCATCAAGTTGGGCCGTGCAAGAATCGTGTTTGAGTTTTGCAGTTGCGCTGGGGTACTTACAGATAGCGACATGGAAGGAAGCCACAGTTGTATTGATGTCCTTTTCCACTGGAACTTCATAGTTCCTTCTAACCCTGCAGCCTATTACTTAGACATCACTATTACCGAGAGAAGAATACACATGGGCTGGCTGGTCACCAACAATGCCCATCCCTTCCTGCTCACATACACCCTACCATTCACCTCTTAATGCCCACAACATTTACATGGTGGGCACTTGCTTAAATTCTGATTCTTGAATGCAAACTTGGAGGGTCAAGTCTAATATCTCAACGTTTGATCAAACAAGCAATATAATTTCAGCATGGAGGGGCAAGTCTAGTATCTCAGCATTTGATCTAGCACGCAGTATGGAGCAATCAAAATTGGATGTTATTGGATTGTTTTGATGACCTTCTTAGTTGGCATTATCATGTTTCATTGGAATTTATGGTTTTGGATCTAGCAATAATCCTCAATGGCAAACCCATTGCTAGAATTTGTTTTTAGATGAGTTGATATCATGATACAGAAACATAAGCATTATTGTATCTCCTTCATGTTATCAGATTTTATTGCCACAGAAGTACAGAACACATTCATGGAGTGGTGGGGAAGGTATTGCGAAATTATAGGCAATTCATTTGCTTCACCCTTGTCTCTAAGTTTATGAAACATTGAAACACCAATGTCACAAGTATGCTTAGAAAGTCAAATGTTATTCAATGGACTATTTTGTAGCAAGGATTCAAAGTGTTTTGAAATGATCATATCAGCCTATCAGGAGTGAAATACAAGGATGGAATTGTGACAGAGAGACTGATGTATTCCCATTCATATACGATCAAGAACATCATGTGGAAAGTAAGATAACTCACTCTGATCAATGTTCAGATAAGAATACCATTAGATCTTCAAAGATTCAGCATTGTCTTCAGTTTTCAGCCATTATCGAATTCCAACTCAGCAGAGAAGGCAGTTTGCTGAATGAATGCAGAGATTAACAATTAAAGCACTTGACTACTTGTTCGTTTTAAGAACTCAGATTATCGAGGGGCAGCATAATCCAGGAAGGGAATCGGGTGCATCTGGAACCATGAATTGTCAAGATTTGCAGTTCCGGAGATGGGTTTAGAGCTTCCATCACATCTATCCTCACCTCACCATCCCGAATGAAATTAAAACACATTTCTTTGAGGTGCTTCTTGTTTCTCAATTCTACATTCTCTGCTTCCTCCATATTTGCAGCATTGCCAAGTCCATGCATCACCCAAGAACAGTAAACAATCTTTAGCCACGAACCGCATGGATTACCAAACATCTCATTATTGCAGACTCAAACCCCAGCCTAAAACTCACTTGTCTACCAGAGTTCGAAACTTCACGCGTTTTTTAATGCTACCCATCCTATCATATCCAATGCCAATCTTACTATGCATCAGTTTTATTGCTAAATCCGCATTCCCTGCTTTCCTTAGAGCATTTATCAAAACTGTACGAACTCTACCTGGAATTTCTCGACCACGATCAACAATTCCATCAGCTAACTTGCAAGCCTCTACAATACGGCCAGCCTTGCACAAAACATTGATCATATCTTCGAAAGCAGTCTCTAGGACAATACCCATTGGTGCCAGCTCATCCAAGATCTTACAAGCTCTTGCCACCTTGCCTGAAAGACAAAGTCCAGTAGAAAGAGCTCTAAATGAAGCAGCTGTTGGAGTTATACCCTTATCAATCATCACATTCCACAATTTTAATGCATCTTCATTTCGGTGATCTTTAAACAAACCACTGATTAATATTGTATATGTATACACAGTCTGATCACACCCTTCTTGTTCCATTCTGTTGAAAAGCATTATGGCTTCATCACTCTTTCCACTTTTAACTAAGGCATCTATTAGTGCATTATAACAATAAGAATCACGAGGACACCCCTTCTCAGCCATCTCCTCAAAGAGCTTTTCAGCCTCATCTACTCTCCCTGCCTTGCCAAGGCCATCAATTAAACTAGAATAAATCATGCCATTTATAGCTTTATTATTTTTTTGACAGTATTCAAGCCACTGTAAGGCCTCTCCCAATCTCCCACACTTGGACAAACCGTTTACAATAACCCCGTATGTAACTTCATCAGGTTCAAGCCCTTCGTCCTTCATTTTGTCAAAAAGCCTCATAGCTGCTTCCAAGTTTGAATTCTTCATGTATGAATCAATCAAGGAAGTATAAATTGCAGCATTAGGTCTACAACCCTTCCTCACCATACTTTCAAAAACAGCATATGCTTCCAAAGACTTACCATCTCTACAAAGTCCTCCAATTACTAAACTATAAGCATGCGATGGAACATCCAACTCATTTTCCACCATTTCATGATAAAGTCCAAGACAGGAGTCAAAATCACCCTCTGAATAGCATGCCTGGATGAGGGTCATATGAGTAATCTTATCAGGTCCCACGTTTCTGACCTCCATATCTCTAAACTTCTCCATTGCTTTCTGAATCTTCCCAATCTTGCAATACCCTTTGATCATTGTATTATATGAAACAATATCTGGTGGAGATTTCCCACTTTCCATAACCTCAAACACTTGCTCAGCAGACTCAATAAACATAGAATTCACTAAACCATTAAGCAGAAAATTATAAGTATACAAAGTAGGTTGAATCCCACTCTCTTTCATACATCGCCACACCCACAACAACTCCTCAACCATCCCCACACTTCCAAGACTCCTAACCAAAGAATTAGCTCCCACTAAGTTCATCATAAAATCCCTATCTTTTAACTCCCTAAAAATATCCCTAAGTCTATTTACATCATTACAAGCAGACAAAATTGCTATCAAAGACACATAGCATTCAAAATTATGAGCATACCCCCTTTGCTTACCAGCCCAAGTGAAAAACCGATAAGCAGTATCAGAATTTTCAGAAAGCTGGCCTGACTTCAAGACAAATGCAACAAAACTGGGTGATAACTTGATAAGAAATTTTTTGCAGTAAGTTTTCAAGTTTTCCTCCATGGTGGGTGAATTATCCAAAAGACTCAAAATTTGGGAGACCCATGGAGACGGTTGGAGGTTCTTGTGGTCGGTAATAATATCAGAGAGGTCCGTGAAAGGTTGCACCCATTCTGGTGGAGGGAGCTTTGTGGCGGTAAATACCCATTTTGGGATGGAAGCGAAATGAGAATCCGGGTAGGGTTTCGAGAAATGTGCAGTGAGGAAAGCAGGAAATTTGGATTTCCCATAGCTGTATTTGACGATTGCAGAAATGGTACGAAGGGGTTTTGTTAGGGTTTTTCTCATACTGACGATTGGCGCTGAAATTGCAGTACTACTTCACTATCCGTCCCAAGAGAAAACAAAAAACCTCAATCTTTCCAATTCAATTCTACTTTATACAATTATATATCCCTGCATATGACGTTTATGTATTTATTATATGCACATGTGCGAATGGAGAGATTGGGGCTTATTTGAGTAAATTAGGGCTTGTAGAGTGAAAGGAATCACACAGCCATACATGGATTCGGGTTGTTTTTTCTTTTTTACCTGCTTAAGGATCGGAGATTTGGAACCTTTCTGATAGTTACACGTGCTTTAACAATTTAAACTACAAATTTAAAGTGAATCTTAAAATATACATGTTATATGTAACATACATGCAAGACATTATATGTATAACACTACCCTAAAAGGGATGTGATCGGTGGGTGAAGCATAATTCTCATATTAAAAGGTATAAGTTCAATTATTATCAACACCCTTTTAGTCCAGACTTTCACATAAGCTCTTCTTAATATGGTTTACGTCTCTTGCGTGATTTGCAGAATTGTAGGGTCTTCATGCATGCCTATGGCACCCAATAGGCCAATATTCACAGTATTGTAAGCCTAATTTGGATTCGATCCAGACCGCACCCGCGTGGTTTGGATCAATCAAAACCATGCAAGCTAAGGTTCTGTGTGGTGGGAGCTAACATGCCCTAAAGTTTAAATCATTGGCATGGAGGGTCTTCCTGGAAATACTGTGACATGCATAAATTTACATTATGATATGCAATTGTTTGCATAACAACAATATCCTCAGACTGAGCATGCCCAGAAGTCTGCATTACAGCAAAGGCCAAAAGGTCATATTTGATGGTTTTTGGTACAAACTGCTGTGGCCTGGCATTGTTCTTTATCAAAATTATGTCCTCAATCACTGCTCAAGCATTCGATCGATTTCACCATTCTGGTTATACATGGAAACGATTCGCTTTGCATACGATGGCATGTGCAGTTCAGCTCTGCATTCATCAAAATCCCAATTGTCAAAAACAGATGGAAATTTTCACCCCCCACCAATATTGCATACACTCCATGTTTAATTCTTCATACCTTTCTCTTCCCCAAGCACGGATGACATACAGATAGTTTCTTATGCTGTGGTAATCCAACGAATACCGGGCAAATTCTAGACCCTTTGGGCCAACCTGAAGCCAAATGGAACTGTTACAAGAGGAATTAAACGTAACTCGTGGGCATAACGATGTATGACAAGATCCTTACGAGGTTTAAGATGAATGCTATCAAGTTGCCAACGAACATTGGGGCAGGCTTAGCAGGACCTCTTCCTGGAACAATTATTGAAGAAAGTGTGAAATTGGATTTGAACTCAGCTTTTGTTGGGCGGAGGCCCGTGAAGGGCCAAGTCCAACACCAGTGGCTAGGGGGATTGTTGGGTGGAGGCCTAAAGAGCCAAGTCATCACCCTACCTCTCGAAAACGTGAAGGTCTAGCTATAGCTTTTAGCGTAGTGGTAAGCACTTGATCCTAACAGCTTTCATATGTGTAGTATTTTTGAGTACTACTGACTTTGTTACAATGCAGTATATGTGTAAGTTATGAAAAAATACATACCCAACTTGGCATTGTCATCTGCCTTCACTGTTTCCGTTACAAATGGCCTCCTGTCACCCTGACATAAGTAAGTTTGTTAATGGCCGCTACGATAAACAGTTTAGGCAACTTTACTAGATGGATCATCATGTATTACACTGCTAATCGTAGGAGTCACTTCCAAAAGATGCTCCACAAGGCTAAGCATTTCTTTTCCACGCTCATTTCTGTGTTTGGGATGGGAAAAAGTCGTAGCAAAATATTTTGTAAGAATACTTGATTACAGGAATTAAAACTACAAATATCTTGTATAACTGGAACTATTTTACCTGACAGTAACGTACTGTGGGTGTTGTGTCATGCTAATTCCAGCATATTTTGGCACACCCATATAGCCGACCACCAAATCCTGGAAAGCTTATTAAAGATCATATTTATTTCATACAAATATAAGGAGCAAACCCTTTGATTAAGTGGAGAAAACTCACCGCTAAGGCATTTGTGTAGTCAAAACAGCTGTAATCCAGAGAAAGGAGACAACAAAAATACGTTAACTATACAGTTCCAATTTAGTAATTGATTAAAAAAAAAAGTGAAAGAACGCCAACAATTTGATGACTGACATTTTGCCAATTTGTGAAAGTAAAAGAAAAATCAAGTGCAATATACCTGTAACAGGATGGTGCAATAACATCAACTAACTCATTTGCTGGTAAACAGAAATAGGGAACCTGCTTTAGTAAAGTATAAAGTTGAATAAAACAGCATTATAGCAAACCATAAATGATTTACAAATGTTGGAACCATGTCACCTCTTCAATGCGCCCATCCAAATGTTTCAGGTGGACCTGTCAAAATATTGGATTTAGAGTTCAAACAACTATCAACGGGTTCTTTATATTGAAACCAAGAGCCACAAATTATCACGTTCTCAAATCTCAACTAAGTGGGTAATTCATCAATGCTTAGCACTTAATTTATAAATCCATAATTCAAAGTTAGCAGGAGTTCAATTATTTTGTGTGCGCGAGTTTATTTATTAATAGAAGATTGAGCAAGAGTACTTGAGATAATGCAAACTACCCCGATTTCATACCTTGTAGTCTTGCATAAACTCATAATGAAGAACGGTATCCGGTTCATCACTAGCAGCCTTTAAGAACTTATCGAGCCCTTCTCGCGTTCCATTATCCACTATCAAGAAAAAGTTGCTTAATTATAGTCGATCTTAGATGTTTTAGTATTTAACGAAACAAGATGTAGACAATTGTTGCTTGATGGAAAAACTTCAACCCCATTATCAAACAACAACGAAATGGAGCCATAAGAAATATTCCTTCTTTGTGTGTACTAATCAAATCATCATGGAAGCTTATTAACAGTAAGTACTCACATGAACAGATACTGCATTGTAACAGAGTCAATAGTACTAAAAAAAAAAACAGTAAGTACTCACCACAATTAGTGCCTAAAACATAAAGTTTTTCCAAACCCAAATAGTGCTCGACCGATCTTAAAGCTGCAGATCAGGAAATTACTCTGCATTATGATAAAGTACAAGTCATGAAAAGGAGAAAACCTAAAAGCGGCGAATGCAAAGCATAATTACAATCAAACCTTGTACTTGGCAACCAACACCACAAAACAGAAGTCGCTTCACACCAGCAGCCTGTGAACAGGAAGACAATACTATGCACAATATTAACAAGCCAAGAAGAGAAAGAAAGTAGTGGCATACTAAGAGAAAAGTGACGGGAAACACCTCAACTAAAGCAAGAGTATTCAAATTAGGAGACAGTGTTGGCTTGACGCCTTTAGCTGCTAGTACTTCCTCTGGTGTCCTATTTGAGACATGAACCAACACTAATGATATCGAGTAATCATAATTATAAGATGCATTGAAGGTTGAAACCATTTAGCATTTCGGATCTGTCACCTCGCTAAGACAGGTCGAGGAGCAAATCTATCTTCCGGATCACTAGGAAAAATAAAGAAGACTACATGAGACTCACATATAATGAACAGGAAATTCCTTCAACCATGAATGAAGAGAGAAATATATTAAACTTTTACAAAGTTGAATAAGCGATACCTCTGCACACATATAACAGCTTCCACCATACCAGTTTTCAGCATCTCTATTGCGATTGTTGTCACTATGCCTGTCCATTGAGCTCCTGTATTACACAAAATATTCAAGCCACAAAGTGAATATAGTATCTTCACAGGTAAAATTCAAGAATGTTCCAGGAATTACTTTAGAATTCGAATAACTAATTCCAGATTTGCACTATATGGTATAACATTTTAACGAACCATCAGACAGAAAAGTTCACCTTCCAAAGGCTTAGTTTTGCGAGCATACAATAATTCCTCATGGACACCCATATAAGTCTCATCCAATGAATCAACTTTCCTTCCTCTGCCATGTACAACAGGTTCCAAGGCCTGAAAAGTGAAACAGAATTACAGAACGAAAATGGGGTCTGCCTTATATGGCACATAACGGTATAAAGCTAGCAGGTTTGACTTGATATAAAGCTTAAAAAGCAGGCAGTTGGTAATTTTAGCTTCTTTAACTGTAGAGACAGGAAAAGGAATATTTGGGCAAATTTCTTCTCTTCCCATAATCTCTCCACTCAATCAAAGTGGCCTCACTCTATATATGATTACACAGAAAATATGCAAAATGCTTTTGGACAAAGATTTCTTAAAATGAATCCCAGAAGCAATAAAATCAGAGAGAAACTCACCTCAATTCTAGACATGCCATCCCCCAAGAAAGCACAAGCATTTTTAACATGGGCTATGTAATAAGTATCACACAACCCGCAATGGCTGCCAATCAACCAATAAAATTTCACCAAATTGAAAACACATTAACAAAGTCAAGAACTACAAGAAATTGGAAAGTTAACAAAAATGGCAGAAAGGGTGAGCGAAGGAAAAACCTGCAGTGGTCCTTAGCTGGGTAGGTCCCACCAGGAGGAATGGGTTTGGATTTCTGCCTCCAATCTTCTCTGAGCTTCAATGGTTTTGGGTTTGTGTTTGCTTCTGTTTAACAGTACAATCAGAAGAAACGCATACTATACTATATGTTCAAGAAAGTTGATGTATGAATAAGAAGCATATTAGAGAGAGGAACCTTTAGATGCAGAGACAATAGAGAAGGTGAAAGGCGAAGGAGAGAGCTTTGCACTGAGAAGAGCCATGGCTTCCACATCAACTGCCAACTGAGAGTTTCACTGTCTTCCAGAATTGTTTTGCGCCACAAAATTAATTTGCCAAATATCTATGATGACACGTCACAACGTCTGTAGAATAAGCACCTTTTAACGACGTCGTTTTTATTGTTGAACTTTCTTATGAATGTTGATTTACAAATTGTCCCTTCTTTGAGTTCTTTCTTTCCCTCTTGTCATTATGCACGCAAATAAATATCATGTTCATTTTAATATTTATTGATTTATTATAATCTATGAATCAAAATTTATTACTCTTTTTTAAATTAAATATACATGACGTAATATTGTCCCCCAAATATAAGTTCGTTAATCAACCTATCGAAAATTACTAGTAATCTGTACTTAATTCTCTTTTAAATAAAATTTTAGAGTAAAGGTCAAATAAATCGTCCAAGTATATACTAAAGTGCAATTAGATCCACAAATTTAAAAAAAAAAAAAAAAAAAAAAAAAAAAAAAAAAAAAAACATCAAATTATACCATCAAACTTATTAAAATATACCTATTTAACGGGTTACTAAAAGGTAATCAGTCAATTTTGTTTAGATGACATCTTGCATGAAATCTTATTAAAAAAAATAAAAAAATACCGTCCATATTGAACGGAGAACTGGAGAAACTTGCCAGGTTTCTTCGTCCATGGAAGCTTAGCTGCAATGGCGAGCTTCTACATCCAAATTGGACGGAGAAGTCTACTAGACTTCTTTATAAGTTAATAACCAAAATGGTCCCTCGACTATGCCGTAATTACCAATTTGGTCCTCGACTATTATTCTTACCCAATTAAGTCCTAAACTATGTAATTTTTATCCAATTTAGTCCTCTGTTAAGTTGACGGTCAACAGTGGGGATAAAATTGTAATTTTACGAGCTTTCTCTTCCTCCCCATTTAGCAACGTCAAATCATGCAGCAATACGCTCCGATCGGCTTGCGACCTTTAAAAAATCACTGAAAATCAAATCCTTGGGCTCTCCGATGCGCAACCACTGCTTCAACACTGACAGGTTTGGAAGCCGATCGAAACTTATTGCTGCATGGTTTGGGAGGAGGAAGGAGAAAGCTTGTAAAATTACAACTTTATCTCCAATTTTGACAGTCAACAAACAGTCAAATTAACAAAGAACTAAATTGGGTAAAAATTGAATAGTTGAAGACTTAATTGGGTAAGAATAATAGTCGAGGATCAAATTAGTAATTACGACATAGTCAAGGGACCATTTTAGTTATTAACTCCTTTATTTAATATAATTACTTTTTTTATAGAAAATATAATTTTTTTAAAAAAATATTAATCTACGTGACAAGTGACTTGAAACAACATGCTATTATAGATTAAATAAGGAGGTTTTTTAAATCGATGGTCTAATTACACTTTGGTATATAGTTAGCGAGCCTATATTAAAGTCCTTAAATAGAATAATATACACATTTGAACTCTCTCTCAAGAACACAAATTCGACTCAGTATTAACATGATACACACCCCAAACATATATATATATATATATATATATATATATATATATATATATAGGCTTCGGATCCGGTGAGATCCTCTAGATAGATGAGATCATGAGATCTCATCTTATCCATTAATTAAATTCCAATGGATGGATGGGATTGAAAGTCTAATCCTAATTAAATAAGGCTAGATTTTAACTAGAAGGGTGGAAGAGTAATTATAATATGGTGTTTAATTTTGATTATAATTAAAATACAATCTTACCATAATATTAGGGATCATATCAATAGTAAGAATTAATTATATTTTGTGTTCAAAGATTCAAACATAGTATCGATGGTGTAATATAAATTCTACAGAGCTTGAGAATGACATCTAAAATCGCGGGTAAGTGCGTCTTTAATTTTAATTTAGGTAAATACTACGTAGGTCTGTGCATTGTTGTGTAACGGCGTGTGCAAATTTGCAGACGATACATTTTTTTTGAGTAGGGTGGGTGCATTTATGGTGATAGGCGTGTGTTTTTTTTTTTTTTTAATTATTTTTGGTTCTAAAAAATTTCGTAGGTTCTTGTGTGTGCAATTGTGGCGAACGACGTGTGCAATTTGCTGGCAAGGAGACTCTTCTACATGGTTTTTTTTTTTATTTTTGTTTTTTGACGGTGGTGGGTGCAGTTATGTGGAAAGGCGTTTGCAAATTGTTTATAATGGTATGACCCATAATAGTGAAACATAATGTTATCAGATCAGTATGCATACAACAATTTATATCGAGATCTCCATCTTAGCAGTAAACACTTTGGTAAACATATGAATTGACATTTGCTAATCATGTTCCTCATATGTCGTGATTAGGGTGTGTGCATTTATGGTGATTGGTGTATTTTTTAAAAAAATTTATTTTGGTTCTAAAACATTTCGTAGGTTCTTATATGTGCAATTGTGCAAATTGGCGTGTGTGCATTTACGGTAGCAGGTTGATGCATAGTAGTGAGCGTGGTGTTATTTGCTAAGTAGTGTGTATTTCACATCTACTAGGCGTGTGCGCACATGGCCGTAGGTGTATGCGTTATACTGACTAGTGTGTGCATCGGCATGTAACGGAGCGTGCAGTTTAAAAGGCGAAGGACGGTAATGACCATGTAGAGAGAACAAGTTTGTTAAATAACTTGGCCACATGTTGTTCCGGGACCACCTACAAGCTAAACACTTCACCAATCTTTAAAAAAGAAAAGGTCCATATAGTTAATAATGAAAAAATATTATTTGTCTTTCTTGTGTGCATTCTAAGAAAAGAATTTAAGCTCACCAAGCAACAAACAACATAGGCATGCGCATAAAAAATAGAAAAAGTACAATACCACTTAGCAACTGAGAAAGAAAATAATTGATTTTAAATAGAAACATGAATGTTAATGCATCTGGCTTAAAAACACAAACGTCTTCTCCAAAATCAAAGGACAATGGTGATCATGGAAGTATATATAGCAAAAGCATTGCATATAACCTAAATCCCTATAACATGATAATATTACCCATTTGTGGGAGACACTTATTTCTCTTGCTTTTTCAAAAAAAAAAAAAATAATAACAGATTCCTCAAGCTTTCCCAGATGAAAGTAGGATTTGACAGTTACTAAACAACGCCAAAACCTATGTGAATCACTCCTCTGTTTGGTAGAAGCACCCAAGTTTGCTGGCTCAGAATCTGAAGTGGAAGTGTAACTCACCACAAGTAAATGTCTGCTCACATAGCTGAATTGCTTCTTTGTATGCAGCTGTGAATTATCATTGCAGTTAAGCTAAAACATAGAAAATGAGAGACGTTTTCGTCAATTACTTGCCTATAAAAATTTAAGTTATCAAGTCTTATTTCTCAGGAATACAAACCATAAGAAGAGCACATGCTTTCATTTCAAGTAACTTCTCTGAGTAAGGGCTTATCATCAAAGCATCAGCTACAACAGCCAAGGCACACTATGCATCATTGGTTGTTCTTCTTTCTAAGAGCTCTGCCAGATTGCTTTTCATGTAATTTGAAAATTTCTTGCACCTAAGGGAAACCAAAATTCAGCTTTCATTTCCTTAGCAATTATACGTAAAAAAAAAAAAAAAAAGGTATCAAATTCAGGTGTGCCAATGAAACATCTACAAAAGGAAATCCTCTCAACTAAACCACCAAATTAAAGCAAAATATCAACTAAGTGAACCAGACACCAATCACCAGGAAGGCGGAAACACGATACTGCCCCACCACTTCCTAAACCTCACGTGGACCACACACAACACCCATACAATAATAAAGTCATAAAAAAAAAGGGGACTGAAACCATTCACCAGCAATCACCGCCATACCGGAGCACCAAGAACGCCAGCACAATCTCCCAGCACCCACACACAATGAACCCCCCTCCCCAGCCGAACCCAACTGGAAATACCGACGCCAAAGGCATCAAACGCACAAAAAGAAGGGGAAAAAAACGATTTCCACCCCCGAGCCGGACAGAACCCGAAAATAATAATAATAATCAACGCAACACACACACCTCCCTTGCCAAACCCTATCCACCCACCACCAATCATCCCCAGCAAAAACCCCCAATCCCCCCCCCCCCCCTAAACCGGTCAAAACCACGGTCATGCACAGACCTTGCAGGTCGGAAAATGACATTACCCGGGAAAAAAAAAAAAAAAAAAAACTAGCAATGCACCAGATGGAGTACACACCCAAAAATAAACCCCAACCCCGGAACCTAACAGACCAAAACCCCCGACATTGGACTTGTCGCCGTAGACATGCAACATCAGCACAAGAAAAAAATAAGCAAAGAAACACCAAACACATAACCGCGGCTACCGGAATACCTGGAATGCAACCGGAAGCCCCCCCCCCCCCCCCCTCTGACGCTTGGTCTGCCGGTTGGTAGAACCCGCCATGACGACTGCGTGAACGGCACGAGGAAAGCAGGCCGGCGTCAACGCTTGATTATAGAGCACATACTGAGAAGAATCGCACCGGAGAGAAGATCGCACGAGTCGGGCAGGCTTTCGAGAAGACGAAACGGAAACCTCAAAGAAAAGAAGGGGAAGAGACGGGAATTAAAAAATACAAATCATAAAATCTTATTTAACCATAATTAACCTGCCCAAGCCCACAAAATCCGGTAGTAATTATTGCAGTCTAATAAAAATACAAAGAAAAAGACATCCTTGCCCCTAAATCTACAAATTAAGCAGCGCATGCGGTAATTAGTTAGAATAGATCCAGGACGTCCAAAGATGCAAATAAACGTACAAGATTGAGCCTCACCACCTGACCTGCCAATGCTAACCTCACCGGATCCAAAATCTATATATATATATATATATATATATATATATCAACCTTACTAGGTTATTGGCTGATATGCTGTCAAAAGCATAAAATTTGATTCTTCATCAATTGAAAATACATGGGCAAAAAAAATTTTAAAAAAAATGGTTCCTCGTATATATGTATTTGGGGTTTGAATACTTGGCCCCAATTTAGCAACAATACTTGTGCAATCTGAGAACACTTTGCTCAGAGTGTCCAATTACTTGTAGTATTAACTTAATAACTTCAATGCCATTTTGCCTCTCTCCATCTTTTTCTTGTGTTTTCACCCAAACCTTAAACCTAGCTTGCTTCTGCATTCACATGCTTCAGTTCTCCAGGCCACTATCACCATTGTGGGAAATTTGGGAAATAACAAAAAACACATCAATTTGTTGCAAATGAAAAGATAACAAATCTTCTTTCCTTGATTCAAGAAATAAATTGTCGCCTATAGTACATTTTAACACGCTGCATCTGTAATCACTCAACTCTTTGAATCCAATTTATATCCCGCATTCCCACAGCTTTCTTCATGTATCCAAATGAAATGCACAACTGAGGTGCTGCGGCCTTTATTGCCAAGGAATCATTTTCTCATCTTCCAATGTGACTTTGGAAAGAACTTCCGGGGAAAAAGAATGAGCTGTTGTATGGATCACTGCTAATTACAAACTTTAGACTCCAGCTGCCTACCAAAAATTACAGGGTTGAGATGTCAGGGAGGAGCAAAAACTCATTTCGACAAGGAGCTTTAATGAAACCTTGGTGAAAACTAAAGAAGCTTGCTGGTTCTTCGTTTTGATGGCCCTCCAGGAAATAGCTTCATGATCCATCCCAATACCCTTTCAACCACCTGATTAAAGAGGATATCAGAAACCAAATTCAGAAAGGCTAGTAGTGTACAAGCTTGGGAAAGAATTGGCGCTACAACAATGTTATAACACTAGATAGATGGGATAGGTACAACATATGTTACCTCATCACCCTCATCGGCGTATGTGGTGTTCTCATGGAAAGGCCTATCTGGTTGTCTCACTGGAATATTATCAGCTGCCATGCTTTGAGCAGTCAAAAGCTCCAACCTTTGTGTTTGAGCTTCAAGCTTTCTGGTTAACTCCTTGTTTAACTCCTATATCCAGAAAAATATATATATATATAAAATCCATAGAAGATTGTGCAGAGAATTGAACTAAAAACACAACCAAATGGGAAACTGAATCAAAATTACCTTGAGTTTAGAGCATTCAGATGATTCTGCAGAGAAGGCTTTCATCAACTCTGTTTTCTCCAATGATAACTGTAAAGGAAAATTTGAAAAAATGAGTTGTTTATGTTATTTATTAGGAAGTGGTGATAAAAGTATTTTGGAATGTAAAAAAGCAACCTTAATAAAAGCGAGGGGGAAGAAAGAACAACAAAATAGAAATGATGGGAAAAATCAACCTCAGAGATTAATGTGTTAATATTTTGGATCATTCTTATTTGATCAGGAGGAATGGTCAATGCTGATCCTTCAAATCTGAGCTGTCCACCGTCAAGCAGATGAGGAAAGTCGGAGGACTCGGTACTAGTAGCAGTAGTCTGAGCTCCGGGGTTTGGATCATCCACTGAAGTGACCAAACCTTCATTGTCATCTGAATTCACAAATCAAAAGATTTAGAACTATGGATACAGATTAAACAGGTCATTCTGGACTCTGGAGCCATAAAGCAGTTTATAACACTCCAGTATGTAATGACATTTAAAATTGCATACCAAGATCCTCTGTTGACGTTGAGACATCTATTTTATTAGGTGAAGTCCTGCTAGTATCACCAAACATGCCACCAGTAGAAGCTTTTCGTAGTTTTGACAGCAATAGCTTCTTCTCTGCACAAGAATTTAGGAAGGATACAGTCATTGAATGAAAATACACAAGCTTTTTAAAGATACACAATATGTTTAGAGGGTCCAGGGTGGAAAGCGGTACATCCCAGATCATTCTGAATTAACCAATTTCAATACTACAAATAAGCAAAAGATACACTGCTTATAAATTACAATAGAAGTCATAGCGGAATTTTCATCAGGTTATTTTGATTACAAACTTCTTCAAGCTGCTTAGAGATCTACTTCACTGAACTGTGGAACTCTTCTTTTTACAAACTGTGGAACTCTTCTAAAACAGGTAATATATAATTCTGTACAACAATTTTCCTTCCAACGACAAATGAAAGTTTTTGAGATTGGACAGGACAAACAATGGTTAAATAAGACACTTGGAAAATTAATCCAATAATAGGTATCCAATCTCAAACCCACGTAGGTGACAAATACTTCTGACATTTTCCCAGATTGCGCAATGTCAAATTATATTTCATATGATAAAAGAGTATTCTTGTCTTCTTGATAATGGGTAGAACCAACAAGAACTCCTGGACTGCAATATGTCCTTTGGTAAGAATGAAAATAAAATATCAACACACAGACACATCACATATATTTGGCACTTGGTTGATTGCAAAAAACATTATTGGCTTTTCATCTCACAACTTGCAGACCCCACAGGACAATGAAAAATCAGTTTGCTTGTACCGACTCCTCCAGTAAGTAATAGGATTACATTCGTGTGAATAAGTGAATTAATTAAAGTGGATAATTGTAAAACTATTTTAGTTATCTTTGTATAGTTTAACCCTCATAAATAATATAAGCCTCATTTCTCTTAGCATCATGTTAAATAGTTATGTTCTAATGTAAATGAAACAGGTGCATAATCACAGTCAATAGATTACCTTCTTGTAATGCATCAACAGTTGATTGCAAATCTTGACGTTCTTTTTCAAGGCTAACGATTTTCTTTCTGGATGACCAAAACAAAAAAATTATAAAGATGACTTAGGTAAGACAGCATAAATAATAGGAAACCAGCCAAACTCTTGCATTCACCTAATACCTGCTTCATTATTTAACATTTTAATATAGGATGCATATTGTAAGTACCAGATGCAGATAGGGGTAGCACTGTTTGAAGAGAGAAGGAGAGGGAGAGGTGCAACCATGGCAGACAGGACTCACCGTCATCAGTCCTGTCGCACCTCAGATGAGAATCAACTTTAGAGAGAACATTTTGGTTAAATTTGTACTTACCAGTCACAAGACTAATAGCCTATAATCTTTCACTTTTCAAACAAGAAACTTTCTTTATAAGAATGGACTTTTTTTTTCGGGTACATTAACAGGGGAGCTAATGCTTATGGCTTGATTTCCCCTCTTACTCATGAATTATGGCATTTTAACCAAAATATTAGAATTAAATTATAATAATTACAGGCATGATACACTTCCTTGAAAATGCACAGAACCTCTCACCAATTTATCTTCAACAACATTCAATGGGACTACTGACACAGAACTATTTCCCATGATAGAGATAGCATCACAGCTTGTACAACTGGAAACAGTCTAAAAATCATATAATCCCCAACTCCCCCCCCCCCCCCCACCCCCCCTCTGGGGACAGAGCCAGCCCATTGAGGAAAGACCAAACCAAAAGTTGGAAACAAGTAAATTGAAGGAATGAACAAAATCAGATCAAAACAATGAAATGATAATTGAGAAATAAATACACACAGAGAGACAAGCTTTGACCATACTTGAAAGAAGAAACTTCAGCTTGTGTCTTTTCCAACTCCTTCTCCAATTTAAGTTCATTAGATCTCAGCCGAAGTGCCTACAAAAGCATTAAGATAACAACTCATGTTAGAGTAAGAAAAAAGAGCATTAATTACACAAGTACATATCCTATCCATACCTTAAAGAAAGAGAAAGAAGAAGAAAAAATGAATTAAGCAAAGGGGGACCTCAGGTAAAAGAAAAATCAATAGATATTATAATGACAAGTTCTAGAAATTTGATATGTGTGCATTTGGGGCATTGGAAGTAGGACAAATAAAGGGATTAGAGAAGGACAAAGGTGACAATAAATACTATAATATAAATCAAAGATATAAGTTACTAGGAGGTTAAGAAAATTCATTCTGGTCACTCGACAACACTAATGATGACTCCATGTCTAAGAAGTAAGAACATATCAATACAAAAGAAACAGAAAAGGTGGATTGTGAATAGTGTAAAAGATAGCAAGAAGCAGGCAGTTCAATGATCATTTCAACATTCATTCTTTACTCAAATTACAAAAACACAGATTCATATGGATATATATTCATTTTTCTGCACAGATTGTATCTTCTTGAATGAAAATTTAATATGTACAACCAAAGTTGTTTCGTAAAAATGGATAAGAATCAAATATTTAAGAAGTGGTAACACAAGAATATCACCTAAATTCTGCATTACTTGAAACTTTATGTTAAGTAAAGGAGGCAGAGAATACTAGAATTTTCTTTCAATACCTTCTCTTCCAAACCAATCACTTCAGATGCCAAAAGCTTCGAGCGTTCATCAGCAGCATTACATTCAAGCTGAACATTAGCATATTCGGCCTTCACAGCCTCAAGTTCAGCCTGTTTACATGGTTTGAAACAGAACTGAAAAATTACACTACCTCCAGGAGGCATAAATAATAAAGAAAGAACACTCAGCTAGAACAACTATTACAGAATACAAGTAAAAGCTTGATTCTTGATTAAGGCGGCTGAAAAGACTGACATAGGACTAAGAACTCACGATTTTCATAACATATGATAGACTCAGATATCAAGGTAATCAAAAAGGAAATATTGAAATGTGGTATACAATTAATGCACCAATTACTAGGGCCCATGATGACATTAATGAACTCCACAAGGTCAAATTATGAATTTTCAGACTATTAAATTTATAATGTGAGTTTTACTATGCATTTATATGGTTTATGTTTATTTCACAGAGATGTTACACTGATTGGTTGCTTAGATATGCTTTTATAGTTTTTTTTATCTAACCTTTAACTAGTATTTATTACTTTGTACAGAATCAAGCTACCCCAAATGCTTAAATTTGCAACTTCCTGCAGCATCATTAAATGGAAGTATATTTTGAATAGTTGTATCCATGAAATAGGCAACTCGTAGAACAATGGCATCAGTAGACTAGTGGAGCATTTCACAATATTATATTAAGTAGATAGGACAGCATACACTATCACAAAGAGTGAAAAGGAAAACATCACCAATACTCCATGATTAATGGAAAAATAGAAAAGATCAAGACAAACCAGATTTGCTTTAATCTCCCCCTGTAATGCCTCCATATCAGCTTTTAGCTGATTAACAACACCTCCCTGAAAAAGGAAGTGAGAGAGCACATTTTTCAAATCAAGGAACAGAACACTAAATACAATATATTAGTGTCTTAAAGGAAGTCAGTAGAAACTCTAGTACATTTACAAGTATATATATCAATACAAGGCAAAACTGTATGGAGATATTGATAGACCCCAAACAACAATAGCAATATTTTCTCTGTTTTCTCTCCCCTCCCATATTCTCTTTCCTAATCAAACTTACAAAAACTCCTCAAAAACCACAAAATATCTCCACTATTATGGATGCTCTAACTTTTTTCAAACCATACGGTATTAAAAAAAAAAAATTGTATAAATAAAACATCCGTACACATAACTGTACTATGGAAACTGGAAAGTACATAGACTGATAGGCATAACACCCCACGGCACCATTAAGTATAGTCCTGCCCTCCAACAACTATATATACAAATGTGAGAAAATAATTTCACCATTATAAGCAGGCAAGCAGTTATAAGCCCATTAAAACAGCATAGCCATACCTGTTGGTTATAACTATCTGTCAACGCTGAATTTTCAGCAGCTAAAGACTCTGCTAAAGCTCGTGAAGCCTCCAGAGAACGTTGCAAAGAGAATTTCTCTTGAGTTAAATCTTCTATATGCTGCATGAGAAAGAAAAGCAAACCTAAGAATGCTTGAACATTCATCCTTTTTTTTTTGTATAAAGGACACCAGGAGGGTATACCAAACAGGCAGAAAACAAAATTAAATAAAAACCAGAGTCAGAACACTGTACAGCTTAGAAAATGAGATAAGAAAATCTGCTAATCAGAGAGCATTGAGTGGTATGTTCCCTTGTTCCATTATATATCATCTGTTAATGAATGCTTGAAGGTTCATCTACTGAATATAGAATACAGACAAACCTCAAAATGACCCAAAAAATAATTGTTATTCTGCCACTCTTCATCCTAAAGTATTCTTGAGATATGAATAACATGACCACATACAATATGAAAGATGAAGATCACAAACAGTTCAGAAAATAGGTAATGTTAAATTTCAGAGCATGTATCATTTAAATGAAACACTTGCAAATATAAAAGATAATCTCCTGATGTGGCCAACAGAAACCCTTAAAATTTTTTACTATCATGTAGCAACAAGTGACTTCAGAAGAATTTTGGTTATGAAGATTCAATGACCATATGCAGAATAGAGGAAAACTTCCTTTTATTCTTTTATATTAGATAGGCCATGAAGAAGTATCTTAAGAGCAAAAAAAGCATATGTATAAGACCTGTTCTAGTGCAGCAAAGTCTTCATTTTGTTTTTGCGAATAAAAATCATGGTTGGTCTCCATAGATTTCGCAACAGCATATTTAAACGTGTCAGACCCATTACCAGAGACAGCTGTAGAATTCATAAGGCTCTCAGAATTAGAAGATCCCAAATTGTCCAATGGGTGAACCTTGGAACTAAATGTGTCAGTATTCACTGTTTCAATTGGAGGAGATGTAGCAGAAACTCTGGAAATGCTGATTGAATCAAGAAATGATGGGCGGGATCTCCTAGCACCAAATCCAGTTGTGGGAGGAGATACTTGTGCATAATTAGATGAACTTTGGCCATCAAAACTGAAACCATCAGATGTCAATGGAGTTGAGGTATTGGTCATGTAAGTAGCAGAGCCACTAAACTGGTTGTACCCAGTATCAGGAACAACAGGATAATTATGTTGCAAGGCAACATCTTTTTGTCCAACTTGTGAAGAAAAATCAGTCAGGCTGGCCACAGGTGACAGGGAGTCTATCATAAAACAGAAATATGTTGTAAGATCATGTACACCAAATACAAGTAAATGAATGGTTCATATAATAGAGGCGAGAGAAAATGTTACAAGAGATATAGATAAGAAATCTAAAGATAACCACTAAGTACCTTTATGCAAAGCAGACGTCAGACCACTAGCCCAACGATCAGTTAAACCTGTCTTCTCTAGCACATGAGTTCTCGCAGAATTCTCTGGAGAAATATTTCCTATATAAGAAGCACTAGAATTTACAGCTGCAAGATCCTTCGGAAAGATCTCATTGAACCTTGGTACGGTTTTGTGCAAACCATCATAATCAGAATTACTGGTAACTCTACCGCTATTTGAAAAAGGAGGCAGCAAAGTGTTGTCTGCAGAATGATCAGAAGCAATCTCAAAGGCAAAACTTCCCACATCTCTATCATTTTCACCCTTTTTTTGGGAATGATTACTATCATTTTCTGGCATTGAAAGTTTTGAAATATCATTGCCATAATGGACCTCTGAGGTGTTAAACTCAACATCAAAATTATTTGCAGCAAATGTTGAACCAGCACTTGCATAATTTGAAGAACCAAAGTTGGTCTTCCGCACGATATCATTTTCCTGGAAATCATATTTTTTATCTACTCCAGAAAGCTCTGAAGCAGGTGTGGCTACAGCATTGGATGTGCCAGCCCTGTCAGAATCTGGTCGTATACGTTCAGTATCTAGAGTTTGTCTCTCTAAACCCCCATCAGATGCATGGATTTGATTAGTTGATGTTGTCTTTTTAGCCCGATCTGCTGCTCTCTTCTTACGAAACTCCTCTAGCTGTAATGACAACAACAATGCATTAACATAATGATATGAATAATATCACGCAATAGAGAATGGTTCACAACTTAAGAAAAGAATTACAAGGGGATGCAGATAATAATAGAGAGTGGGGACTCCAGTGAAGTCTAACCAAGAAAGGATAACAGAAATTTAAGTGCAAACACAATTGTCCAAAAAGAAATGTGAAAACTTAAAGCAAGTGCATTCATTTATCAAATGTAAGAAGTTCTTCGAATCAACATATTCAAAATTGGCAAGCAGAGATTCAGAAACTACCACATAGAAGTCTCATCAAACAACATTAAACTTATAATAGGCAATCTGTACACTTGTACTAATTCTCACTCCAGAGGCAAGACTTAGAAAATGATCCACATCTAGGAATGAGATGGCTGAGCCAAGGGGCTGTGAGCACTGATTGAACTTTGTTTGTAACAGCATAGATGAATAGATGATTGAAGATAATGACAAACCAAAGCTACTTAACTTACTGGTAACCATCTTATGATTTGCTCACCACCTTACCAAGCCTCAGAAGCCAAATAGGAAAAGAAAAAATTCAAACTCATGAAATGGTTCTTTAAACAAAGAAATGTAAAATCTTTAAGCAGAAAACAGTTTGTGATCATGCTATCTACAGTCTACAAGTTAGCATTTAATGTCAGGTTTCAAATATTATGAGTCCACATAGCACCACCTTCCAGCAGCATTCCACCTGAGTAATTCATGATCAGTTGATCACTTAAGGCTCCCCCATGGATGACGGATCCACCTACACTACAGGAGTTATAAACAGCATCCTTAGCACCCACAAAGAAACAGCCTAATATTTAGTGGATTCTCTTCTCTTTATCTCATGCATGAAAGATAAACAATGCCAACCCTAGGAAGTTGCTAATATCTTTTTTTTATTTCATTATTGTTTCATGTCCATCCCACTCACATATGTACCAATTCTCCACAGAATAGGCCACTAGTAATCCTCATGAAGAGTATTGATGAACAAAAGGAACTACTGATCTCCTCTTTTAAGTGGAATTTACAAACCATTAGATTTCTTTGCGCTGTCAATACACGTACTCCATATTTGATGTTGCTTATGAAGTATTTGGAAATAAGGATATAAATCTACATAAAACTCAAGTTTACTGCAATACATATTCCAATTGCAAATTCAATACACAGAATCAAATATATGTATGACCAGTACAATAGAAGTCATTAACTTGAAAATTGAGCTGCACCCCAGATCAACTTAGCAAAACTGGATACACAAGCAGCATTTCCAACTAATCATCTCAAGGCAAGGGGACAAATTCTGATTCTTGATAAAAATTGTACTTCTTATATTCAAGATAGAAACTATGGGTAACATGCCCACAACCGTCTTCAGCTATGAAGCATTTCAATATCAGCCATTTTTGTATTAGATGCCCATCTATCCAATAGATCAGCAAAATTTTCTTATAATAACCAATTTCATGCACTTAAGCACCACAAGATGACAAAATTTCCAACGAGTTTAAGCATAGAAGCAAAATCAAAACAAAAAATCGAGCCCAACAAATCCGGAATTCAAAACAAATGCACACCTTCTTTTTCCCAGCTTCCAAATGCTCTTGCTTCCGCAGAACCTGAGCAGACGCCATTGGAACAATCGAAATATATGTTTTATCTCCAAACGCCTTTTTAAATCCTCACAAACAAAAAAATACAAAACCCTAAAATCAAACCCCAAATTCTACCATCCGGCACAGATCAATATACATACATTCAAATCCGTATCTACACCAATACACGCATATGCTAGGATGGGCAAAGAGAATGGTGAAGGAATTGCAATTTGGGTTGGATCGGGTTTTTAGCGTGCAAAAGATTTGAACATTAAGAAGGAGAGGGATGATAAAATCTGTAATGAAACCCCTAAATTCTGTGTCGAGAAAAAGGGGACTCCGATCTGATCGGGAAGGGGAATGAATGGAAAACCTTTCTGCTCTTTTTCGTTTTTTCCGTAAATTTCATTTTTCGACCAGATCTCCCTCCGGTGTATTTTTTTTTTCCGTTAGTTACCTTCTTTTCTTTTCTTTTTTTTAATTTTATTATTATTTTCGAGTAGATCTCATCTACGGCCTGTTTTCTCTTCCCTCCTATGTATTTTCCGTTATAGTTACCTACTTTTCTTTTGCTTTTTTATTACGTCGTAAATTAGGAAAACCAAAAACAAACTGCCGGTATTTAATTTTAACAAATAAAACCGTAACCTAAGAAAACACGCCGACTGTAGAGTGAATTTCAATCATTCCTTTTTTTTTTTTTGCCTTTTGAGAATGACCCACATATTAATCTAGAAAAAATTCACTACCAAACTCTAATCGAGCTGGCCCAACAACATCCGCTTTAAGTAATCAATCCAGGCTCTCTGACGGTTCCTCAAAGACGATGGTACCCCAATCTCTTTGATGTCCAGTATTGGCTAAATGGTCAGCACACTTATTGGCTTATTGCCCTCTCTTAAGATATGTTGGAAGTTAATCATTCTGAAATCTTTAGCAAAGAATTTGCATTCTCTGATAAGCGCCAACACTGACTCTTACATTTCCTCGTCCCCTTTCATGGCCGTGACTACCGCTTCGAAGTCAAGTTCAAAGATCGCCCTCACTAAACTCCTAGTCTTTGCCAGCTGTAGACCCTCTCTTAGGCCCCACAGCTCAGCGGCAAAGCTATTCGTATGCCCAATTTTGGTTGTGAAACCAAAACCCCACTCTCCGTTGTGAAACAATTTGGCACAATTCAACCAAATTAGTCGAATTTAACATATAAAATGAAACAAAGAGGATATATGGGGGTGTTTGATAAATAATTATTAGATAATATTATTAGCTGATTGAGTTAGTGGTTTGACAAGTTGAAAGCATTAACTAATTGTGAAAAAGTATTGGGAAAAGATACAAATAGGTCATTGAACTATTTGAAGGATAGCAATTGCTATCGAATTCAAATAAGCTCCAAATTCATCAATGAACCTGAAAAAAACAAAAAAAAAAACAAAATAAAAAAACAAACAAACAATTAGCATTTTTAGCAGATTAACAACAAGCTTGTGCTAATTGGGATGATATGTGTACTTTTTATTTTTATTTTTTTCCCATTTTGGATCAAATGCTTATTAGGATGATAATAATAATAATAATAATAATAATAATAATAATAATAATAATAATAATAATAATAATAATAATAATAATAATAATAATAATAATAATAAATACACATATCCAATCAATACAAACTTGTTGTTAACCTGCTAAAAATGTTAATTGCTCTTTTTTTTTTCAGGTTCATTGATGAATTTAAAGCTTATTCGTGTTCAATGGCTTAATTGCTATCTCCCAAATAATTTGATGGCATTTGACTACTACAAAATGACTTTCTCAAAAAACTGATCGAAAAATTACTTTGAACAGTTTTTAAAATTTTACCATTTTGAAATAATATATTGTTACAAAAAGCTAATTAATCAAACACGTATATTAATTGTTTAACCAAATCAAATAATTAATAGTACGTAATTGAATAAGACTAAATTAGTTGATAGGCTAACTGTTTTACCGAATAGGACCATTTTAACTAAAAATATATATATATATATTAAACGTCACATATTATACAATCTCGTAGAAAATGTATTCATTATTTTATTTTATTGATAAAATTAGTAAAATTAGAACATGCACACTAACAACCAAAATAAATGTGACATGAGTAATTGATTGAAAAATTATAGCATGTGAAAGTTTGTACCTATAATAATAATATCGATTGTAAAACGTATAAATAAAGTGGTTATATCGTGCATCAGGGCGCAAATACATTGTGCATCCCGCCTATTTCAAAACAACATCGTTTTGGTATATTGTTCAAAAAAAAAAAAAAAACTTATGTTTTGAATACACATAAACTCATAACATAATACACATAATCTAACATCATACATAATACACATAAACTCATAACATAATACACATAAACTCTTAATATAATACACATAAACTCTTAACATAATACACATAAACTTTTAACATAATACACATAAACTCTTAACATAATACACATAAACTCATAACACAATACACATAAACTTTTAACTGAATACACATAATGGAGTTTGGTCCATTTGAACAGATAGAGTGGCGTCCTTTACGTCAATCCCCCGTCAACAGCAATTGAAACGACGGCGTTTTGTGTCTGGACAAATATTGCTATGTGCACTGTGGTGCACGATATAAATTGCTCGTATAAATAATCCAATTATATTTTTTGCCAAGTCCTAATGCTTTAATAATTAATATATTTTGTTTTATACAAAAGAAGAAAGTAACAAAATAGTAAGTGTATAATTACAAAGAATCTAAGTCAAGTAACTCTACAATCTAAATCAATTAGATTCCTTATATATATGTCTAATTACAAAAATCTAATCTCTACAATTTTACAAGGCATGAATAAAAATAAGTAAAATAACCTTCGTAATCTGAATTTAAAAAGTTCTCGCCCATTAACTCTTCCTTGAATTATAATTATATAATGAAAATTCATATTTTCACTTCCAATAACGGATTTTTTTTATTAAAAAAAAAAAAAAAAAGACAAATTAAAGAAGGGATCCCATTAAAGAATAAAGAAAGATCTTTGACTAAATAAGCTCTTATTATTGCCACCTTAACATAACACTAACATAATCTCTGAGCAAATATAGGAGTATTTGAATTAAATAATATAATATTAAAATAAAATTGAAAAGTTATGTACGTGTTAACTAAATAGTTTGCTAGATGAGGAGCATGTTGCCATTGCATATTTGCATGAGCTTAACCACGATTTCATGGTAAATTAGGGTACTTTCTTTCTTTCTTTTTGTTTTTTAATACTATTTGACTCTATTACAAGATTATATATGGTATATACTTTCTCTAACTACTGCAGCGCCAAAGAGTTAATACCTCATCATCAGGATTCGATCCTGTAACCTTCACTCAAGAGGAGCCACAAAGATAACATCTGAACACAAGATGTTTGACTAAATGAACATACTTAAGCTAAGCTTTTGTTTTTCTTTTTATTTTGACCAAAAACAATGATTGATAAAAATAAATAAAAAGATTTAACAATTCTCCCACATATGATTTTTATTTTGATCTTACGTACTTTTAATTTTAATTCTAAAACATTTATATGATCAAACCCCACCGACAAATTAGTAATGATCATGACAGTATGATTAATTACAAGAGTTGTTTTAAGCACTTTATTACCCTTATAATTTACGAGTACTTTAACTTTGGTAAACCACTCATCTCTTTACCTATGATCAATCTTATCTCTTATAGTGTGTTCATTATTATTTCAATTTTAGAGAAATTAACCACAATATTGATCTGATCTCTTAATTATTATGTACAATAAGTCAATAATAGTGCGATTAGTTATTTATTACAGTTAAATATTGTTGAATAGTACATCGAGTGATAGAGATGTTTAGTTACGTTACTAACAAATGCATTTAAAACTATCAAAGTATGAGGATGGTTTTTGTAAATGTGATAAGCATTAAGTGACTCACAGTTTGGATGTCATTCATACTATGTAACGTTGAGGGGTAATAATATGTCTCACTCTTCGGTGGCTTGGGGAGGTATGTTTATGGATCCTTCATTATTAGCATAAGCATTGACATGCAAAAAAAGTGTTGTCTTGGTTGAAAAGTAAAGGCCTCGACATTGTCATTATGGAATCTGATTGAGTCAATATAGTTCAACACAACGACCGTGCTAATTTGATTATTATTAATTTGGTTTAATAGTAAAAGATTGTATTGGGTTGATTAGTGATTACTATTCTTTTGTCGTTAGATATCCGTCAACTTATGACCATTTCGGTCATCACATGTACCATTTCCTCTGAAAAGTTAATTATCAAAATGAGTTTTTACCCATTTTGGTCCCTTGACTATGGCTCATTCTCAATTTTGCATTCCGACTTTTAATTGCACCCAATGTGGTCCCTTGACTTTAAAAAATTACCCCAATTTGGTCCTCCGTTAGGTTTAGGGTCAACTGGACGTTAAGATTGAGGGTATTTCCGTCCATTCCCTTCAAAGCTTCGTCTAGCAGGATGTTTGAGCTCTTGACATCCGTTTCCGGCGTGAAGGTATTGCAATCCGCACGCGGCGCAGAGGCAAATGCTCAGCCGTTGTTCCGAACAGAGATTGGAACGATTGTCATCGTCAAACATGTAGAGATGGTCCGCGAGTCTTCCTCTGGCCATGAACTCGTAAACCAGTAACAGCCCTTGTTCTTTGTTGCAGAATTCGTTTTCTCCTTGATCTCCATCCAAAATTCGTTTTCTCCTGTTTGCTCCATCTTCAGTGCTGCATTATGATTCGTTAATGGAAGCTCGATAGACTTTTCCAAAACCGCCTTTGCCAATAATATAGCTCTCATCAAAATCAGTCGTGACCGATTTGAGCTCATCCAGAGAGAAATGTCTGCACAATAACATGTTCCGACACACGAATATGATGCCCGCCGCCGCTATGTGGGCGGTGGCATTCGCGGAGAGCTAAGCACCACCTCAATTAACAATTACTTTCTATCAAATAAACAAAAGAACTTTAATGGTAATTAAAATTGCAAGCTAAGCACAAATCAAGAAAATTAGAGAGAAGGAATTGAATTGCTTATGCCAAAAGGGTTGATGGTTCCGCCAATTCATGCTGCTGCCAAAGGAATTTCGTAAAAGCCAAACAAGTAAATTCCAGCCGAAGAACTGGGAAGAAGCCACCGCTGAAGAATTGTTGCCGACAGGAGAAGCTTCCAGCTAGACTACCAATTTTTTACAAGATCTTTCACCGCAGATTGGAAATTTGGGAGTTTCCGAATTGGTTTTTGGTGAATAGATTTGGTGTTAGATTGGAGATGAAGAACCGTTTGATCGCTAATTCCCCTCGTCCGGGACTTTCTCGATGCTGCTGGTGAGCGTCGTCGCCGTCCCTAGCACATCAGGGTCGAGAATCTCCATCAGTTCACTTCCAAATTGCTCAACTTCTCTAATTTGTTTAGTCACCGTTAGTAATTCACCATTAGTGATTTTGTCGAGAATCTCCATCTCCGTATTCCGCCGCAGAGCCGCCGGCGTTCGATCTCAAATTTGTTCAATTGTTATGCCTCGGTTGTCCATCCTCAACATTAACGAATTGACTGAAATACCCCCAATATTAACGCCCAATTGATGCAAAATCTAACGGAGGACCAATTTGGAGTGATTTTTAAAAGTCAAGGGACCACATTGGGTGCAATTGAAAGTCGGAATGCAAAATTGAGAATGAGCCATAGTCAAGGGACCAAAATGGGTAAAAACTCTTATCAAAATGGTCCATTAACTATAACGAAATTACCAAGTTGGTTCTAATTTAACGGATGCCTAATGACAAAACAAACAAATGACCAAATTGGTTCAAAAAAAAATTAAAATTGAGAGACTTAATTGGTCAAAAAAATAGTCACTGATCAATTTGATAATTTTGTTATAGTCAAGGGACCATTTTGATAATTAACTCTATTTTAATTGTATTTATGCTCATACATATAGATATACATACATACACACACACACACACACACACATACATACATACATACATACATACATACATACATATATATATATATATATATATATATATATATATATATATATATATATATATAATAAGTTTTGATCAAAAGGAACTTTAAGTTGCTAGTATAATAATATTAAGTATGGTGGTCTATATTCAGCTTTGTTAATGTCCCATCATCAACACCTCTATCCAGATACCAAAAGCATGATTATTGGTTGTGGTATAGAAAATCTATAGTGGTCATAAACACCGTTGCATTTTACGTACACATGTTATATATGTTTCCATTAGTATCTCTGGTCATGCATAAGATAATGTTACAATATCATTAATCACCATATTCCATGGAACTTAAATTTCAATGTACTTAGGGGGCGTTTGGTTCAAGTTATATAACATAACCAAGGGAATGTGACATTCCAAAGCTCACATTCCTATGTTTGGTGCACATTATCTCAGGGAATCTAACATTCCCCAGGAATGTCACATTCCCTCCACATAGGATTTTGAAGGGAATGTGATTCCCTTCAAAATCTTAGGTAATGTAAGATAACCTTGGTTATGTTAGTTTATTATTATTATTATTATTATTATTATTATTATTATATATAATTATTTTTGTAATTATATATATTTTTATTTTTATTATGTTATGTTAGCATATAAAATAATTTTGTTTCTTAAGTTCAAGATTTTAGTTAATATTTTAAAATCATGTAATTATATATGATACCGTTATCTTATTTATTTATTTTAATTTTTAAATTTATTAAAATATATGAAAATATGTTAAGGATATTATAGTGTGTATAAAAGATAACCCTAAACCAAACATGATTATATTACATACCCCAATTTTAACCAAACATAGGAATCTAACATTCCCAGTAATCTAACATTCCCAGCAATCTAACATTCCCTAAGGTAATCTGACATTCCGTGAACCAAACGACCCCTTACATTTACGTTTTAATTTAATGGTAAAAAAAATTTATCATGTCATAACTAATTATATTGATGGTTATATTAGAACAACGTATCATGAAATTGCGTGTAAAGGGTATTATTCACACCAAATGTAAATATTAAATAAATCGGGCACTAGGTCACAAGTGTCATTTCCATTTGTAATTAAATAACATTATTGAAAATTGACTTTGAATTCAATCCCAATATGAGTTATTACAACTTCTAAACAAATTAGACAAATTTAAAAAAAAAAAGGATTGAAGACAAGTAACCGAGGAAATTAAATCACAAATATCATGCCAGAAGATGGTGATGTCTTAGTGAGGAACAATACCCCTTATTTATAGTGCCAAAGGGTCCCAAATTGGACAAAATCAAGTGAATGTCATACTCCAAAAGTCATCACCCATAAATGTGTCCATGTATTACCAGCCACGTCTCACGACTCTTACCACACGCTTATATCGGGAACCACCCACTATGTCAGCTCACATGTGAGGCAAATTTTGGTCATGCTCAACCAAGCCTGGGGGGATAGGTGCCCACGCCTGGGTGTGATGTAGTTGGCGGTAAGACTATGAGGTGCACATCAAGCTTAGGTTGGGTTTTAATGCCGCCACGACCTTGCTGTTCTCTCCGACTATGCACGAGCACGAGTGCACGACCACACCGCATTTGCCATATCATATTCGGCGATAAGGCGCATGGTACATATTGAGTTATCGCATTGCTTTAATGCCGCCTTTGTCACTTCTTTGGTTATGCATAACTCCATCGCCACAACTCTTGTCCACACGTAGCCAATATTAGTTTTGTTGTAGCCAACAGCAGGCCATTGGGCACATAGCGGGTCCTCCCACGTGACTCGAACACCCCACCACATCTTTTTTTACACCCTTACTCCCTTATTCCACCATAATTATGCTTTGACCCCAAAATATTTGCATCTCAACCATTTGAATATCAACCCATGTCTCACTTCAAATCCCATCATCTCAATATTATATCCTAACCCTTTTCTTTATATCTAGGCTCCCAAAACTTTGATCATGAATTCTATTTATCTCTTGGACTCAATTTACTCTTAGATATCCACTTCATCCTCAATTTACTCTTAGATATCCACTTCATCACCACATTAATTTTGAATACAGACCACTCTTCATCACAATTTTGGTATGAAACATAACATGGTCCGGGTCCACCCGGTTCGCTCCAAGAAGCAAAGGAGTTGGCCCAAAGAAAATTGTCACTTGTAGAAATCAAATTCGGATTATCTCAAAATTCTCCCCCACAAAGAGAGCTCACTTGCCACTTGAGCTACCATGTTGGGTTTGTAAAAATTTCAATTAAACGAATAAAAATTAATCGAAAACAACAGGATTAGAGTGGATTAACAAATCTCAATAGTAACGTAGGTGGGGTCATACCGGAATTTAAACAAACTAGTGTCCTACAAAGTACAAACTCAAAAAATAAAATGAAAAATACAAAATTTGCCGTAAGTCAAATGTAACTGACAGGGGAAAACGACAAATGATACACACGCTGAACAACCCACACCCCCGCGCGGGGGGTGCTTTTCGGCGCGTCACTCCTTGAGGGTCTCTCACGCGACTGTTCTCCGGGGAGAAAATGTTGGCGACGGAGTTAGCTCCGATGGCGATGTGTGAAAGCAAAGGCCCAATCTTCTGCGGGGCTGAGCCCGTAGATGGGGATGTGGTGGATGCAATTGAGAGCAGAGTGAAGAAGAGGAAGAAGAGAAAGAAGAAAGAGGAGTGCGAAAGGGGCACTTGTTCAAATTCAATGGATCCCCTTGAGGTATTTGGCACAGACATCATGCTGATGATTCTGAGCCATCTTGACGCACGCAGCGTGGCACTATCTCTCCTTGTCTCCCGCCGTTGGAATGGAGTTGCTTCCAGCGACACCATTTGGGGCCCCAAGGTTTGCCGTTTCCATGCTTTTGATTCTTGGTTTGAGTTTTCTGGAGTATTTGGGAATTTTGGAGTCAATAATTTCTTCAATGTTTTGAAATGCGTGAACCTTTGAGAACTGTGGTATTTTTGTTGTGAATTTTAGCTGTTTTACAACTTTCGTTGTTCTGCACAGCTCATTTGTTTCTCTTTATGTTCTGATTTTTACATTCAGCTAGGAAATTGTCTGTTATACAACTTGTTTTTAAGCAAAGGTTAGTTTACTGGGAATTTAGGAATAAGCAAGGGTTAGTTTACTGGGAATTTAGGAATTTGATATGCTGTTGGGTATGTGAAATGGGGATTGTCATGGGAAGCCTCCATTTCTATGAATTAAAATTTCTTTTCTGGACTGGTTTAGTTGAGAATTCGGAAACTCTAGTCTTGATAGGATGGAGCATCTCCATCAACCTGAGTTTAATAAGAAATTTGAGTATGGGTTTGTTTAACATAGTTTCCATGTGAAAGTGTTATGGATTCTATTACTTTTCAATGATGGATTGCTTTCATCTTACGGTCTTACCACTTCATATTGTGGCAGTTAATTTTTTTTTTCTTCCCAAGTACGAATGTACGATAGAGGGGAGGGGATTTGAACCCAGACCAAAGACCTGAGAAAAGCCTCAAACCCCTTTTGTTGTCTGGCTGTTGATTTGATTGACATGTTCTCTTAGATTATTCCCAATTTCATTTGACCCCATTTGGAAAAGGGTTTGTTTCGGTGTTATATTCATTAGAGTTGGTTACAGCTCCTAGCCGTCTATGAGGACCATTTTGTACAATTGATCATTGATGTGTTTCCTTAACAATGAATTTTGGAAATTGAACTCAAAGTTATGAAGAAAGGTTTTCAGATTATTGGGGTGATTAGGATTCATTTGTCTCTGAATATCTTAATTGCTGTTCTCTCTCTCTCTCTCCTCCTGACTGGAACCCCAGACCAATAGTTAGAAAGCCAGTTGTTTTGAACAGTATGCTTTTGGATGTTCCAAATGTGTTATCTGTCAACCATATGATATAATGATAATGATGCAAGGCGAGTTGATTTTTGTACTTCTAGATGCATTTTAGTTACAGATGCAACAGTATATAACTTGTGCTACTTTCTAACATTTTTCATAATTTGTAGTGCGAGGAATTATGGCTTGGAAAAGCACATATACCTCGTATATCAAAGCTTCGGGGACTTGCAAAGTTGGCTGTTTACTCATTGGCAGTTGTTGATGGCAAACGTGTGAGTAATTACAAACTCCCCTCCCCCCTCTCTCTGTGCACAAATATTTGTTCCTCTACCTGGCTACTGGCCAGTTATCAATTCAAATGTGTTCATTCCAGGCTCGAATAATGAGGGATGACCTCTGTGATCATGCTTGGGAATTTCATTTTACTGAGGTACGCTATAAGATACGGAGTAGTTATCAGACATTACTATTTTCTTTTATCATTGTCCATGCATAAATTTGCTATTATTTGACAAAAAATATAACCAAGATAGAAACGACAGATTTACAGTCCCTTTTCTTTTACTTCAGATAGAAAATTCTTTTACTTATCCAATCTTTTCCTGTCACTAATCACTTATATTTCCAAAACATATACTTCTGCTATTGTTCACTGTGCCTCAGCCCTCATGATATTGTCTTAATTTTCAATATTAGAATGGACTTTTACTATTTAATCAGGTTTCTCTCCTTGTAGAGATGACTGCATTGAGGTCGGTTGCATCTAGCACATTTTCATAGGGGACCTATCTGACTGAACCTCATTTCTCTCAGGCTGCTCCAGAATATTGGCGAAATCTTGACCCTTACTGGAATGGCACCGGAGCTCCCTTGCGTCGCTATTTCCATCCAGACGGAAGCCAAACTGCAGATCCGCAGGACCAGATCTGGGGTGGTCACGAGGCCTGCTACTGTGTAGTAACAAGCTACCTGGCTAATGACAAGATAAGACAACACTATGTGAGGATTAACAGGTGGCCCCAACTATACGTGTCGAGGAAGCTGGATTGGAGGTGGGAGATGTCCAACAAGCTATGCATCTACACCAGCATCCCTGATCCTGATAAACCGGATGGGACTGGCCCTCTATTCCCAGTTTTCTAACTGTGGTAGGCCTACTTGCTTCGTTTTGTCTGTTGTAGGATAAAGGAAAGTCGAAATCTTCCAGTTTTGATGTTTGAAGTGGAAGTGTTTGTATAATGTGCTAAAGCAATGGATTCTGCGACTGATGCTAATTAGAATAAGGAGTATTTTGCACCACTCAAGTCCCTCAACTTGATGAGTGATATATAAATCATAAAGATTCAAAAAGTGAAACTTGAGTTGATATCAAAATCTAATTATTGTGCTTTCTTAGCCACATAATAATTGCCCTTTATTGTGCTTGATAACACAACCTAAGTCCCCAGAGGAATTGCCAGGGTCATCAAAATGCACAAGGAATATATTGTTTTTACAATTAGTAGGCAACAAACCAGAAAACCTTATCAAAGTGGCAAGGCCAAAGTCGATCCAATCTGATTCACTTCAAATTTCCTCATAAACCAAAAAAAAAAAAAGTCCAGAAAAACATGTATGGCAGTGACCATACTCATGACATAAAATGATCCAGTAAGAAGAGTATAATTATACTCCCAAATCTCATGAGAATACGTTAAATTATTTTAAAAGAAAACTACACGGTTGTTTTGAACAATTTGAACACAAGTCGAAGGTACATTATTACTTGCGCGCCCAAAGACAGCACATACTGCAATGACTGGAACATGATTGCTGTTGCTTCTGCACATCCAGCAGGATAGTATAAGATCTTACCAGACATCAGGTCGAAGCTCTCCGGTAGCTGGGGGCATCCATCTCCCCGAGTTGTACACACTCTCGCCCACTTTCCAACCAGGAACATCCTTCATAATTCTCGCCTCTTCTTCTAGATACTTCCTCCATTCTTTGACAAATCTAAAGACATAAAACCCAAAGTGCAATGGTGAATAAGGTATAAAGCCTATTCTGGAAGGCAGAGAAAAGTCCAAGCTGCCGCTAACCTTTCATCCTCTTCAGCTTGTAACATGGGAGTTATGGCTCTTCGAGCAGCATATTTTTCTTCCTTTATTGCCCTACAGAATACGAAGATCTTGTTACAGTTCAACAGCCATTTTTCCTATTTTTTCAATGACCAAAAAGCCTAGTATTCTGTAATTTTCGTAAACAAAAAATTCGCAATCATCACATCATTGGAACGAACCCCAGTGGATAAATCAGAATGCCAAGATGCAAATACAATGGATAACCAGAAGCTGACAACCATCAAACAAAATGGAATGGTGCCATTCATCTGATAACTACCAAGATTTGAAAAAAAGAAGAAGATGCAATAATAGGCGGGTGGCAAGGTGTAAACTACAAAGAGCTGTTCACGACCAAAATTACAAACAGTAATATATGTAATCAGTGGATTTGGTCAAAATCCAGAGTAGCAATCTATAGGTTAATTAAGTTCATCCGTGCATTCACATGTAAATATGCTAGCTTGATCTACATATAAAGGAAGCCACATGAAACAAGGAACTTATCAGCTACACATTTTAAAGAGTTCCCAGACATTTCCCAATAACTTCTATCACTTTGTAAAATAATAGGGATTTTATAATCTGCAGTGATAATTTAAAAATATCAGAGATGATTCATAGAATACTTTAAAGCTGCTAGTTCTACAGTTTCATTTTCTACTGAAATCTAAGAATTCTTGGAACTTCTACCACTTTGTTGTAGAACAGACATTATAGAGACTAATAAATTTTTAATCCAAGGGTCTTTAGGGAATCCAATTAAAATTTAAAGCCTCTACTACATGTAATATACCTTAAGGAAGTACTGCACTACAATAAAGACTAAGCCTCAATATCTCCCCCATCGAGCAAAAGTTAGCTCACTGTTAACCGTGCAACTACTTTTATGGTTTGTATCCGTTCCCCCCATAACATATCTTATCCCACTCCCTGCTTAAAAATCAAAGGGGAATTTCGATTTGTATGGAAACATCCATGTGATGGCACATTGTATCCTAATATGATCAAGATGGCACTTTTATTGCTGCATGTACCTTATTAGACAAAATTTTCATAATTTCACATAAAAAACATTGAAATTTGATTCACTAGTGAATATAATTCATCAATCCCCTAGACCTATCTTTCAAGAATTAATTCACTTAACAATGCACAAACATAATCCTCAACTGAAATGATAAAAATCACAATCGAATCACCACTTAACAATATAAATGTCTGTATAAAAATCAGTAAAATCTCAGCTTTAATTGTTGAAAAACAAGACCATCTAATGCAAAAGGTGCATATAATCTCGATAGTTGAAAAATTATGATCAATAAATATCTTCATTATCCAAATTAAACGCGATCCAGATCAAATCAAAGATCCGATCTTTACATACACACGCCGTACCTACGCTTCTTGTTGCCTTGGCCGACCTGGTACATGCCCCAAGAGAAGGTGCCTAAAGCAGTGAGGAAAATGGCCATGGCGCTGGGGCCAGTGTTGGGAATTCGGCGGGCGAACCTGACCGGAGCGAAACCTCCGGGCGGAGGTCCGTCTTGTAGAAGCGGCATGTCCTTCACGCTGGCCATGCCCGGCTTCTTCCTTATCATTGCCTCCGTCATCTTTGATCTGTGATCTCCCTCAACAATGGAGGAGCTACAAAACTATAAACGACTATAGGTGCCTGGGGTGAGTGACACAGAGTTGAGAGGGAAACTCGATAGATTAACGAGGGATTCGACCCGACCCGGCGGGACTGGTGGAGATTAGGGCGCGTGACCCCCAAAATGTTCTACCAATTAAAGTACGGTTTACTTTTTAATTAACGAGAAAATAGTTAAATAAATTCTTAAATTTTAGATCAAAATGTAATTAGAACTTTTAACTTTTAAAAAGTGTAATTAAATATTTGAACTTGTTATTTTGATGCGTTAAATCTAATAATCGGTTATTCATCTGGAATAATCAATTATTAAGATTTCGACAAAAAAAAATTCTGACAATAATAAAATTTAAAAAAGAAAATCAAGTGTCCTAACCATAGAAGATAACCGACAGCCCGACAAGACGACCAGATCTAGTCGCCTTCTCCACACTTGGAGAAGGCGACCAGTCCGATTGATAATATTATAATTACCTGTAACCTATTGGTTATCGATAAATCATACTTATTTGACTCATTTTGACAAGTTCAAGTATTTGATTGCACTTTTTAAAAGTTTAATAGTCTCTTTCTAACAAAAAATTAAATAGCCTAATTGCACTTTTACCTAAAATTTAAAGGTCTATTTGATTTTTTTTAAAATTTTATTTTATTATATAATTTTGATATTCCTGTGACATCCCATTTGGAAGAGTCAAAGTTATGTTGCTCCTCACCAAGTTTTGGCATATTTTTTTTTTTGAAAACAGGTTTTGGCATATAACTTGATTAACTTCCATATATGATTATATTATAATTAATTAATAATTTAATAATTAATAATTATTTTGAGAAACAAATAAATAACGAATGATAAACCCTAAAAGCCCTAGGAGGTGCATCTTCTAGACGCTTCTCTTTAGCTATTCATATATACTGAGTAACAACTATTCAACCCGATCTCTACTCTCTTCTTTCTTTCTGTGCGCTTCCTCATTGACAAACTCTGACGAAGCGTATCTACTCATTATCAATACATAAATCATGCATCGTTTCTTATCGAACATTGCCTCCAAAGCCAGGTACTTCTTTTTTGGGCATTTCTTATTATCTTTTCCTTCTTAGATTATAGTGATGCAATCTGCATTTGGCTTTAAACGCTTTCTTGAATGTGCAGGGTTGCGAAAAGCAGCTCCCAGCAGGTACCTATATTTCGTTGTTTTGTTTTGTGTTGAAAACGTTGGTCTGAATGTTTTATGATCTGTGAATTTTATTCAATCCTGGAATTTTCGGTTTGTAGGTTGGTAGTAGGTTAGGCTGGAGCAGAAATTATGCTGCTAAGGATATTAGATTTGGAGTGGAGGCTCGGGCCTTGATGCTTCAGGGTGTAGAAGAACTTGCTGATGCAGTTAAAGTTACTATGGGTCCCAAGGTACCTTTTTGTAGTTTGGGAGTTTGATGATTTCTATATTTTGCGTGTCCTTGGTTTAACTAAAAAAGGTTTGATTTTTTTTTTTTTTTTTTTTTTGGCATTAGTTGTTAGTATTGTAAGCCATTTTGTATGTGTGATATACATGTATCATTATGTGTATGTATACTAATTGTTTTGTTTTTGAGGCATTTTTTGCTGGGAAAATTGTGTTTTTCTACGTCCACATTCTTTCTGTAGTTGAACTCTCTGCTATATCAGTGTGATGAGTATTGATTGAAATTATTGAGAGTGCTGTAGAAATTAGAATATTAGCAAACTATATCCATATATGGCTGTGCTAGTGATTTGTTTAATCTCTGCATTATGGGAATTCTTAAAAATGTATTGGAATTTGAAATATTGTTAGCTAACAAATCCTATAGGTTGATTGGTGTTGCTCATCTACAGGATTTCATTACCATTAGTTTTTGGATTTTTGGCTAAACTTGATGTTAAGCTTCACTATCTGGTTGTCAGAATTGATGTGTTTCTGATCAACTCGTTCCCTTGAAGCAAAAGTACATGTGCTGCCCTTCTACAATCTCTCCTTGGCATTGTTGCATTTGGAGAACACTGGGGCAGCTACATTTTAATATTTTATTGAGTTAATACCCAAAATAGTCCCTCGACTATGTCGTAATTACCAATTTGGTCCCCGACTATCATTCTTACCCAATTAAGTCCTCAACTATACAATTTTTACCCAATTTAGTCCTTTGTCAATTTGACTGTTTGTTGACTGTCAAAAGTGGAAATAAAGTTAATTTTACAAGTTTTCTCCTTCCTCCTCATTTAGCAGCGTCAAATCATGTAGCAATAAGCTCCGGTTGGGTTCTAAACCTGTCAGTATCGAAGTAGTGGTTATGCATCGGATAGCCCATGAATTTGATTTCCAACGATTTTTTGACGATCGAAATCTGATCGGAGTGTATTGTTGCATGGTTTGGCGCTGCTAAATGGAGAGGAAGGAGAAATCTTGTAAAATTATAATTTTATCCCGACTTTTGATAGTCAACAAACAGTCAAATTAATACAGATGACTAAATTGGGTAAGAATTGTATAGTTGAGGACTAAATTGGGTAAGAATTGTATAGTTGAGGACTTAATTGAGTAAAAGTTACATAGTTGAGGACTTAATTGGGTAAGAATGGTAGTTGAGGACCAAATTGGTAATTATGACATAGTCGAAGGACCATTTTGGGTATTAACTCTATTTTATTCACTCCCATGTTTTAATTTATTATTTATTATGTGTGATAGAGAGGCCAGTATTATTTTTACATTTGCAAGATACTGTTGTTAGTGTTATTTGCTGTTTTTAATGCTGAGTCCTTGGCCATTTTAGTAATAGAAGTAATAGATTATTAACTGGTTAATACATATTTGTTTATGAAGGGACGTAATGTTGTTATTGAACAAAGTTGGGGTGCCCCTAAAGTAACAAAAGATGGTGTCACAGTTGCAAAAAGTGTTGAATTCAACAACAAAGTGAAGAATGTTGGTGCGAGCCTGGTAAAGCAGGTTGCTAATGCTACTAATGATGTTGCTGGTGATGGTAAGTCCAATATAAATATCTTATTGAACGATTATGTTGCAGATACTTGTTATGCTTTAATATATTGTTGCTTCATGTCTAAAGTTCACCTTTGCATATGCGGTTTACATATAACATACTTACTTTATTATGATGTCTTTTTCCCTTTACAGGTACCACTTGTGCAACTGTCCTCACACGGGCTATATTTGCTGAAGGCTGTAAGTCAGTTGCAGCTGGCATGAATGCAATGGATCTTAGACGTGGTATCACCATGGCTGTTGATTCTGTGGTCACAAACCTGAAGAGCAGAGCACGGATGATAAGTACATCAGAAGAAATTGCACAGGTATTATCATTGGCTGATATATGTTGTATTGCTAGCATATGACAATCTGACCCAACTTTTTTTTTTTTTTTTTGAACTCCTACTGGTCGTTTGACATAAATGTATAGAAATATGTATGAGAGATATAAGTTCTCTTCTTGTGCTGCAACCTCTAGCAGTTTTCAACAGGGCTTATAATTACATTTTCAGGTTGGTACAATTTCCGCAAATGGGGAAAGAGAAATTGGTGAGTTGATTGCAAAGGCTATGGAGAAAGTTGGCAAGGAAGGAGTCATCACAATTCAAGTTAGTGCTTGGTGTTTCCTGCAATATTACTGGCCATTAAATTACTTCCAATTGCAATTCTTTTTTCCGATTATGTCTGATACTACTTGGACCAGTGCTGGGTGATATTACTGGAATGCATTTAATGGTCAATTATAGGCTTCAGTAATCTGAGGCATTTATGATGCCTAATCCAAGTATTAATCTTCTATGTAACATTACTATGCCTAAAAATTTTGATCTTGATTGCTGTTATAGGATGGAAAGACATTATTGAATGAGTTAGAAGTTGTTGAGGGGATGAAGCTGGATAGGGGCTACATCTCCCCATATTTTATTACCAATCCAAAGAACCAAAAATGTGTAAGTCTTTTTAATCTTATACTTTGCATGCTATAAATCATTATGATTTATTTACAGTAAGCGTGATGGTGAGATGATTATTGTGTTGATTTGCAGGAGTTGGATGACCCTCTTATTCTAATACACGAGAAGAAAATCTCAAGCATAAATGCTATTGTAAAAATCTTAGAGTTGGCTTTGAAGGTATACTTCCTATGCTATTGTTGATATGAAGTACTTGCATTGGCAGTTTGCCATCGAGATGCATGGCACTTTGGCTTAATTTGGTCATATTGCAGAAACAAAGATCTCTCTTGATTGTAGCTGAAGATGTGGACAGTGATGCCCTTGCAACTCTTATTCTAAACAAACTTCGTGTTGGAGTCAAGGTATTTTAGCAACTATTAGAGTAGTTTCTCTTGCTGTTAGCAATTTGACTTTATATCTGATGTAATTGGCTTGTATGCAGGTTTGTGCCATAAAAGCTCCTGGCTTCGGTGAGAACAGGAAGGCCAATCTTCAAGATCTTGCTACTTTAACTGGAGGCCAAGTGAGAACTGAGACCCCTGCCCTGTGATGCATTTGCGCATTTATACATAGTTGTGTGTTTTAGAATTCACTGTTTTTATTCTATGTGACAGGTCATAACAGAAGAGCTTGGATTAAATATTGAAAATGTGGATATGGAAATGCTAGGGACATGCAAAAAGGTAAAGTTGCACCAGGTTTTAAAAGCATGTTTTTTCTTACCATTATGTCTTTTCTGGGATATTATGTTTCTTGATAATTTCTTGAAGTAGAGATGAACTTCATTTTCTTGGTCTTTATCTCTAAATAAGTTGATAAAACAGTCTTATTTCTGTGGCCTTGTTGTTATTAATGAAGTTTTACTATTGTTCCAGGTCACAGTATCAAAGGATGATACTGTTGTTCTTGATGGTGCGGGAGAGAAGACGTCTATTGAGGAAAGATGTGAACAGGTTTGTATTGGCATGATGAATTAGTAATGTGAACTGGAAGACTACTGGTTTGCTGTCAAGCATTTAGTAGGTTTTATTGATTAAATTTGGTGTTCATTCTTGCCAGATCCGATTGGCTGTTGAATTAAGCACATCTGATTATGACAAGGAGAAGCTACAAGAAAGACTAGCTAAGCTCTCTGGTGGAGTGGCTGTATTAAAGGTTTGAACTTGTTTGCCTGCCTTTTGTCTTTCTTGACACGAAATGTGGCTGTTTCATTGCATGTCCAGTTTTAGTAATCGTCTTTTTCTTGCAGATTGGAGGGGCCAGTGAAGCTGAGGTTGGTGAGAAGAAAGATAGAGTCACTGATGCACTAAATGCCACCAAAGCAGCTGTTGAGGAAGGAATTGTACCTGGTGGCGGTGTTGCTCTTCTCTATGCCTCAAAAGAATTGGAGAAGCTCCCAACAGCTAACTTTGATCAGAAGATTGGTGTTCAAATTATTCAGAATGCCCTGAAGGTTTGTAGTGTTTTCCCCTCATTCAAGTTGTCAGTGGCAGTCCCCCCTCCTCCTCAAAAGTTAACCGAACTGTTTAACCCCATTGCAGACGCCAGTGCACACAATAGCCTCTAATGCTGGAGTAGAGGGAGCTGTTGTCGTTGGTAAACTGCTTGAGCAAGATAACGCTGATCTTGGATATGATGCGGCGAAAGGTATATATGCACTTGCTAACTAACAGAAGAATATTAATGAAACCATGAGTACTTTATAAAGCCCAAAAGATGCTGTGGTGTATGTACTTAGATTGTTTGTTTGTCTTATATGCAACAGGTGAGTATGTTGATATGGTTAAGGCAGGTATTATTGATCCGGTGAAAGTCATAAGAACAGCCTTGGTTGATGCTGCTAGGTATGCTGAACTCCTGTTACTTTTGTCATAAGCACGCTTTTGCTACATGCTCTTATTAATCGCTTATGTTTCTGCAGTGTATCTTCTCTCTTGACGACAACGGAGGCAGTGGTCGTTGAGCTTCCAAAGGACGAGAAGGAAACTCCAGCTGGTATGGGCGGTGGCATGGGCGGAATGGGTGGTATGGACTATTGATAGGATCCATAATCCCCACCTAGTCATCTGCCTAAACACACAATTCTTTAACTCTCACAAATAAAAGAATCTAGGGTTCATCCCATTTTGGCAAAGACTAGAGGTGTTCCTGTAATCTAGTAACATATTATCCAAACCAGACTTGATGGTTTTCCATGATGAGGAAATTGTAATTTTTGTCCTTGACGGCTCGGATTCTAATTATTCTTGTTAACAAAGCCTTTTCTCCCATTGAACTCAATTCAAGAATATAGTTTCTAATTATTCTTGTTAACAAAGCCTTTTCTCCCGTTGAACTCAATTCAAGAATATAGTTTCTAATTATTCTTGTTAACGAAGCCTTTTCTCCCTTTGAACTCAATTCAAGAATATAGTTCCAAGGCAGGGTTTACCTTGTGTGCACTCTTGGGTGGTTGTAGGTTTTCCTCGTCATCGGAAAAAGAATACTGTTCAAAAAATTTCTAAATTGTTTTGCCACTTTGTGTTAAAAGTTCAGCTTGGCTTGTGAATGATATAAAGCAAGAGCCATGCACAATTGAACTTGTGAATGATATAAAGCAAGAGCCATGCACAATATACTGAAAGCTTCTACGAAGGGAATAGCTCATTTCTAGGAATGCTATTCCCAAAAAAAAAAAATAGTCAAAACAAACAATAGAACAGGATTATTTATAGGAATGTTATTCCATCCCTGATCTATTTTATGATAACCATGCTGTTAGTTCTTTAGTACATACAATAATTGGCTTCCTTATTATTGACTAAAACATCAAACAGAACATGAACTAACAAATATCAGCCCATTTCCAACATTCAATAAATAAGGAACTCAGATTTATGATATCAGAAACATGAACTGTGTCAAAAGACAGTTGGGGAGTATGTGAAGGTATACATGTCCTAAATTGCCTCTAACATGGTTGCTTCTTCCTTTCATGTATGATACAACAACAGTCGTTCTCTCGTGTGTGTGTGCCCCGATTTCTAAGTGTAAATGTTCTGGTCTTCACCTTAAGCAAGCATGTCTTGTCTTCGACAAAAGAACTTCCTTTTCTTCTTGTGATTTACAAAACTTCCTCAAAAAACCCCAAAGAACGTGGCACCAGCAAAAACCAAAAACAAAGCTCCACCTAGGAAGCCCACCTGATTATGAAAGGTGCTTAGAAATCTGTTTGCAGATTCAGAAATTCTTTCAAGTTGGAATTTTATTTGCTTACCAGCTTTTCAGAAATGTAGTTGGCAAGAAAAGCGCCTCCTAGTATTGCGAGAGATGTTGCAACCAAGTGTCCAGCAATAGCACCACTTGCAACTCCCCATGGAGACTGCAAAATAGATCCGATCCATTCAAGGTAAAAACAAAAATTACCTTCCCAAAAGAAAAATCACGAATAATTAAAATGAGACTCTATAACTACTTGTGCTCGTAGAAACTATACCTGTGCCGCGCCCAAAGCTATTGTTGCAAGCATAGAGCGGTCTCCCCATTCCTAAAAAGAAAACTAGCAATATTTCTTAACTGGAAAAGTAAAAAAAAAAAAAAAACACTTGACTTCTCGAGGAGGTTCTTACAGCAAAAAATACAAGGCTGAATGACTTCCACAGAATTTCAAATGGATTCGAGAGTCGCTTTGAAGCCTGAAGAAATCAATGTCGGTGGCTATAATTAAATCTGAAAGAGAAGCAACCGAGGGACATAATAATGTACTAAATCAAGATAATCACCTTTTCCTTCACAAGTTCCTCAGCCTCAACGTATTCATCACCTGTTTTAACCTCCTCAGATGGAAGTTCCCACGCGTCTTTGATTGACTTGAGGCCAAAGAATACTAGAAGTGCTATTGCTGCATACTCTCCAATCGGCAAGGCTGCCGCAAAAAAATTTAAAAAGTTAGATTAGTTTGATTGATGAAATAATACAAGTCTAGAACGAACTTACTTGTTTGGAACTGTGCTGGCACAGAATGAAAGATCCTTCCTATTACGACAGAGAAGATGGTCATAAGTGAAAGAGCACCCATTGATCCCAGAAGAACCTGACCAATACTTCATCAAAGTAAGAACAAACCCTACCACTATCAAATCATGAGCTATAAATTGTTGAACGAATTTCACTTCTGAGCAAGATAAACATCTCTACCATTTTTATTATTATTTTTTTTGCTTCTTATGGTTCATATAATACAACACTCGTGGCAATCTCTCCAATGTATAATGTCAATATGACTACACAACAACCTCTCTAGACACAAAATTTCCAGTTCAGTTTCTTAAGTTTAACCCTTTTTGAAAATATAAATAAAGATCTTATAGGATGATACGTAGGGACAACTTCTCATTGTTGATTGACATGATATTTTACAAGAGATATGATTTTAGAAAATTACAAGATACATATTTAACGTCAAAAGTTCCACATGACCCAAGTCAGAGAATTTTTCACAAACTAAAACTGCATATCAGAAAGAGGGTAGAGCAAGATGTTGAGAACTCATACCAATAGTCTCTTGTATTGCATTGCCAATAGTGCAGCAATGAAAAATGTCTGTAAAATTAGAGCAAACGAAGAATTAATGAAATAGGAATATAGGACATATTCAAAGAGTACCTTAAGTTGCCTTTAATTTAAAGAGATTCTTGATGCTAAATAATTTTTATTCATCAAAGTGCTATTACCTGTTTATTGCAATAACACATATATGAATGAACTAAACTTAACATATATATAATGTATAAATAACTGAAAATTCTCCAATGCGGATTAGTAAAAATACTGACTACTATAAATAGAAATGGGTGGTGATGTTTTTTTTTTTTGTAAATAGTGAAAGTAAAACTATTATTCTATTTACAAAATGCCACCACGCGTTTCTATATATAATTGTTGGCATATTACTATTCGGCATTATAGAATTTCCCTATAAATAATTAAATGCACCAATAACACTATTTATCTTTGCTGAGAACAATGCAAAAGAAGTGGCTTAATAGTGTCTAAAGAAAATCAGAATGACCTACATGGATACTGAACATGGAGTTAAAAAGATAAGGTCAATCGAAGAAACACAAAATACTGAAAACAATAGAAAGCATGCGTTACGACTTGGGATTTTTTTATAAACTATAGCAGGTGATTATATATACCTTGTCGCCAATTTCAGATACAAATATCAGTGAGAATGCTGCAGTAAAGCCTGACTTCGAAAATGCAGTTAAGATTGACGAAGGTCCTCCTTTTACAAAGGCAATCAGTGAAAATACCAAAGCGCATCCACATAGCACTAGAGCTATAGAGAGAGGATAAGGAATTTGATTTGGAAGCTTCTCACTGCCATTCATGAAAGGCAATATATGTTTCAGGCTGAATATCAAGAAAGTTCTAATTGGGACACTGCATAAAGTAACATTATGAAACATATTGAATGAAAGTGTATATGACATCATCAGAGAAGGCAAAAAGTCTTTTGTTTGGAAGCTTCTCACTGCCATTCATGAAAGGCAAAAAGTGCATATGACATCATCGTTGTTTAGACTCACTCTTTAGCTGAAGTATCTATAGGTGGCTCACTGAATTCTTCATAACCCCCTGATCCAATGCCAACATTAGATGCATGTGACGTTGTTCTGCAGTGCCTCCAGTGCAGCTTAGGCAGCTCCCACCTTCTTACTACAAATCAGGGTTAATGACTTAATGCAAATCAACTTGATGTGCAAATAATAAAAAAATTACCCCAATCCACAAAATCGTGAATACTTAAAATGGTAATGACCTTAGAAAATTGACAAATTAGGAAATAAAATTATCTAAGAGTGAATCAGCACCCTGGCTTAACAAGCAATTTCTCACACAGTCAAGGAACAGTGAAAAAAATTAAAACTTGTTTATAAAAAGATCTAGCAGATGGCATGCCATTATCTTTCATATGAAACATAAGCCCAAAGCAGAACTTCTTGCAGGATACCATTCAAAGTATCTTCAGAACAGTGCTTTACTACAGTGTACCTATTTAACTAATGGTAGAAATAGATGGCCAGAGAAAGAAAAAAAAAAGGACATGGACTACTTAAATTTCTTAAGACTGTAAAGGGTCAGTAAGGCAGTTTGCAACCCTTCCACCAGTCAAATTCTTTTTATTGGTGCAAAGAAGGATCCTGGCCTGGCTTTAGTATGCATCTAAAATACTTTTCATTTATGGTGAATAAAAGGATCCTGCGTTTTAGCTACAAACATCAAGGAGCCAAGAATTTGTGTTTTCATTTACCCAATTGCACCAGCAATTAGCACTTGGTGGATAACAAATTGTGTTAGTAGTTTAAACTACTAGACTGTGTTAGTTGTTTGTAGAAAGGTGTTTGGTAAAATTAGTTGTTTATTAGCATGTGACTTCAAAAATAGGAACACCAAAGGCAGAAGCAGGAGTTCATCAGGGCAAAAAAGGATTGTGCATTTTTTTTTTTTTTTCCAATCACAATCGCTACTCAGAGGAGCATTTCTAAAATCAGTATTTTGAACCCATAACGCTAAGGGAAACCACGCCTTACCAAACGCCCAATTTAGCGGTTTAACTGGTCAAATCCACTAACTTTTGCTCAAAATGCTGTTTACCAAACAAGCCAATAATCTACTATTATTTGACAGTCAGATATACCATGACAGACTCAGTGATGAAATGCAATTCTAAGCAGTCTAACACTGGGTGCCCTTGAACACTGGACAAGGCCATGGGTGTTCAACAACTTCCAAAAGTATAAAAGAGATTTCTATTTCAATACACAACTTGTTAACATTAAGAAAATAAATAAACAAAGGCATAAAGGTTTCAGCTTTAACACATTTCTAAAATTGTTTACAACACAATTAAAGTCAATAATTTCGAACTTACTATCTCAATTCCCCCTAAATTAAGACAAACAGCAATCAAATTCAATAAACTGGAAACGCCCATTTAAACTAGTTTCTAGCTGATCTAAATGGAACTCACTAAAACCAACCGTTCAAAAAAGAAACATGATTGAGGTAGAAAGAAGAAAAGGGTGTTTAATAACTTACAGAAAGAGGGTTGTACAAGTGTAGTTCTTGCGGGTACGAAAGGGCACGTAGGCAGAGTGTGAACCAAAGGGAACAAGGGAATCTTAATCGTTGTTCCCTTGCTTGGTGTAATGAAAGGATGAGCATTCCGAAGAACCAAGCCCTGCATTTCTTCTCCAATTCTACTCCGTACTACTAACAAAGGAGTTGCAGCTTACTGATACAGATTCATCTGTGAAGTTAAGGGAGAAAGAAGAAGAAAAGGAGAGTTATTACAAAGGGAGTCAAAAAGACTGAATTTTTCCAAGAAAATTAGACCCTCTTCCCGGTATGAGTAAGTACTGACTTCTGAGAGATGAGAATCCGGTACCGGAACGCTTCAGCTTGCCACGTGCACCAGATAAAGTGGAATGCCCCAGTTGCAGTTGATCAAGAAAAGGTACTTCTCGTATAAAGGGTAGCAGTTAGTACGACGTCGTTTAAATCCCCTTAAGCTGCTAACATATAGTACAACTGTTGATTTTCTGGCTAATTTAATTTGAGTATTTCGAATGTAGTAGTCTGTTGTACAATGTTATTTAAATGTGTGCATTAATTTGATAAATTGTAGTATTGTACAGCAATTATTTAAAAAGGCCTTGCATGACCTTGTGGTATAAATGTATTTACAAAGTTTATGACTTTTTTTTTTTTTTTTTTTTTTTTTGTTATTTGTAAGTTATTTAGTTTAAATGTGATCACACAAATAATAAATAACAAATAATAATAGTTTATTTGTTATTTGCATAAATACTTGGTTCAACTCCCACTTCATTTGTCCGTTTTGCCGCCAAGATCTTAGTGGCGGGGAGTTGCCATAGCCATAGCGATTTGTCTATGTTATCACATTACGTATGAAACAAAAAATATATAGATTGTTATAAATGACTTTATAAATGAAAGAACACCCTCTCTATGCTAATAAATTATTATTGAGTTATAAATTTTTTTTTTTTGAAAATTGAGTTATAAATTTAATTTATCTATGTTTTACAAATTTAATCATTTACTTGTTGAAAGAGTTCTAATTTAAGTAAGTCATTTGTCTAATTGATGTATCAACTATCAAGTTTTGTTTGTATTATATAACTAGTATTTTCACTCGTGCGTGGCACGGAATGGATTTGTTATAATATTTTAAAAATATTTGGATTGATATACAAATATAAATTATAAAAACGAAATGCTGTAATTAATGAAATATAATGGGTTGTATCAATTATGTTTTCTAATGTTATCATTGCTTGAATTCGAGTAAATAATTGCTCAATTACCCGTGCGATGCGCGTGCATCTCCCTCAGCTCATCCATCACCTCCTACATCAGTAACACTATTAGCCCTCATTTCTCCCTCAGCTCATCCACCGCCTCCTGCCAGAACTTCCCTTTCTCAGTACTTCCTCCATTGTATTACGAATTGTATTACCATATTTTGATGTACAGTTATAGTACGAATAGGAATTGTATTAACATATATTTTACATTATTACGCAAACTTTAATAGTGTATTACACAAACTTTAATAATGTATGAGTCTTTTTAATGCATATTTAGAAGAGAGAGAGAGGGGTGATGTGGAGGGAAAATAATTGGGGGGTGGGGGCCTGGGGGATAAGGGTTTTTTATTATTATTATTATTATTATTATTTTTTAATTACTTTTTAGTGCCAAATAGTAGACACAAGCAAGGTAAGGGAAAGTGTAAGTCTACAATGACATTGCTTTCTTCTTCTGTTTTAGCAACAACCATTGCTTTCTTATGCTCTGCCATTCCATTTTTTGGGTCAATTTTTTATTCATTACCCTGGCTAAATTCTCAGTGGTAATCACTCAAATTCTACCCTATTACCAAACATATAAAATACTTTTACTAAAATCATATTTAATTTTCGTTCCGATTCTAATTTCCATGTCTGAAGTCTGAACCAAACACACCTTGAATATTACCCGACTCCATAAAAGTACGAATTAAATAACTTCAAACTTCTAATAAAATTTATAAAAGCTAGAAGCCTAGAACCAAATACACCCATAAATTATAACATGTTTGACAATTTATTAATTACAAAGTCAAAGGAAAGAAAAACACACACGCGCAAAAATAGGGGGCAGTTTGGTGCTCATATCATTACATCCTAAAGCAACGTAAAGCCATAGGCCAATCCAAACTTCATGTTTCACCATCCAAATCCAAAACCTCCGATCCATCCACCGCCCTATAATTATAAACACCCGTCTCCCATCCCACCCAAACACTACAACTTAACGCACCAAAATATATAACCAAAAAAAATAATAATAATAAAAAAAAACTATGGGTGTCACCGCCAGCTCCAGCCTGCAGCACAAGAACGTTGCAGTGTTTTTTATAATAATAATAATGGCTGTCGTCGCCGCCGCAGACGACGGCGCGTCAGATTCCAATTACCAACCCTGCTTCGAGAAGTGCCTGGACGATTGCATATCGAAGGAGATGGGGGCCTACACCTTCTGCGAGTTGAAGTGCGAAGGCGATTGCGGCGTTCAGGAGGTCGCATCACAAACTAAAGAAAGATGAAGCGACAAATCTTACCATAAATAAATAAAACGTACATTTTTAATATATTAAATATATATTATTTATGTACTGAATGATTGAATGTACATTATTTGACAATAAATTTTACTATATAAACTCTTGAATTATACTTTCTAAATTTTACTCCCTTATGTAGTGGATACTGATAGATTACTTTTTTATTTTATTTTTATTTTTTTAATGTGTATCTCAATATAAGTATCTACATCAAAATTTTGTGTGTGAGAATAAAAATTGAAAGTAAAAAATAAAAATACATATAGTATTTTCCATTTGACAATATATAAAATATAATAATGTTTAGTTAATAAATAATATAATTTTAATATATTAAAAATATACATTTTATTTATATTCTACACAATTTTATGGACCGATTCATGGAATAACAATTGCTTCAATTCATGGCGTGTAATTATGCTGTGGACTCGTGTCCACAATCGATGTCGTTTTCAGGAAAAACAACGGCATTTCAGTAAAAAAAAATTAATTTTGTCTCGCCATTAACAACGTTATTTGTTTGTGAAATTATGAATGTACAGTTATGAAATTATGAATGTACAGTTATGGAATTATGAATACAGAATTCTGACATTATGAACTTACAATTATGAACATATAGTGATAAAATTATGAACATAGAGCTCTAAAATTGTGAACATAGAGCTTCGAAAATTATGAATTTACAGTTATTGAATTATGAATGTACAATTATGGAATTATGAACACAAAGCTCTGACATTATGAACTTAGAATTATGAACATATAGTGATAAAATTATGAACATAGAGCTTTGAAAATTATGAATTTACAGTTATTGAATTATGAATGTACAGTTATGAAAGTATGAATGTACAGTTATGGAATTATGAACATAGAGCTCTGACATTATGAACTTACAGTTATGAACATATAGTGATAAATTTATGAACATATACTCCTATAATGAAGCGGGGTCTGAAATTATAAAAAATGGTGAAAGATAATGGTACCATTAACGACACCGTTACCGTATCCAGAATGTATGCTGGACACGGGTCCATAGCATAACAATTGGCCTGTATAGTATGTAGGCCGGGCGCCATTTGATTCACCAAATTGCTATGTTTTGTTAGGCCCAACAACAATCATGAACACTGCACAAAAGTTTTGCTAAATTAGAAATGAAATTCCTATGCATATATGCATGATTACCATGTTATATGTTATTCAAGTCAATACCAATTCTTCTTTTTCTTTTCAATGAAAATGACTATTGTTAGGAAAATTTAAAGTTAATAAACCTTATTAGTATCTATTAGGTAATTAATTCAACAATATTTATTTAAGATATTTTTCATTCACAAGCTGATGAATGACCAAGATTTGTTTAGCTAGATAATATGTTTAACCGATAGTATTTAAAGAGGATATCTATTAATGAGTTTAGAGAGCGGCAAATCAAGATTGTCTTCTCATTTAAGAACACAAACCACCCATCTTAAGTACACAAATTATGCACATTAAGCACACAACAAAGTACTTTAAGAACACAAACCACACACCTAATTAAGATTTTAAAATGGCTCACCTTGAGTTTCACACAACTGACGCACCTTAAGAAGAAAAATCACACACCTTAAGTTTGAACAACTACTCACATTAAACACAAAAGCCACGCACCTTAAACACAAAACACACGCACCTTAAGCATAATACCCACGCACCTTAAGTTTCAACAACTACTCATATTAAACACACAACTCACGCACCTTAAGCACAAAACCCACACACCTTAAATTTGACCTAGATTCAAAAATTATCAAATTGCCACCACGTTTTCTTTTTTGGGTAATCTTAGACGTTGATTTAAGTAAAATTAATGACTCAGATTTAACTGCACAACTGCACCTGAACGCACCAACCACACCAGAACCTATATATATATATATATTATAATTATATAATTGTAGTGGTGGCCGGATTAGAAAAAGAAAAGGGTTTGAGAAGTCGACACGTTTTACCGCTATACTTTTAAATTCCATGATGTTGAAAATGACAATTATTGTAATGGATTAGTAAAGGTTTAGACAAACTCATAAACAAAATTATCAGGAGTGGCAACTTGCAAAAGCATGGGATTCGAAGATCAGTTTATGTGTGCAAATGATTAGTTTAAGACTACTGTCTCCTCGTTGTTACTATTTTGGCTGCTGCTAATCATGATTATACTTTAAGACTCCTATCATGGAATTTTATTTTATTTTTAATTGTTGCTAAAGATATGTTGTTTACGCCCAATATTAATACTCTGATCTATATTAAAATTCTAAATTTATTTAAATTTTAGATATTTATATTATTGTATAATTAATAATAATAATAATTATTATTATAATGTAATCATTTTATAAATTTGATATTTATATTTTAGAAAACATCTTATTATATAGTACTTCAATATATAATGTCTATATATTACTACCACACCATTGAAAAAGATAAGAAAATATACGGTGGATGCATATGCATGGCAACAATAGTTAGAAAAGATAACAGAAGTTATAGAGGATTATGAATATTTTTGTCTAAAATAATATATAGTACCACTATCTTAGCTTATATGATAATGTATACATACATTAAAAAAAATGAAATAAAATGAAGCGTATAACTTTCATTCAAACTAATTAATTTTTAGAATAGTCTCATAAATTAATAAACACAATTTGACAACAAGCGCATCGCGCCTCTTCTTTAATAAGATTATTTGTTAGTTTCTATCTTATAGAGTTACTTCTCCCAAATCTTAATGAGTTACTAATTCATATTAAATATATTTAATAACTAGATGATATTATAATTTGCAATGACATATTTATCCTTTAAATTTTTATTTTTTTTGAAAGGATATCCTTTAAAAATTAAAACCAAAAGGTTAACACAGTAAGTATACACTAGCTATTTTCTACATATTTGATTTGACTGATAGAAATCATTTCAAAGCAACATTATGATTGAAGTTTAGACAAATTTAAAGAACTAGCAAGCTTGGATGGTTAGTTTAAAAAATAATGCAAATTTTACCAAATTACTATGCTTATACTCTCCTGAATTAAATTTTACCGATAATTGATTTGACTAAAATTGAACTTATGGTATACTACCTAGCTAGTGTAATATTGCATTGAGTGGCTAAGTGGTATTCTAGTAATATTTTATATAATTTTTTAATTAAATTTATAACTTTTATTATAATTAATTTATTATATTATTTAAAATTAATAGTCAATATTGAAATTTATATTGAGAAAATTTCAATTTTGGTCATATGACTATAGGGGTTTTGTTAATTTTAGCAATTTACTTTCAAAAGTGTCAATTTTGTACCTTGACTATGCAATTATTATCAATTTTGGTCACTCTGGTCAAATTGTCGGCCAAATTTCGCCTGAAAATTTAACAGTGAAAATAATAAGGATATTTTAGTCATTTCACATCTCTTCCTTCTTCTCCGGCAAATTATTTTTTTTTTTTTCGGCGAATTTTGGTCACTCCAGTTGCACATGATCCGATCGCGCAGAATATTAGCTTGGCGTTGGTCAAATTGAACTACTGCTGGCCCATCTCCATCTCCGCCTACGGGGATACTTTCAAGATCTCGCCATCGGTTCAGCAGGCCCTCAATAACACCTGCATTGCCCTCAACCATGTCCCCGCAGGTATGTATCTCTGTGTTTGTAGTGGTTCTGGAAGGGTTTGAAGCGGAGAAAACGGCGTCACAGAGAGCACACCTGAGCAATGGTGTACGAGTCGGTACCGGTGGTCCAAGACAAGGCTGCTGCAAAGTAACTGAGGCTGTTTGGCGTGAACATCGTCGGCGTTAAGCCTCGGGTGTTGACGTGGGCCGGGGCGACCCGGATCGCGATGATGGTGTTCTCCGCCGGAAAAAAAAAACGAATTCTTTGTAGAAAAGGAAGAGATGTGAAATGACTAAAATACCCTTATTATTTTAACTGTTAAAATTTTCTGGCGGAATTTGACCGGAGTGATTAAAATTGATAAAAATTGCATAATCAAGGTACTAAATTGACACTTTTGAATGTCAGGTGTTGAAATTAACAAAGTCCCTATAATTATATTGACCAAAATTGAAATTTTCTCAATTTATATATAAGGTGAGGAATATTATGTATCTCTCCTAATAGTTATTACTTCAAGTTCTATCTACAATGCGTTGAGGGTTGGTAAACAATATTTCATTCATTCATATTTTACTCAACTTATTTTTATATTTTTGCTATATACTAAATTTATTTAAAATATATATATTAAACAAGTAAAAGTCCATTATATTGCTTTAAAAACTGTAAACAAATAAAATTCTTATTTGCTGGAGCTTGTTATGCAATTAATTTAATTATTAACAATACAATTCTATCACAGAATTTTACTTATCATATATATTACTTACGAACATATCCAAAACATCTAATATGTGATTAACTGGATTTATCACATAATAACTACATACCTTAATAATTTTTATTAACAAAATACGGATGTTCCTTTAATAGCTAATAAGAATGCTTATTATGTCAATGACCTTGTCAAGCGGCATGATTGTAGCTATCCTAAATGGGAGGTCACAGGTTATCCTGTCAAAGACGAGTATATCACTCCTTCCGACATCCCTAATTCTCTTTTGTATTTAATATTTTCGTTATAGCACTCCTAGCGACGTCCACAATTCTCTTATATATATATATATATATATATATATATATATATATATATGTATGGTGTGTTCTTATTTGCATTTTGTATTTAATATTTTTGTTATCATAATGCCTAAAAGTTTAAATATGTTAATATTAAGAACGTAATCTTTTATTTATTTATACTTAAATATTAAGATACTAGTTTGATTAGGATTCGAGGTCCTCCGTCCTCGAAAAATTTCTACTGAGGAGAAGGAAAATTTCTTTTGTCCAAAGGGGACATAGAGTATATTCCGGCCCGTTGCATGTCATCCATATTTTTAAAATTAAATTAAAAATTAGATATTATGAAACTACAAATCATGTATTACCTATTTCAAAATATACAATTTACAAATCTAAAGAGATACGGAGTACAACATATCTTTTAAAACGTAATCAAATTAAATTTGATTGTTTAATCTTGTGTTGAGAAATAAAATATTGGGCAACTTTTTAAAGACAGATAAAGTATATAATATACATATGCTAATCTATCATAAAAAAAAAAAAAAAAACATCTTGTAATGTTTAAAAACATTATGTCTAGCTTGATAATATTTCAAGTACAAAATATAAATGTGATAATACATTGAACGATATGTCACCTGAATATATTCTGAAAGAACTCAAGAAGTAATAGGCAAAGTAATTGTATTGCTATATGTGTTAGTTCAAGAATCAGAGGGTCCCTCATTGTTGTTATCTAGGCTCAGTTTTTATACTATACATTGGTAACGGCACAACAACCTCCTAATAACTACAATGGCTCCTTAGTAATTGAGTCACTCGATCCCCTTCATAAGTGCCCTGACCCTCCATAACTACTGATCTTTGATGAGGCGGTGCTCTTGCAATTATTCTACCTACTCTCTCTGATCGTTACTGTTTGATGATTGTCTTCACTATTTTGACGGGTTAGACAAAGAGTGCACTAGATCGAGTCTAGTACCTTGTCCAATTATCCTGTCACTAGTCATCCTATTCCTGAGCTGCGAACGCAACGGAGTCAGCTAGGAAGTAATAAAAGTACAACTCATTGAATATCCAGTCACCACTGAATTTAAGGAACATGTGGATGCACTTGAACATATATATATACACACATATATATATATATATATATATATATATATATATATATATATATATATGAAGGAAAAATAAAATGTAATATCGTTGGTGCGCATGCTTGGTTTGAGATGTACTCACTCCACTAGCTAGATTATAATGATTTGTATTAAACAAATAGGCTAGTTGTGCATATATAGGCTTGTCAATTTTCATGTGAAATTTTTAATGGACTTCGCACTATATATTATCATTTATCGTAAGGAGCTAGTGGAGCTTAATTTATCTTGACCGACCCAAAGATAAAACACTCCAATGATTAATAATCAATATTTAAATCATATCATTACGAAAATTAAAGTGTATTATAATATTAATATAAGAGGTAAGGAATATAGGAGATGTTTTATATAAAAATATTTTGATAAAAATCACTAGTTTTATTTATTTATTTTTTTTAATAAGAAAAGCTAAATTAAATCGAATTTTACTATTTAGACGTTAAGGTATAGTATATGAAGGATCAAAGAGTAATTTTTTAAAACAATATGTGCTAATCCTCATATTGTTTCGAGATTGCATGTAGAAGAAGAGTGACAAGAGGAATTATAAATTTGTTGGGGGTGCTAAGGTTTCATTAAAATCTAATTATTAGAATGGAATTGTCTGAAAAGAAATAATTACTTATTTGAATTGTATATTTCTGATTTTTAAAACCACGTGTTTTTCTCATCCAAACACATTTTTATTAGATACAGGCTAGTAACTCATTGATGTGATCAAGATAAATATGGGCAATTTCTCATAAATTCATCATTCATTGAACAACTGACTTGAAAAGATAATCTTTAATAGCATAAATTAAGTCAGAATAGGAGTCTAGAGTTACACTACTAGAACATATATTAGGATTTAGGAGATGAGAATACATTAAGGGTGTGTTTGGAAACCTGGAAAATGAATTCTGGAAATCATTTTCCAAGTTTTCACTGTTTGGATGTGCCTGAAAAATCAAGTCAACGGAAATCATTTTTCGTTGACTTTGAAAAATAGACTAGTTTTGGAGGAAAATGACTTCCCCTTTTTTGGGGGAAGTCATTTTCCAACTTTTACACCAACATCACACTACCACCAACATCATCAACACCATACCACCACCACCTCACTACCACCATCACCACCACTACTGCCGTCGCCGCCACCACTATACCACCGCAACCACCGCCACCACACCACCACCATCACACCACCACCAACACCATCAACACCATACTACCACCATCATCGCTGCTACCACCACCACCACCATACCACCGCAACCATAGTCGCCGCCACCACCATTACCACCACCAACACCATCAACACCATACTACCACCACCACCATACCACCGCAACCATAGTCGCCGCCATCACCACCACCATACCACCGCCACCACCGCCACCACCACCATACCACTGCAACCACCTCGCCACCACCACCACTACCATCACCGCCGCCACCGCCACCACCACCATACCACCGCAACTACCGTCGCCGCCACCACCACCACCATACCATCGATACCGCCACCACCACCACCATACCATCGCTGCCGCCACCACGACCATACCACCGCAACCACCACCACCACCACACCACCGCCGCCACCACCACGACCATACCACCACCACCACCATACCACCGCAATCGTCGCCGCCACCACCATACCACTGCAACCACCGTCGCTGCCACCACCACTACCATACCACCGCTGCCGCCACCACCACCATACCACCGCAACCACCACCACCACCACCATACCACCGTGGCCGCCACCACCACCACCACCATACCACTGCAACCATCGTCACCACACCACCACCACCGTCATACCACCACCAGTTATTATTATTATTATTATTATTATTATTATTATTATTATTATTATTATTATTATTACTATTACTATTACTATTACTATTACTATTACTATTACTATTACTATTACTATTATTATTATTATTATTATTATTATTATTATTATTATTATTATTATTATATAACAAATAATACCACTACCACTACACCACCACCACCACCATAATATTTTTGATATATTATTAGTTATTTTTTTATATTTAAAATTATTATTATATTATTATATATTATTATACATGTTGTAATATTCTAAATAAAATAATTAAAATATTTAATTATACAATTCTACTCATTTTTCTGAAAATGAACCAAACACACAAAAACAGTTTTCCAAAATGCAACCAAACACTGTAAAGGAAAATGTTTTTCGAAAAATGACTCATTTTCCAGAAGTCATTTTCCTGCTTTCCAAACGGACCCTAATAGAGTTGATACAAGTTGGTCGGTCAGTTTGATGTGGATTGACATTGTTAACGTGACTGTTACAAGAATACAAGTGAATGAGAGTGTAGAAGATTCTCTCAGTTGGGCAAAGGTGACCTATTTCTATTGAGTTCTATTACATGCATGTACTCCCAAATCATACTCCCTCAAATTTACTCCCTAATGTGGCGGATATTGATAGACTATTTTCTTCATGTGGACCCCTGTAAATGTGTCTATATCAAAATTCTAAGTGTGAGAGTATAGAATGAGAGTACATATAGTATTCCATTTCTATTACAAGTAATAATGACCAATGACATGACAACTAGTGGCAAGTGGTGCAACCATAGTAGATTCCTGTTCATAATAAAAAATTATGTGTCTACAATTGGCATATTATATTCTATACTTGCAGGCTACAACTAATTATTTGTGTCTGTAAATAAATTGAATGTACATAACATGTTAACTATAGACACATAAATCGTAACATATTATGTGTCTAGAGTTAACAGTTTATATGTTTTTAAGGCATATAAAAGGTTAATTGAATGTGTAGAATATGTTAACGGTAAACACATATATATATAATTTGAAGATTATTTTAAATCAAGATCCACAACGCTAGGTAAATCTTGGTCCATGCATGTTATAATTTGCCATCTATGAGTTAAGAATAGTCTTAATGAGATAACAATAATCCGCTGAGAAGATCCTTTATAATGGTTGTTTTAAGGTCTTTGTTTAAAGTTTTTCTCCCAATGTGGTAATGGCATATAATTGGAGTTAATATTTCAGTTGGTTTCTTGATTATTAAAATTTTATCATTTTGATTATCAACTTTTAAACTTGTTTACTTTTATATCCAACTATGTAATTTATAACTAAAATTATTCTAAATCAGGACTATTTTGATGTGGACCAAAGAGTATTTTAAGTAAAAATTGCATAATTGAAAATGAAATTGAAAGTTTGAAGATTGATGACCAAAATGATAAAATCTTAATTGTCGAGGGACCAAATAGTTGATATAAACTCCATATATGTAAATAAGTAAATGTTAATACAAAAATAAAAATTTTTAAAAAAAATGTTTGCGAAGATAAAATTTAAATTAAACTCATTAAGGTTGATTGAACATAAACAAAAATACATCTCCCGATTGAAATATTATATTACTAAAACTTCCGTCTAGGCTCGGCTCTACATAACAAAAACGATCGAGGAACTAAAGCGTACAGAGAATCGAAGAAAACTAACGATCGAAAAAAAACCTTAAAGTTCTCAGCTCTCAAATCACATAGTCCAAGAAAAATCTTTCCTCCAATTGATTCCATCATTGCCAAAATAGAACCCATCTTTCTTCACCAACCAGAAGCAATGCCGCGTCGGATTGCAGCGCTCCACGTCTCGGCTCCGCCGGAACGCTTCGAACCGTCGCCGGCGCCGATCAAACTTCATGGTGCAACGGAACTTGATGTTCGCCCAGAAAATGGTTTTTACGCTCCAGCTAAACTCATCTCCCTCCTGGAGCGCCCGGCCACCAATGTCGTCGTCGGCGGACGAGGAGCACCAAACGACCAAGGGCATCGACGAGTTGTCGGAGAAGCCGTTGATGACGTGGACGTCGTAGACGACGCTTCCCAAGTACCGGTCGGGCTGTTTCAAGGAAATGAAGGCAGCGTAGGTTGCTAGGGCTAGTATAATAACCAACAAAATGCTCTGTGCTTTCATTTTTTCATTTTTTATTGGTTTTTATGATTTTTGCTGGTTGGTAAGCACAATGTGTGTATATATATAGAGTTTGGAATGCCAAGTTGTTTTTATTCCATATATATATATATATATATATATATATATATATATATATATATATATATATATATATATATATATATGACAATAACAAATACTTAATAGTTAAATACTTTTAGTTATAATAATAATAATAATAATAATAAATCAATATTAAATTATTATGTGTTATAATTTTTTAAGGTGCAAGCATTTTCTCATTTTGAGAAATGTTTCTATGTCCATAACTCATTGATCATCAAATTAAGAACTATGACATAATCCATATTTTACATTTGCACATTTCGTTCATTTTATTATTATTTTCTGATTTTTCTATTTATATACTATATTAATTATAATGTGATACTTTTTTATGAGTTCATAAAAAAATATTATATTTTAACTAAAATCTTTTTTGTTTTGGGGATGGAGAGGGTTTGTGGATCTCCTACCGGCCATGATATCGTCAGTGGCCGGCCAACGTAATGAATTGAAGGCGTCCAGGTGTTCATTGTCTCTTAGCATAGCTTCCTCTTAATTGCTTTTTTCTCCATAATGCCATTGCTTTCCTTTTTTAGGTTTTCTCTAGTTGCTTCTTTTTTGGTGCATATATGTTGTCATCTGCTCATTGTATGTGCAAATTAGTAACCAATTTAATTTGTAATTAAAGTACGTGTAAATTGGATCTTAAAAACTAATTAAAGTGTATATATATATATATATATATATATATATATATATATATATATATAGAAAGAGAGAGAGAGAGAGGGGTCTTAGATCTGAAATCTTCATACTTTTGTTTTCTGTTTTTAAAGGCAATATTACAACTTCACTTCCATCTGGGCAATAAGTTGTGGAACAATAAAGACCACGCACTGCACAAACCACTTCAACAATCATATTATATTGCCGGTTTGCAACGTGTATATATGTGCAATAGACACTCCGTTGAAGTTTTGGCAAAGCAATCGACTACTCTTCATCTCATCGATATATTTTACTCACTCAACACATGCACTAACTTCACAACCCATTGCCTCTATATCGGCAAATTATATCGTGCACAGCGCATAATCGACGTCGTTTTGTTTAATGAAAAGAAATAGTACCCGTTTCGCATCGTTTCGCAAAAAGTAACTCTGTTATTTAGTTTCATTTTGTATACACTGCAGTTTCAGTTCACCACAACTACAGTTTCATTTCAATATAACTACAGTTTCATTCGACATTTATACACTCAAATATGTGAAAATGTTATTTAATTTTATTTTATATATACTATAGTTTCATTAAAACACAACTACATGATCATTTCAATATAAATACAGCTTCATTGCACAATATACACTCAAATATGTGAAATTTTATTCAATTTCATTTTATATACATTGTCGTTTCATTTCACCACAACTACATTATCATTTTGATATAACTGCAGTTTCATTTGATAATATTTTCAGTGTCAGTTTAGATACACTGTAGTGTCAGTTTAGATATACTATAGTTTCAATTGGTAATTAATACAACAAAAAAATGCGCGCTTCATTAACAGTAACGACGCTCCTTTTCTTTACTTAAAAAAACAGTGTCGTTTTGACCGCGTTTCACGTACACCGCGTTACCACGATATAACGAATGCTGTAGTGCTCTATATCACTGTACCTCTTGCATTTAGGCAACAAATTAAATTGGCCATAACTCCCGAATAAAGCCCTTAGAATCGCGTCCCTTCATCAATGCCACTTATTTGATTGTTATTACTAAATAAGAAATTACAAAATATGATTAAATTACTCGAAACTTAAATCTCCTCGATCAATCTTTTGAGAGACTTTATTTTCATACGGAATCGAATGATGGACATACTATATAATTATGAGAGACTTTATTTTCATATTTTATAAAGATTATATAAGAACAAAATCAACCATTATCTAATAGCAACTAGTTAGCTAAAATGACCATGCCAAAACACACATTTTTATAGTTCCAAATACTTTATTAGTCAATGATGACTTTATGATCTAGTGGCACAAAATAACTATCAAAACTGCGCGCATTGTTACAAATTAAAGACAGTAGTACTAAAAAAATATATTTTATTAATTTTTTAAGGTTCATGAGTTTAATTGTAATATTTTATCAAATTAAGTTACTTTGTGAGTTCAATTGTAATATCTTATCGAATTAAATTACTTTAAAATCTCGTACCTCTAGTAAGACTAAACAATATATTGTGGGTTGGAATTGGATTTGGATGATAGGCATGCTATATAATTTAGATGGGCCTTCCTTTTTCGTATTTTATATATCTTATCAAATCCCTTTGGAAGATTTTCGCATGACTGAGAAAGTGAAATTGTATAATTGTTTATTATAAAAATGATAGGACAAAGAATGGTGCGCCATTCATTTCTGGATTGAGTGCATCTATCAACTAGGCATGATTGGATGTCACAATGGGCAACATTATGTTTGTTGTAATAATGAAAATATTGTAAGATAAGATATTCGATTGAGACTACATAATATAAATATATAGTTAGGGAACAATGAAAACATTTATTCTATGTTGTAATTAATTTTATCTTTGTCAACTGGCTTATTAATTAATGTGATTGAGTTGTGTGCTTGTCTTATTTTTGAATACTTGTTGAATAAACTTCTTTTACATAAATCATTTGATCTCAGAACATTAAAAAAAAAAAGTGTTTAACTCGGTCACAATCTGGCATCTTCTTCGACTAATGTTAGGTCCTATATTGATATTATCAACACTGAGTGTAGAAATTTAATGCGTTTTTCATTATTTGTTCTATTCATTTTCTTCACGTTCTTCTAATTCTCTAGTTCATACTTTAAGCTACAATAACCTATTCTCAAGCTAACAATCTGTACTAGAACTTTGCCCCTCTTGATTTTGTTTCATCTCTTTTATAAATCTACTTTTGGTTTGCCTCCAAAAAAGTGTTTAAAAATTTGTAATTAAGTGTCTTGACTAGAAAAAAAAATGGAATTAAAATTTTGAACATTCAATTTTGAGTAATTAGATTATAATATTCACAAATTTCGTACAATATATTAAATCTCAATCATGACAAAATAACAACATTTTGTATAAGAGTAAACTCTTGATGTGAGTCTAATTGTACATGTTTATTGTGATAGATTGAATATATTTATTGGGATTAAGTTCATGAATTTGTTACTTTAATTGCATATTCTCTTGTTTTCTAATTAAGTTATGGTTTACACTTATTTTGAATGTTTTACAATGTTTGTTAGTGTTTTGGAACCATTGTAGGTCAAGTGCAAGAGCGAGGGAAGTTATAGGACAAGTTTGGAGTCAAAGTGGACCGAAAAGCGCATACACAGGAGATTCGACGCGTCCAAAATTTACAGATTGCATCATGCCCGAGCTACAATTAAGAAGCTCAACGCGTCGAACAAAATACAGTAAGCACCAGAAGTTCCGCCACCCAGGCTCGACGCGTCGAGAATATTACGAAGGTAGCAGCGAGAAAGGACGCCAAACTCGACGCGTCGAGCAGGCATGGTTCGGCAGTTTTGGCACCTTCCAAATTTCGCGCGGAAAATTCCTATTTTGCCCCGGTTTAGATCCCACTATAAAAAGACGTCTTCCCTCAACCCTAGATGTCCTATGCGGTGTTTTGGAGACAAGAAAGAGGAGAATTGTGAGCTTCAAGTTGTCTTGCGAAGCAAGGAGAAAGCTAAGGAGATTTGGGAGAATCGCTTGGTTTATTCTTGTACTCTTTTCAATTATTTGTAAACTCTCTATTTTTATTATGAATTCTAGTTTAGCCATGCTCGGCTAAACACTTTAGAGATTTGTGGGTAAAAGTATTTATGAACCTTTGTGCCTAGTTCTATAATTCGTCAATATATTATTATTTGGGTTATAACTTGTGTTGCAATTGTGTTTATATTGTTGTTGCTAGTAATTAATAGCCGTAATTACTCGTTTCATAGCTCTATCTTTGTGTCATAACGGGAGTTAGGCATAATTTAGGGCTTACACAATTGCACATAACTGTTGCACCTTGGGAGATAACATATTTGTTAGGAAATTTAATTCTTGATTATTGCACATCGGGGGATGGTAGTAGTTAGAAATTTATTATAAATGATTGTTCTTGTATTGTTGTGTGTTTATATCGTGGGAGCGAATATTCACTTAGATTAGAGATTATGGGAGTAACTCTTTCCCCTATTTGCATTCTCACACTTGTTTAAACCCAGATTTAATATTTCACATTAGATTGGCACTAGGTGATGAAATACTTGAATCCCATGAATCTCATTCTCTTTTTATTGTTTCACAAACCTGCTACTTTGCTTTGTTTTAGTTATTTTATGCAACCATCGATGATAATAATTAGGATTAGCTTCACAAGAATAAATTAGTAGTTAGTGCTTAATACGCTACAGTTCCCTGTGGATTGATAACTTGTTTCTCCGAGTAATTATTTGTTTGAAATTATACTGTAATCAAATTGGTGTCGTTGTCGGGGAAGTGGCGTTTATGTATTGACATTAGTGAAAGATTTATTCTGGAGTCTAATCTATTTTTGTTTTTTATTTTATTTTTGCTAACCGTTAACAAGTTGCTGTTGTTGAGTTGTGATTTTTGGATCTAAGGACTTGGTGTTATATGCGCACACGATCTTTAGGAAAAGAAGGATTATACCCTTAACACTCTCCTTGTACCATTTTCATCCATGAAATCAGATAACTTAACTAAGACAAGTTGATTTTGTATTTGTCTTCTCTATTTCTTTGCAATAACTCCAAATTCTATTGAAGTCCATAGTTTCTTCGGCAAATTATGCCGTGCAATCGTGTGCATGGTGCACACAGTTGCAAAAACGGCGTGTCCGACTTTAAAAAAAAAAAAATCAGTTTCGATTGCCATTAAAGGTGTTATGTTGTGCATAATTTGAACTATATATCTAGAATTAATGAACTATATATCCAGAATTAATGAACTATATATCCCGAATGAATGAACTATATATCCAGAATGAATGAACTATGTATCCAGAATGAATGAACTATATAGTTCAAATTATGCACAATATAACACTGTTAACGGCATCGAAACGAAAATTTTTTGAACTATATATCCAAAATGAATGAACTATATAGTTCAAATTATGCACAACATAACGCTGTTAACAATAATCGAAACTGATTTTTTTAAGTAGGATATCAAAACGACGTCGTTTTTGCAACCGTGTGCACCAAGCATGGTGCACACGGTTGCACAACATAACGCTCCAGTTTCTTCCCCTTGGGCCTCACCTCTAGCTAATGACATAGCTTTGTAGGCCTGTCTTTTACTGATGTGATAATAATCAATTGTGCAAGCTGTCTCCCTAAATTCTTCAATCTTCCAAGTTCCAATCACTGTTGCTTGCAATCTGCTTCTTTCATCTCTTGGCTATCAATGCAGCAATGTCCATTTTATTCTCATTAGCCCACACACAGTTGGTATGTTCATCATTAAATGAAGTAATTTTCCAATACAAATCATTCATTAACCTTTCTTAAATGGAGCTCTATGCAATAGTGAGAACATTTATGTGATTCTAAGGTAAAAACGTTGGAGTACAGTGTCTACTAACGATGATAAGCTATATTAGTAAATTTAGATTTTGAATTCCTTTATCCTCGTTTAGGAATATAATCTCTCGTTAGATTAAGGTCGATATTTTCTTATTTTGCAGCTAATGTTAATTTAACACTATATAGGCCTTATTTGGCAATTAAAACGCCGATAACCAAACAAAACTATAGTAAAACAAAACAAAAAATAAAAATATTAATTAATGGAGTAAAAGCAATGGTAGCATATTTTTGTTACAAATTTTGATCTGATATGAGCAAAGTGAGTATTTTTTAAACATTAAACTCAAAACCTCTCTTTGATAAACTGTGTCTAGCAGTGTTTCAGAAACAACAAAACACTATTTTCTAAGCTCTTCCTAAGGTAATTGTGAACGAGAGTTTGAGGTCTGACACCCCATCGAAACTCTTTTCTCCCAGAATCACCTGCAATAGTACAAATCCCCGTTAAGTAACATCGTATAAATGTTGAGATTATTGTTCACACTTTAACGGTTAGTAAGAGTTGAGAGTACATACAACACTTGGTGGAATCGAATCAGCAGGAAGCAATGGAGATCCAATGGCATCAGTAATGTATCCTTTCTGATGAGAGAGAAAATACGAGAAAATCCACTCAATCATCCATGCATAGAGCAGCAACTAACAATCCTCAATAACACTTTGAATTTAAGTGACTATTTTGTCTGGTAAAGAAAATATTATTGGTTTAATATTGTTTTGAGGTTCGACAAATTCAGCTAAAGCATGTTTTAATTTACATTACTAGGTAGGGTAAGGATAAGAATTTACACTTTTTAGAACTATATAAAAAAAGAATTCAAATTCAATCTCCAATTTTGGCAATGAATTTTTGAAAGTACATTTTTAATATTCTAAAATTATATTATTTTATATAATGTATTTTCAATACAAAAATAATATACATTCAGTACAAAAATAATGTAATTTTAATATATTAAAAATGTACATAAAATTCATGGTCCACACAACTATGTGGACCATGCTCCACACAATAATTTGCCGATTAAAAATTTCCGATGAGATTTAATCGATAATTTAACCGGAGTAATCAAAATTGATAAAAATTGAATAGTTAAAGTATTAAATTAACAATCATAAATTACAATTAACAAACTCCAATAGTCAAAGGACCAAAATGGCAATTTACTATTATTATTATGCAAATGATAACTGTGTGCATCAAAATAAATATATTAATTAATGGAGTAAAAGCAATGGTAGCATATTTTTGTTACAAATTTTGATCTGTTCTGAGAAGTGTGTATGTTCTAAACATTAAACCCAAAACCTATCTTTGATAAAATGTGTCATAAACACCCCCACCCCACACACATCCTCAAATAAGTAATTTTTTGAAAAACCAACCAAAATACTAAAAACAAACTTGATGACCTGACCTTGCACCAGAACCCAAAATACAGAAACAACAAAACACTAGGATTTTCTAAGCTCTTGCTAAGGTGATTGTGAACGAGAGTTTGAGGTCTGACACTCCATCGAAACTCTCTTCTCCGAGAATCACCTGCAATAGTACAAATCCCCGTTAAGTAACATCATATAATTGTTGAGATTGTTCACACTTTAACGGTTAGTGAGAGCTGGGAGTACATACAGCACTTGGTGGAATCGAGTCAGCAGGAAGCAATGGAGATCCAATGGCATCAGTAATGTATTCTTTCTGATGAGAGAGAAAATACGAGAAATCACCACTCTATCATCCATACATATAGCAGCAGCAACTAACAATCCTCAATAACACTTTGAATTCATAAATCACTATGTTACCTGTGTCTCCAAAACCTGCTGCGAAACTGATTTATCCTCGTCTAGAGGTCTGAAGTAGACCTGAACTACATCTGTTGGCTCAAGTGCAGATTTCTTTTTCAACTTCTGAACTCTATTAACAATCTATATAGAGTAATTGCACAGACAATCAAAAAGGGATTAACTAATACCTATAAATAAGCTAAGGACAAATGATATCAGAAACAAACAAAGCAGCTCATAAGAATACCTCACGAGCAGCTCCAGTCTTGAGTTGTGACTCATCTATCACCAAATCCAATACCACCAACACGTCACCTGTAAATGTAATTAAGTAGGAATTGGAATCATACATATCTTTTATATATCCGTATAATAAAATAATAAGGATAGTAAAGATTGTCGTTACCATCTCCAGCTGCATCTATCTCATCCTCTGTCCGATTATCAGGACGCTTAAAACCCCGGTTAATCTACAACACAAGCATATGATAGAAAATTACAAATATGAAGTTATAGCATCTTACCTAAAAAAATTAAATGGCAACCCATTATAACTATCACAACCCTTTAACCATTTATAAGCGGGAACCTCACAATGCAAACTATGTATTTACAGAATAAAGTTGCTCTTCTGGCTAATTTGTCCTTTCATCATACACCCAGATTAGCCATCCATCCCAAAGTAATAAACAGTTGGACACTCAGATACAAAGATAATACACAGACAGAGACACTATACTACACAAACAATTGCCCAATTGATATCAAGTTATGCACCTTAATATCACTAAGCTTCAAAGTGTGTTTTGCAAAGGTAACTTCTCCAGCTTTCTCAAAAGCCAGAATATCTTCGGTTGACATTGCCTTGACTGCCTTTGCAACTTCTCCCATTGACTTTCCTAGTTTTCTTCCTAACACACTGAGGAGGTGACAACAAATGAGAGAGAGAAATTCAAAGACCAGATAATGCAATTTCAGTATAATAAATCAAATCACCTGAAGTCAGGTTCCGCGCGTAAAGATGCATATTCCAAAGTATTACTACATGTCTCCAAAGACTGAACATTGAGTTCCTCTAATACAAACTGTAATGCAATGTAAACCATATAAAGGTTATGAAATGAGATAAATTGTGTACAACAAAAAGCAAATAAGGTGCAAGGAGAGAGCCTCAAAATGTTTAATAAAAATTAAAAAAAAAAAAAAAGTAGCAATAGAGTGCAACAAAAACAAAATGAAATAGAAATTTCAAAAGAATAACATTAATACAAATTTCTTTCAATTATTTTTCCAAGCAACAGAACAGCTTAATGACACAATATCATTAGAAATCAGATAAAACAGAGAGCCTAACTCATATGAATGAACATAAACTCAATTATATATATAAAAATAATAATAATAATTAAATAAAAAGAATCAAGGAAGCCCATTCCCACAACCGAAGGACAAGTGAAACAGAATTTTCAAGAGTCTCCCTTGATTGACTTATTGTTTTCTAAATTGTTCTCAAGTATGTGGTGTAGTGTATAGTTTTCACTTCCAAAGTGTCTGTCTAATTGCATACATTAATATGATAAATTCACTACAGCTCACCTAAGGCGCAATGTAACATGTCATATATTAAAAACAACTCAGAAGATGCATAAGATAATAAGACACTCAGAGAAAATAATAGACCTCTTTTAGTTTCTCCTTGATATCCTGAAGAAAATCTTCATCTGGATGTACGACCACCATGTTCCTGACAAATAAAATGACACAAGAATAACATTTCACAGTATTATCCTTACTGTTGCCACAGCATAAAGGGGGACAGAAGCAAAAGCTGTAAGAGATAATCCAAGAAACACTACCTTAGTGGTGTTTTTAGAGGTTTGTTACGGCGCTCACGGATATTACGTGCAAGATCAATGACCGTCATCATCCTACTAACACTTTGTTCAATCCGTTCCCATCTCTAGAAACACATAAATTTTAGAACATGAAAGGTTTTTAAAAATTCAGTTATAATGATTCAATGATCACCCTTTAAGAAATAACTAAAAAGTAAATAAGTAGTACCTTCCCCTCTACTTCCGGAAAACTGCAATAATGAATACTACCCTCTGATCCATTGAGAACTTTTCTTAAATTTTGATATAGAACCTCAGTAAAGAAAGGTGTGAATGGAGCCATTGCTTTGCATGAAGTCAAGAGCACCTGTATCCACCAACCAAACAACATATACACATTTAGAATGAATAAATGATAAAGATTTGATCGTGAACAGCTAATCATTTTATTCTATTGTTAGATCCAAAACTTGAAATTTATATATCACTGTAAGTTCTATGATTCCAAGTTCAGATAGATGCACTTATCCTTGTTTGTCTAATCACTAATGTTGAATATAAATGTGTTGGCATCAAACATCGCTGCAAAATTTTTCAAAATGAATGCTAGGAAATGTCTATACCAGACATAATTATCAGTATATATAATAATATTTGACAACAGAATACTTTTTTACAGGTAATAATAATTGCCAATTGCCAATCACCGAACATGCTAATGACACAATGAAATATTAAATAGCAAGATATCAGAGAATTGCTAGAATACATGGTAGAGAGTAGACAGAGCTGTTCTGCAATCCTCCTCGCCTGTACGACCTTTAAGCCTCTTACGATTGAACCGCACGTAAATATTTGTCAAGTTATCAAGAAATTTCAACAGATAGGGAACCACCTGCAAGGTGAGTGGAAAAAGTTAATATTGACCACCTGCATTACATACAGAAACACGAGCTGCCAAATACTGTGCACCGGCATAGCACAGTTCGAAATTATGAATTCCAAACTGACAAGGGCATTATTTAATAGAGGCCAACAGAGTAATCTACACTATACTCTACTTATTAAGTCTTTTCCAATATTAAGCCTACTTCTCATTTTTAAAAAAAATAAAAAATGAAACTCATCTTCTTTTGGAAACAAAGCAAGTGACCAACTACATCTAAAAGAGGGAATAAATAATGAAAAGAATGAAACAAGACAAAGAGAGCCATTGGCAATACACTAACTATACTTGAGTTCATTATCCCATAATTCACTAACCAAAACAATATTTGTTAAAGAAAACTAACCGTATACAATCTGTATGCAGCCATCTCTTGTCGAACAAAATGTACTAAACTTTCAGTCGCTGAGTTGATCCATTGGTCAAGGACATTTGAAGAAGATTGAAGAGTTTTTTTATCAAAAGGAGTAAATGCCCCAAGCCCATCAACCTCAAATCTTTTTGCATTCTGAACAAGGAACCTATATGCATTATACCACGGCAGAAAAACATCTTTAACCTGCAGTATAAGAGAAGACAGTATGCAGAAATCTTAGCAAACTAAGAACTAAGCAGGAAATAACTAAAAGCAGAAGTTAACAGGTTGAAAGAACAGTATATCAATGCTAAAACGTAAACTCATTAAGAAAAACAAAAAGAAAATGATGTTAGGAGCACTATTACTGGCAAACCAGAACAAGCAAATATTTAGAAACCTACCACTCCATACACTCCGTCTTTTTTGAACCGCAAGGGCTCAGCACGAACAACTGGAGAGTTAATCAGGTATAATCGCAAGGCATCCTACACAACAAACCATGAACAATAGCATTAGTTCATTAAAAAAATTAGCCATCAAGAAAAACAAGCATATTATTCTGATTCTCAATACTGTAATAGCAGCAATAATTGACACCACTTACAGCACCATAATCATTGATAACTTCCGTAGGTTGAGGATAGTTCTTCAGTCTCTTACTCATCTTCTTTCCATCCTCAGCCAGGACAAGTCCATTGCAAATAAGATTTCTAAAAGCAGGTTTTCCAAACAGTGCAGTAGACAAGACCATGAGGGTATAGAACCTGCAACAAGCAACAGCAAAAGGTTAAACTCCAATTCACAGACTACCAAAAATTAAAATGTAATACACAATTGACAGGAGAAAAGTTATGAATCAGCAATGCACAACACCACGAGCAAAAAGTCTACAAGCAGATTCTGTAGCTTTGGAAAGAAGAAAATAAAACAAAAGTTTGGAACTACAGAAGATCTGTGCATTGAGAGAAATCAAATGAAAATGAATGCGAGAACGAGAGAAGACCGTGCCAAAATCCCATTATATGATCCATAAAAAGGATCAGTAACAAAGTAATGTAAAATTTTTATTTGACTTCTTCCAAAATGTCACCAATTTTTAGAATGAATGCTTTCGCATCATGGATTGCCATGGCCCTATCTATACAATTCGTACAACCCTGCCTGTAAAGGGAAATGAAGATGGGGCTATGTATTTGTACCTAAAAAATTGACGTGAAAATAGTTAAAATTCATTGGAGGTGCTTCCATCACCAGAACGCCAGCTAGAGCGCACAAATATACTAATCCATACAGCTTGCCCCTTGACAGCACCCCAAGAAGGGGGCAGGGCAGACTAATTGACATGAAAACTAATATAGCATCTTTTAACGGGCAAGCACACCATTCACATAGAGAAAAGGACACATTCAGTTTATAGTATATATATGAAAGAAAAATACAATAAAGTAAAACTCACCATCCTCGGGTTTGGTCAAGCCCTTCAGCCACAAAATGCCCGGGAAAATTGTTCTCAAAGAGTTTAACATTTTCAAAAGGGTAGTGAATATAAGCATATGGCATGGATCCACTTTCAAACCAGCAATCAAAAACCTGTAGAAATGAAAAACAAAAATAAATACAACATAAATGAGGCACCAAAAAAAAAAAAAGTGCCAACAAATAATTCCAATCAGCAGTATAACTAAGAGGCTAATGGCAACATAAAAGAACTAGAATCCTACTAGCCTGCCAACTAAACAAAATAAGAGTTTCTTCTAAAACTATGACCAACAGATGAAAGAATATCAGCACCCACTTGAGCAGCCTATGAACAAATATAGGAGACAGTAATGCTTGAACAGACAGGGAAATACAATCCAAATTCACCATGCACCTATTCAAGAAAAAAATAAGCGCACTGGGTACTTTTTTCAGTGGATGAAGCACATAATGCACTAAAAACCAGATATGAGATATCTAAAGAAATCCCTTTTCTTTAGCACTTAGCCAGACATTAAAAAATATTAAATATTAAATAATAATAATAATAATAATAAATAAATAAACAACTTAATGAATTGGGCATATGTTGTAGACCCAGAGCTAACCAGCGGGATTTGCATTTGGAATCAACTTTAAGCCTATACAGTCTCTGGAATTCCCATGTGAAATCCCACTTTTGGTTAAAATATAAATAAATTTGAAATGTTGAATTATTTGCTGCAATCATAAAGACTAACGAACTAAATAAAGAAATGTGCACAGAACATTAACTTCTAGATTGAAAAAAGGAGATTAAGTAGTTAACACATAAAACTAGATGTTTGATGCAAGGACTGAACAGCTTAAAATGACGATCACTGAATTAATGGGAAAAAATATATATATATATATATATATATATATATATATATATATATATATGTTACTATGTGATCAACCAAAAACTATTCTGGCTCAAAAAAGAAAAGAGTATATACTGTGTAAAGGTGGTGCCACTTCACTTTTGTGGCAGCTTGATGCCAATCAGTAGCAGCACCCCTTTTAGAACACAAGAATAGGTAGGAAGAATCCTTGTGCACTTTGTATTATTTAAAACCAAAGTAGTCTTATGATGTTAGCATAATGATTAGAATGTCAAATGTAATTCAGGGATATAACGAAGGAAAAATATAATATATTCTTTAAAGATGAAATAGTAGATAAAATAAAGCATCAATGCGGTCAATACACTGCTGAAATTTTCTTACATCCTCCACACGACGAAGAACTCCAAATTCAGATCCACGACTAGAGGGGATGGTAATATGATCAATCTTATGGCGATGCAAGTCCGTCACCTGCAGAGGAATTAACATTGCAATTTAGTACTTGCTCTGAATCTAAGAATGATTTAGATTTGCTAAATTTGTCAAAACAAAAATTTATAATAGAGTTAAATTAAAAAATACAAAGCAGTATTAATGCATTAGCCTCTGTTGTCAATGAAAAATTGATGTTCATGACAAATATGAAATGAAAGCAGAAAGCCCAACCAAGTCATGCCACAGGGAGAGAAGATATGGATGGTTAGCTACCAAAAAGGAGGGAACTAGTATAAAAACATCAGCAAAATCAGAGCTTCCAAATATATAATATAAATGTAGTAATTATTGTCATAGAACAAATAGAAACACTATGTAGGCACATTATAATCATAGATTTGTGACATAATAAGAAAATAACAACTTGTTTTACTAGCTGTGCAAAGCAAGGTGTTTTGCAATTATAAAAAGGACCCAATGGAATATTTAAGAAAAAAAATCGCACCTAACCTCATGTAATCTAATCTTAGATAATAGCACGCTGAGCATGTAGATATTATAAAAGTACACCACCTACTGAAACACATGACACTCTCAGTAGGTGGCATATGGCATCAGCAACTGGGCAAAGGGACTGTTCATGTACAATAGCCCTTTCCAGCCACCAAATTATTTGATGAAATTATTAACTTGACCAGTCTCCAATTTTTCATTTCCAGCACATCTTTGCAAAATTGTAGATTTCCAGCCAGATTGGCATCAAATGACAAGAGAGTTGATGCATTTCTAAAACATGATGCCACATAAGCAATACAATTTCCACATTGTGTGTGTATGCATGGAAAAAAGTTAGCCATAAAACACCAAAGTATAGTGACTGATTTCTTTATTAACATACTGTCAATGTCATTGGTTTTGGAATGCAGAGTAAAAAATGGCATATGTAAGCATACTGCATAATGCATCAAGATAGATAAAAAATAGCCATCATTCAAGATAGAAGAAAAATAGCCACATCAACAATGCAAACCTTTTCACCCGAAAGCTTTTCCAGTTTATCAATGGAATCCATAACAACAATCTCCTCGCCATCCTCACTCATCCATACAGGAAGTGGAGTTCCCCAGAACCTACTTCGACTAACAGCCCAATCCCTTGCATTTTCAAGCCAATTATGAAAGCGCTTTTCCTGTCAAGGGACACGCCTCATTAAAAATATCAAGTGATAAATTTAGTATCTGAGAATGAAAAATAAAGAAATTCAACTGGTCCCTTGATACCATTCTAAAAAGAACATAGGCAGCATTACACAATGAACAATGCATACTTCACAAAACCTGATGAGGATAGGAAACAGAGATCCACAAAATTGACATAGTAACAGGAAATCAAAAGCCTTTCAGAACACTAGTGGCAGTTTCCCAACATTGATCCATCCCAGAAAAGGAAAAAATAATGAGAGAAAATATACAGGAAGTTGGAAAAGCAAACCAACTTCTTCATACTCTTTTTGGTATGGCAACACCAATTCATTAAGAAAATTGGCGACAATCTTGATAATTCTATACTACATATCCAAAAGTATAAAGTGACTAGTAGTCTATAAGGAAAAATCAAGAAGCAATAGCAGCAGCATAAAAGGAGAAGAGTTAGGAAAGCAGTGGAATGGATTTAGGAGCGAAACCTTAATACAACATAACCAGCACAGTAATGATATGAATGCATGATATAAATACTCATGCATGTAAAAGGAAGGAATTCTAACCTTCACAAAATCAGGAACCCAGTATGTTTCTTTATTGTTCATTAACAATTGATCCTTTATCTTCTCTACTGCAACAAACCTAAACACGAGAGGAGAAACTTGTGATTTGGATGTCAATAGGCATGCAAAGAAATATTAAAAAGAAGATTTGTAAAGTTAAGCATTGCTAAAACCAAACTGCATTGGATAAAAGAGTAATATGTGTGCAAGATTGAGTATGAGCATCTGAACTTGAAAACTAAACCATAAATCAACAGAACTTTCCAGGTATAGAACACATCAAAGAAAGTAAGTTTTAGTACTGTGGTAAAGAATTGTACAAATATAGGACATACTGTTTATAATTCTTCTAAGGAAAGATAAAATAACCAGAGTAATGACAACAACAAAACACAAAGATTGATTTCAGTGCTCCAAATAGACTAGGACCTGTCAACACGATTTCATTGTTAATTACAAAAATGAATAACAGTCCACTGACACTAAAACAAATCAAAACCTCGTTCCCACTAAGTGGTATTGGTTAAAGGAATTATGTGATCCCATAATTATGGAGGATGAAACTAGAACTATGAAATCTGTGAAACAAGGTACGACTGAGGGATTGTAATTGAAGATAAATATGGCACCATAATTTCAGGGCAGAAACAATCTGTCAAATGGTACTGAATGATGCATTAATGAATAAAATGAAATGCCAACAGCTGAGTACTCAAGAAGTAGAATTTATATTTGATACCAGCTGGGCACTGCTCTGTAAATCAGTGGTGTGTCAGATCTCCAACAAAATGGATAGGAATGGGTGAAATTTCCAGACTTCACAAGCCTTCCTTTCTCCTGAACAAAGAGCAATGCTTCATCAGAATAAGCAGCGGCAAAAAAAAAACACATTGGATGTATGGATTTACAGGAAGAAAGTGGATACAATTAACATAGGACTTGGAGTCAACTATAAATGACATAAAAGGAGATATTTTCATTATGATAAACTCAATCCATTCTAGTAAGTAGAGCCCTATATGAAACATTCACAGGAAATAGGGGCAAATAGACTCCTGTGCAAGCAGTATAGCTAAAACCTGTGTAAAAATAATGAAATAAAATACAAAAACACAATATAATATGAGAAGTTTCTTGCCTTAACAGCTTGAATAATATCCTTGTCTGCATCCTTTACATAACGACGAGCGAAGTCCGAAACCCTCTCAGTAAAACAACCATCATCATCCACTGCTACGATCAGGTTCTCCCCCTAAAGAAGGTATTCTCAATAAAAGCTTCGAAGAAAAGTAGCATATGTTCATTTACATGAGTTGTTATGCTGATTAGAACTAGAAGCTATATATCACAATAGACATGCATAAAATATACAGGTCATTTACTTGGAAGAGAAAAACCAATCACATTTCTAAACATCATTAATTATTTCCATATGATTAAGCTACGGAGTACAATTACTACAACTTGTAATTAATCTATTCATACAAAAATAAATTGATGAATTACAGTAGGAACATATAGATATGATGCAAACATTAATGATTTGGTTTGTACCACAGCAATACATTAAGGGTACAATATTGTATATTTACATTATACTAATACTTATTTAACAACATTAAAGCAATTTTGAAATATACAAAATAGAACCATGCATCACATGGGTCACCATCAAGTTTTAACAAATTCACAAACCTTGTTAATTATCTGATGTTCAACACAAACACGATAATCGTCTTCACCAAATGCAGGAGCACAGTGAACAATGCCAGAACCACTATCAGAAGTAACATAATTATCTGCAACAACTCTGAATGCAGTATCAGAGAAGTCCTTAAAGTAATCAAACAACGGTACATACCTGCAAATAACAGAACAATTGTCTCATTAACAGAAGAGGAAAAGAGTAAAAGAAACACCAATAAAATAAGTAGGTGGCCTGTGTTGACATAATTAACATTCATTACAAATTTCACCAGCCAAAAAAACAAGACTAATGTAAAACAATTACAGTTGCTCCAAGTGCAAAAGCAGCCATATTAAATCAAAAGAGGAGTCTCGTTAGAGAACCAAGACAAACACTAAAAATCATATTCTCTTCTTTGATAGGAGTAGTTTGTAGCAAAAATGGGTTAATATTTATCAATCAATTGCAAAACAAAAAAAAAACAAAAACAAAAACAAAAACAAAAAAAAAAAAAAAAACAAAAACAAAAACAAAAAAAAAAGGATAACCAATCTGATCTACGCAGTAAATACTCTGGATTTATTAAGGGAAAAGACAGTTACAGAAGAAACCTATACTTGTGGGTTCACACTAATGAGGGAAAGGCCCAACCATCCAGATCAGAACTGTTTTTATCATGCCAAGACATTAAAAGCTGGAAAATAAGTGCACTAAAATAATGAAATGCAATTAAGAACAAGGGTAAATTCTCACTTCTTCCCAACAAGTGAAGACCCTGAGATTTTATCCAAAATCTCGTAAGTATCCAAATTCTTTGATTTACCACCAGAAGGCTTGGACTTAGGATTTGAATTTTGGGTATCATTAACAGCACCATTGGTGGTGCCTTTTTTTGCTTTTTCTAAAGGAAGCTCAGATAGTCTAGATTCGGCCACCACATAGATTTTCCCATCAAACTTGTTGCGAACCTGTGCCATTTTCAGTTTTGCATTAGATGCAAATGGACATAACAAGTGCATAGAAAGACCAAGGCACAAAAGAATCTTTAGTAACTGATACAATAAAATATAGAATAAACTGTTTGTCTAGTTAAAATATATATATATATATATATATATATATATATATATATATATATATAAATGGATATTCAACTTCTCATATGACACAATAATAACAAACCCTTAAATAGTGCAAGCAGAAAATAATGTAGCTAGAGTGAACAGATTGAGGAATATGAAATGAATTGTGAAATGAAGCAATAAGCACCACAAGACAAGGAAATTAGACTATGAGACAACTACATGCTCAAAAGTTCTCCAACACTATTTTTAATATAAATAATAAGAAGAGAGAGAGAGAGAGAGAGAGAGAGAGAGAGAGAGAGAGAGAGAGAGAGGGGGGGGGGGGGGGGTAGAAGAAGAAGAAAAAAGGAAAGAAACTCAGTACAGGGTATGAACTAAGGCATACATTTGACATTCCTGAAGATATCAACAAAGATAATTTTATAAATAGGAATAGTAGGGTATCAAAGAATATAAGGCTTGTGTTAATAAATTACCCAACAATGGAATTTTGAATATATTCATGGTGAGTCATTCATGAAGTATCATAAATCATACTCGTCAAATAATCATATATAGTACTAACCTTTAGATACACAAAATTAGCATTCACACAAAGAGCAAGATTACTAGGAAGAGTCCATGGAGTCGTCGTCCAAGCAACAAAAGATGCACCGTCTTGATCATCAACTATGGGGAAAGATACCATGATTTCAGGATCAGGAACTTCCTGCGCACAATATCAAGATCTAAAAAATCAGTATTTTATATATACAGGAACAGAGATGGCACTGAACAAAAAGGACAGGAAATTCAATGGGTATAAAAACTAGACTAGATAATCATTGTATATTCTCCAACCAGATGAGAATATCAAAACCAACTAAGACAGGATTACGAGGGCTTGTTTTGTGCAGCCTAACATTAAACAGTAGGACATACAAGTTCTTTCTTTTTCACTATTTTGATAATTGAGTATATGATAATTGGCATCCAAGTATCCAACTATGATTAGGCATTCTCAACTAAAGAGATTTAAGTAATTTGAACAATGTTGCATCTGTCTGAAATAGAGTATCTCAAAATTAACTCATGAAATGATGTCTCTAAAAGCAACACAGAGCTTATATATAGAAACAAAGCTGCTAGAAAACAAGAAGGATAGGTGATTCAATGGTAACCAAAGTTAGATAATGACCATATATTTTGCAACTGGATGAGAATATCAAAGTCAACTAAGATAGTGGATTTTATCAGGCCCTGTTTTGCACAGTTTAACCACATGACATAAAAAGTGCTTTCTTTATCTCTATTTTGATAATTGAGCACATAGTAACTGGCAATCCTACTACGATTAGGGATACCAAATAACAATATTAAGTAACATGAACAAAATGTCTTCCTCTTTGGAATAGAGAGTATCAAAATCAACTAATGCAATGTTGTCTTTTTAAGTGACCTAAAGCTTAGAACCTTTTCTTACAAGCAACATGCAGCTATGTGAATAAGAATTGATTACTTATTTTTGTTTGGAGAGAGATTTTTAATGCTAGGGGAGGATAATCATAAAAGGGAGTAATAGGCTTTCCAATTCCACTCACCAACCAGGTATTTCCCATTGCTCGTGATTCTTTCCATTCCACTCAATCCATGTCTCTCCCTCTCACTTCCCACAATATGAAAATTGCTACTACACATTTTTCAAGCAACCACTTTAAGCATGCATTCCCTTTAATAGTACTTCCTAATCCTTTTAATTTAAAATGTAAAGTTACAATCTTTTTTTTCAAATAGTCCATACAAATTAAAGGTGCCACAGTAGCACATATATTATTAGATTAGAATTAAAATGAATATTACAAGAACAAACTTATGAGAATGGTAGCACAACAATTACGGTATGCTGTACCTTGTAATTTGAATTTGCTTCAAAATTGGATAATGGAGTTTTGCAACCCGTGCTATATGGCATAACCTGCAAACCATCAACTTATACGGACATCAAATTCCATTAAGATAATTAATGAAACAACCAATAAAAAAAACAGAAATTGACCTCCATTAAGAAAGTAAGCGAAGCCAAACCTTGAAGCCTCTATACACAAGTCCCTTGTCAAACAACTGAGCAAAGACCCACCAGACGCTCTCCATGAACTTCAAATCCATAGTCTTGTAATCGTCTCTGAAATCAATCCAGCGCCCCATCCTGACCACAGTCTTCTCCCACTCCGCAACGTACCGGGTCACAATCCCCCGGCACTCCTCGTTGTACTTGTCAATGCCCATCTTAATCACATCCTCGCGGCTCTTAATCCCAAGCTTCTTATCGATCTCGTGCTCGACAGGAAGGCCGTGGCAGTCCCATCCGAACCGTCGAGTGACGTGGTGGCCGGCCATGGACTGGTACCGAGTGACGATATCCTTGATCGTCCCGGCGAGGATATGGCCGTAGTGCGGCAGACCTGTAGCGAAAGGCGGGCCGTCATAGAAGATATACTCCGGCATATCTTTCGTCCGGTCTAGCTGAGTCTTGAAGGCCTTGACTTCATCCCACCATTGAAGGATTCTCTCCTCCTGCTTGGGGAAGGAGAAATCTTTGCCCTCGCATACATCATCCATAGCAAGCTGTTCTGTAGTGGTGGTGTACGCGGGCAATGTAAGCTGTAAGAACTTCACTGTGTTGTAGAACTGAGAATGAAAATAGGGTTTTATGGTGGAGTATATTTTATATATAATCCCCCAATACGGCAACGTTTCCATTTGGGTTTTTGTGAACTTAACGCTATATCATACAGTGCGGGTGAGGCCAGGCCATAATTCCCATCATCCTCATCTAATATTTTCAACCAATGTATTTAATTACACCATTAAGTCAATACACAATATAGCGCTAATATAACTGCAGCTTCATTTCACCACAACTATAGTATCATTTTGATATAACTACAGTTTCATTTGATAATATCAAAATAATACATGAGACAGTATCAGTTTAGATACACTGTAGTTTCAGTTGGTAATTAACACATACAAAAATACACACTCCGTTAACAATAACGACGTGTCGTTTCTTTACTTAAAGAAATGATCCCGTTTTAATCGCGGTGCACGTGCACCGCGGTCCACAGTATAACGACGGACTATCAATGATGCCAACTGTTGGGCCTAATATGTTATTCATCCATTGGGCCTATATATAGGCCAAGCCCAATCTAATAAAAAACTACCAAACACTTGAAAAGCAACCAGGGGCAAAAATGAAAAACTCCGGTCTCGTGTCACAATTAATAATCATTGTTAATGTGTCGTTTCTTTATTTAAAGAAATGATTCCGTTTTGACCGCGGTGTACGTACACTGCAGTTCACAGTATAAGTATAACTGTATAACGACCGACTATCATTGATGCCAACTGCTGGGCCTAATATGTTATCCATCCATTGGGCCTATTTATAGGCCAAGCCCAATCGAATACAAAATTACCAAACACTTGAAAAGCAACCAGGGGCAAAAATGAAAAACTCTGGTATCGTGTCAATTAATAATCATCGACAAATGAAAAAATAATTGACTACCATTTGCCGCCGCCATTTAAAGAAAAAACCAATCACCGCCAACTAAAAGATTGCCTTTATCCTTCTTCCCAAACTTCACTCCTATAATCAGTTGAGCTGTCCATGTCGGCAATGGTTACTTAATTCACCGGAGAAGACAACTGGCTTTCCGGTTGCCACTGATTGGTCTCTTCCAAGCACGTAAAATTTGATAATTTGAAGGTCGAATCTCTAGTCTTACTCCTCGTCGCAGGTAGTCCACGGTTCTCCACGATAATGGTGAGCAGTTCACTCCCACTCGCATGAGTCAAATCATCGCTTGGTTTGGTCAATGAGATTTTATTGTCGCCGTTTAAGGTGGACAATCAAATATCATATCTATAGTTGGAAACACCAAATTTGTCAAAAATAATCGAACAACAAAGCAAGGCCACCTGAAAATCAACTAAAAATACACAGAACATGTAGAAATTGAAAAAATATGAAATAACCAGGTAAATCTCTCATGCACGGGAGAATAGGTACAAAATCACCAATCTAAATCCTAGAGTAATTGTGATTTTTTGCATGAGAAAATGTCCGGAAAATCAATTCAACCACTGCCTTGGTATATATGCCGTCGTCGTGGCCGATTCCACTGCCTCCATGATAGAACCCTCACAAACAAGAGAAGAGAGTACAAAATCACCGGTCATTTTTTTATTTTTTCAATGGTACTCATCCGTAGCCGTCACCGAAAATTTTTGTAAAAATTTTCACCGAAACCTTAATGATCAGTTATTTCAAGTGGTTTAAATGTTAAATTACATATTTTTAAAGTTAAAGAGTTTAATTATACTTTCGTGTAAAGTTTAAGGGCTTATTTATTTGACAATTTTTTCGGCAAATTATGATGCATTGCAATGTGTAAATCAATCCAAAAAGTAATGGTTTGTGCGCCTAAATCTTGAAGATTGGGCAGAATTCCGGCCTGTGCGGGGTTAGGCGTGACACGTTGAATGAAAGTGCAGCAGCATGTGCTAGGATATTGCGCCTGAAAGTGCATTAACACATGGCCGCATCTATCCCTCTCTCTTTACATTTCATCCATTCTCCCCAAACCATGTGAACACTTCACTTTCCTTGGTCCCCAGTAGCTCCACTACTTAATGCTATGGACATTTGTTTTTCTTAAATATTTAATTTAGGTTTCAATTTTTCCCCAAATATATTTAAATACCGTAAAATATTCATAAACTTGCTATGTAAAAGTAAAGTAAGTATGTTTAGTTTCGAGACTCACATCAAATTGAATTATTCAGAACGCACAAGGAATCCCAACCTGAAATAACTAACTTGTAGACCTAATACAATTGTCAAAAGAAAAAGGCAAAAAAGGAAAAACATTTGAAATAAATATAACTTAGCTTCCAAGTGTATTACAAAGAAGAATTTCTTTTCTGTTTCTTTTGTTTCCCAATAACAATGTTGACATTCACACTATATATTTATATAGCTGGGGCCACTTAAAACAGGAACTTACAATATCATCTAGTACAGTTCCTATGATACTTTCATAATTTAAGGCAAGCACGTACAACATGTAGAGCAATGACTAAGGCTCCAATGGATATGATGCTTTGATGAATGGATTGGAAATCTGGTTATGTAGGGACAATAAATATAATTGAAAAAGGAGGGAGTGGATATATATATATAAATATATATTTGTGGTGATGGACAACGCTTCTGCGCCTGCATCTGCAATAGCATTAGCTTGGCTGGGTAGAAGCAGGCCGAGGTTGCACAACATCTTGAGATGGATCGGAGGCGTGAAAATTGTAGCAGACTTTTTTTGGCTCAACAGCCAATGGATGTGATATGGGTATGGATAGTGGGTTTTAGTAAAAATGGAAATTTGAAGAGAAAAGAGAGAGAGAAGGAAGAAGATCATTTTTTTCTTTTTCTATTTGGGTGTAAATGAGGGGGCCGGGGGCCGAGGGTGCTAGCATGCGCGGCCCTGGCGGCAAGCAAGTGGACCAGCAGTTGCAGTAATTGCGCCGACCAAAGAAGAGGACTTGGCACCTAAGCTTGAAGCTCTTGCATAGCTGGCTGAGGCACCGGCTCCAGATGGGGTAAAATAGGCTCCATTAAGCATCAAGTCTCCCTCTGATCTCCAGTTCCAACCTCTCCATTCACTTTGTGATGTCTCAACTCTCTTTGTCACCTGTATTTTCAACACATTTAATGATCCAATACAATCTAATTCCTAATTGGCAAAACCAAGTTAATTCATTGATTATTCAGTACCTCCTTGGCAAAAGGATTGACTGGAGCAAGGTATCGGTTGCCTTGACTGTTGATGGTTGGGCTAGCACTTCCACCGATGGCATACATTTCCCAGTGAGTGTAGTCATTGTTCACCACATGGAAGTACCCATGCCTACACCTTTAATTTCATTTCATATATAATTGTTTAAGTTAATATTGTAGAAAGCCCCAAATCCAAATTAAGGATAACATTAAAATTATTGCAGATTATAATTTAATTAAGATAGATATATACATAAGAAGAGGATTAATTTGAGGGAAATACTAAAAGTTAAGAAATATTACCTTGGCATTCTCTGAATGAGGCCCTCTCCAAAGTGGTTATAGGCAATTGTCACTTGCATTTGCTTGTCCCTTGTGTAAGAGTCACTGTGGCCCAACAGCATGACCTGTGTTCCCCATTCACTCAATGCAATTAGTCCATCACATCCTTAAATGTTAGGTAAATTAAAACTTAATTCAAAAATTAATACATCAATTCAACCTCATTGTGGTGGGCGAAATGATTGTTGGAAATGGTAATGGCAGTTGAGCCCATGACAGCATCAACCAGGCCATCAGCACAGTTTGAGAGTGAGTTGTGATCAACCCATATATGGCTTGAGCCGAAGATGGAAATGGCATCACCATCCGCCATTGTCCTCCAACCGTAATGAGATGGGGAGCTCCTGACCATCGCGTTTCCTGTGGGTTTGCAGTCATGGACATGTAGACCATGAATGATCACATTCGTAATAAACTGTATTGTGATGCACGCTCCATTAGCAATGTGGACATTGGCTCCACGGGCATCAATGGTCTTGAAACTGTTCATAATCAGTTCCTCCTTCAGTGTAATAACCATGTCGCGCTTGAAGATAATCCACAGAGGTTCATCCTGGATCACAGCATGGCGAAGAGTGCCAGGCTTAGGGTTCACAGGGTCATCATCAGCATGATCAGTAACAACGTAGAGCTGACCATCACGCCCACCAATGGCATTGCGCCCAAACCCAATTCCACAGTCCGCAAGACGCTGGCGATTATTGTGCCAATTTGGGTCACAACGCCAGCAGTCATCAATCGGATTACCAGTCCCACATGAGAAATATCCAAGTTTTCGCCTCTCTGTGCTATTCCTGATGCTCCTGTTAATCAACAGAATTCCCATTATTACTTATGTGACTTTTAGCAGAAGCCCTTTGTAGATTGTCCTAAATCATTATCAACAACAGAGGAATGTACTTATTCTTGGAATACAAACACGTACGGGAGAGCCAAATTGTCAAAACCAAATTAACTATGATAGTAGCCGGTAGTAACGGGTAAGTCTGTCGGTGGAAACAATAAAACATTAGGTACACTCACTGCCCTAGCATTTCTTTCTTTTGAATACCAACGAGGTCCAAACGTCCAGTCCCTAGCCTTCTTTCAACAATATACATCAAGTATTTTGTCCTTACACGAAGAAAATTCGGTTTCTTTCCAATTGATGATAGTTTTACCGACTGATGGTATATATATAGGCAGCATCTGTATTTAAGGCCGCACATGGGTGACGCAGGCAAGTGAGAACGATACCCAGAAAACTCTACCCTGCAATACTATATTTCCTACTCTCTCATCTACTCAATACTAAAAGGAAAATACTATATCTACTCCCAATTTTTACTCTCACACCAAATCTTGAATTAGACACTTGTATTAAAATTCAAATAAAAAAAGTAGCATATCAATGCCCGCTAAATTAAAAATATGATTTAATGCTCACTTGTATTAAAATCCAAATAAAAAAAGTAACATATCAATGCCCGCTAAATTAAAAATATGATTTAATGCTAATGGCTCTATTACAATATAGTATATGTTCATATATTTTCTCAAAGTACTGAGGCTCAAACTTACAATCTTCCAAATAAAAGTCCAACCCGAATACCATTATACCACATAGTCCTGATATTTGAGAGTCTATATAATAAAACTCATCCTAAAATTTGCTACTCTCTCCTAACTTTTCTAACATGCACCGACGTAGAGTCGTAGACAGTGACACTTACATGTGCAAGAATATTTTACTATCATAAAAAAATCCAACACCCTCCTGCCAAATGGAACTAATTTGACTTGCACAAGAAACAAATAACTTTATAGGTTGAAACTAAATAGACCATACAACAAACAAAACTGTATGATTAAATATACACTCAGCCAAACACCTTATGGTCAGATAGCATGTAGTGACCTTTCTCATATAGGAGGTCATTAGATTTACCCAGTACTAATAACTAAATAAAAAGTGTGAAATTAATAATTTATTCTCACCCCTCATTTAATATTTATTTCCACCAATAATTTTATTCTTTATTGAAAATCAATAAAATGTTAGTAGGAGGTGTCGCCACTCGCCACCCCACTACTAACTACCAAAAGTCTCACCGTCAAAAGCAATTAATACAACAAGAACAAAATGTATAATTGTAAATGCAAAGGAAAAAGTTAAGCGGCACCTACTCTGCAACCATGGAGGCGACCTCTTCAGGATCATCAACCGCCTGCTTGCTCAAAGCCTCTTCAACCTCCGCCAACCTGAACCATAAAGACAACCAAAACCTCTTCACATTATTAATTCCCGCACAACTAACGCATACACACAGTTATGGATCGAAACACACCAAATGTACTTTTGTACTACCCCAACCAAACCACCCCACACACATTTATGAAAGTTGAAACTAATTTAGTGTTTGATGCTCATAATTTATACTGAGAAGGGCACTTTAGGAAGGCCAATCACGATTTGTGCAACCGATATTGATCCGACATTTCACGAAGTGAGAGTGAAATGACACTGCAAAAACACGCTCATAACGCCACCGCTCAAGGTGGATGCATTTTCCACTACTCGCACAGAATTAATTTCTTCTTTTCTTTTCTTTGTTTTTTTTTTTTTTTTTTTGTTTTTTTTTTTTGAAAATTTTGTGCCGTGACACTAGGATTCAGTAATCATAATTAATCTGGATAAACTGTTTTAACTTGGTTGTTGAGTTTGTTGGTAACTCGCCACGCAAAGTAATTACATACAAAAATGCTATCCTAGAAGCTAGAAAGAAAATTGGCAGAGGAAGGCACTATCTATACGTTTTGTTTTGACAGGTAAAGGAGATTACAGGGATGATTTAGGAAGTACGGGAAGCGATGGAGCGATTAAAGAGAACCAATGGAGATGAATTCTCGCAGAACAGTGGGATGAAAAGGAGGCTCTAACGGAATAACAGTTGAGATCCGAGCATTTCAACGGCTTAGATTGTATTGTTGAACCAAAGACCAACCGCTATATTAACCCTCTCTACCGAGTGACTGAGTCAACTAGGTGAAATCATAAGAGTACCGAGTTAGTAGCTAAGTCATACCTTGCCGCCATTGTTGAGTTGTGCGAGCTCTGCAATTCCTCCTTCTCCGCAGTCCTGAAAAAACAATCACCAAGGAAAATTCATCTATTTTTAGACCTGTATCGAAGAAACCGGACTCCGCATTTTCTCCCTATAACTCATTTTATTTTCTCCAAAAAAAAGAAAAAATATATATAATGAAACAGAGTAAAATGTTAACTAAATTTCGAAAATTATACAAAAAAAAAAAAAAACAGAAGTAATGAAGAACATGTAGAAGTACAACGCCAATGCTCTTCCCAATTTTACTTAAAACCGTGGAAATTGCATATGCACAGATACTCGAAAAGAGAAAAACTGAAAATGTGAGTGTAGTTTTGATAGAGAGAAACGGACCTCAAGTCGGAACCGCCATTACTGTGTACTCTAGCAAAAACTCCGGCGACGAACAAGAGAAGCAGCAGAGAGCTCAGACAAAACGAAGCACGTTTCTTCCACCCCGCCATTGCCGCTAACGATGATAACTCGCTTCCCGTTCCCCCCTCTCTCTCTAGAACTTTTGGGGAAGGAAAGAATGATATTTGGAGAGAGAATTAACAGAGGGAAAGCAGAGTGTGGATGTCGAAGCACTAACGGCCACTTTATATAAGCCTGTTGTGGTCCGTGGCTATCAGAAAACGTTCCATTTAACGGCCGTTTAGTATAACTGAATTAAAAAATAATAATAAAGAAGGAAAATTAGAAATATTTATTCCTTTGACTCCAGTTAAGTTCGGGTTATTTTATTCTCCCTTCTCGAGTATAGCGACAGGAGTAACTGCCATAAACCGCCTTCCGTCATGTGCAGACCTTGGCCCCTCACGTGCTTCCATACGTTCCTTTTTGTTTTTATTTTACCTTTCCAATTATTAATCACTTTGGAGCAAAATAATAATAGGGGAGTAAGTGTAAGTTCAATTCACAATTATCATAAATTGTAATTTTAACCCTTTGTTAGTTAGAGCATTCCATCAATAGTTTTTGGAAAGTTTTTGAGAAAGCAATACTTAAAACATCCACACTAGTAAGGTTTTTAGATTGGTTAAAAAAATAATAAATTAAAAAAAAAACAGATTAACGTGCCAAGCAGGGGCGTGCATGGCTGGGCGCATTAGTTGCCTTGCACGCGACCACATACATTTGTTGCTTTGCAAGCGTGGGACCAACTTTTTCTGAAAAAAACTCATTCCATATAAGGGAACTTTTCTTTTTTCTCTCCTCTACATCGCTTAGCTTTCCTAAAAAACTAGTCCAAAATCTACTAGCATGGATGACCTTATGTGAAGGAGAGAGAGGGGAGATAATGAACTCGGTTCTTAGCTAAAGACCTAATTTTTTGTCTTCAAAATGGAACCCACCCAAAAAAATCATCCCATTTATCGCGTGATGCGCACAGAATGCGTCCAGGCGCGTTAATCTAATACTATTTCTTTTTTTTCTTTTCCATATTTTATTTTGTTTTTTTTTTTCATTTTTCTCTTCCCTGTCATCGTCTCTTTCTTAGTTACACATGCAAAAAAAATCATCAAAATCTACAACTATTGGAGATGCTTTCAAAAGTATTATTTATTTTTGTCTTTTAGAGGTTTATTAGATATCAAAAGTGGATATTTTGGACATTTGAATGACAAAAATTATCACTTTTGTAACTAATTATTAAGGATCAAAATTATGTTGTCAAAAAAAAATGATCAAAATTATAACTTAGGATAATTAAAAACTAAATTTACACTTACACTAAAACTTAATGACAATAAGTGTAATTACCCGATAATAATATGACCATGCTTAAGTAGTAATAAACAAAACATAAAAATTAATACTTATTGATTCAAGTTAATATTTAAAATTTAACTTGATCTTCTTTGAACATGTGTGCCAATTTTTAGTAGAAATAAAACAATTATTATGAGTCAACAAATATTACATTTTCAATAATATTTTTAAAAAACAAACAAATGAAAATACAATATTTACTAACTCATATAAGCATATTATACTCTCATTAAAAAAATATTACATATTTGAACTCTGTTAACCTCACATAATATTTTCTATGTAAAAATCTTATTTTTATATAGAGTTCCAAGTTTGAACAATTACATCATATTTATCTCAATGTTATCATTCATTTTCTATTTATAGTACTATCACTCTTTTTTTTGTTTTAAATAGTAATTAAAATACTTACTGGGCATAAATTTTGCTTGTAATCTTTATGCCCCTTAATGTGATATTATATAAGGATTTAATTGTTTAAATATTCTCTTGATTTGATAGTTAAACACTAACACAAATATAGTTTAAAAAGTTTATATCGTTTATTGTAATAAAAAGTTAGTGGCTTGGCCAAACTACTGAACTATCAACAAAGTTGTGGAGTGAGCATGGCGCTTTCAGTTCAGCTGCCATATACTATGTACGTGGGTCAAGGTTTTAAACCAAATTGGGATAACTTTATCCTAATAATTGCAACAATCATTTTAATTCTCATCAAAATTGAATTTTTTAAAATATAAATTGACTAAAATTGTATGGAAGAGCATGGTTCAAACATTGAAATTAAATACTTGGTAACTATAATGTGTTTAACTGAAAAAAAAATCTTTATTTAATGTAGTAAATTGAAATTGAAATCAAAGTAATTAATTAATTAATAAATGGGCATCTTTTTAGTATTTGTGCTTCTTATTGAGACTGCAAGCCGTTGAAATTATATGATTGATAATCTTGCCTTAGTTAATAAATTTTAAAACTTTTCTATCACTTTTTGTAGTAAAGTTAGTGGCTTGGCAAAACTATTGAACTATGAAATTAAGTGGCCAGTAATTTTATGTTATTGTTACCTAATAAAATAGTATATACTCTAATTTAGCTCTTAGTGATATGAAACTCTCGAGTACAGTATAGTGTGAGATTATATATATAATAGTTTTATAGTCCATTTTATTATAATGTTGTACTCTTAACATATAATGGCACAAATTAATATTAATATTAGGGGAAATGACATTTTCTCCTTGAGTTATAAGCATATAGTATTTTTTACGCCCTGAGTTATTCATGTATCTACATTTACGTCTCTATTATTTTAAAAGTGACAATTTTACCCCTTTTGATGTTAAACGCCATTTTTTTTCCTTAAAATAATTATTTACTTTATTTTTCTTTTCCAACAAATTATTGTTTATATGCAGGGATGACCACACAGTTCGATTAGAACTGAACCAGACATTGTAGGAACCAAACCGAAACAGTATTGTTTATACTATATAGCATTCATATACTTTGAATTACCAATTTAAATAGGATTCAATTATCTATGCATGGACATCTTCTATATAATCTTGCATTGGTAAACTTTGAAATACTTATTTAAAGCTAAACATTAGACATTATTTCATTCGCGCAATCTGCGTGAAAAGACTAGTTGTGCAATAAAAGCTATTCTAATTTGATATTCAATCGATCATGCAAGCCATTTATGGTTTCCATTCAACCACCAAGTGGTTCTCATCATAACACCCATTACACGCCTCCAAACACAAAACATCTCCCTTACCTTATCCACTCTACTACACTTTCATTTACCTCATTTCACGCATCTAAATTTACTTAATTGCCCCCCTGCCCAGGCACAATATATACCATTATATTAATTAATAAGCATTGATTGTGTGGACCAAATAGTTGTCACGTTAGTTATATCATTACTAATCATGTTTAACCCCTTGACTTACTTCCTCTAACAACCACTTTTTGCTTCTCTTGTCTTCTCGCAATAATGCTTAAATTCATATTCATTTTCTACTTTTTATTTCATATTATATACTTGAAAAAAGTTTATAGTACCGATCAACACTATATATATTTTATCTACTGTATAACTTGCTAGTGTAAATTGAGCAATATAACCCCCAACATCGATTATAGGCTAGACAATGAATAAAAGAATGAAATGAATGAAGTCCTTGATAATTCGGGACGGACTGCAAGAACACTATGTATTAAGTTTAATAAATTATTATCTAACCTTTAAAAAAAATCTTACAAGATACTAATTATATAGTACATAATAATACTAGGATGTTGCAAATATGCGGATTAGGCAATGGACACATCTTGGAGCAATTTGTCTTGAAGAGAGCATTGTCAGCAAGAAAATAGGGGAGATAACCTTTTATGGCCGGGTGTCAAGACTCTTCTAAATGTCTAAGTAGTAAGTTAGGCCCCGAGCAAAGAAGTCAGGGTCTAGTAAGGTATTTTGTGATTCTAAGTCCATCACATGGTATCGTTCTCAAGTTCTAACTGATTAAAAATTTCAAGTACCTTGATTAATCGGTCAATCATATTTGTCTTAGCAATATTAAATGAATATTTTTATTAGAATTTTTCATAGATTAATTAAACATAAAATAATTACTAAGAAACTGCACGAAACTGACACTAGTTAATTTTTTTAGTTTATATAATCAAATTAAATATAGTAAAGGTTTAATTAGTGATAATACACAAATTAAAGTTTCACCCAAAACTATATTAGCTCATACTCTTGCGTCTACAGCTTTTGATCAGTCTATTATTTTGTACTGAGATTCTATCCCTCCTGACTCTATTTTTGTTTATCTTTAATATACCATGATCTGTTTTTTTTTTTTCAAAAAAAAAAAAAAAGTTTCACCCAAAAGTAAGTATAGAAATTATAAATCAGACTCGCACGGGTTTAGCTCAATGGTTTAGTGGGCAGTATTTGGGAGTCGAGATTAAGGTTCGAACCTCAATAGCAATAGTGTAGAAATTATGTCTAAAGTAAGTAGATTCCTTGTGTACGCTGTGTCGAATCGGAGTGTGAAGACCTTTAGGCTTGGGTCTTCAACTTTTTGGGAGAAGAAATTGTAGATCACGGCGGGGTTAGTTTTAATTACTTTATTTAACTTTTTTACTTAACTACTGGTATGGTTGTCCGCCTTTTTAATTTAAAAAACCAAAAGTGAAAGCTAGATTTTGTAGGGTATGTTGGATGAACATTTGAAATTGGGCAGGTCTATCTTCATGAACTTTATTAGGGCATTCTCAATAGTAGTAGGATTTTAAAGAGATTTTGCAGGTGTAATTAGGAAATAGAAATGAGTGAAGAGGAAAAAAATAAGAAAAGGAAAAAAAAAAAAGCAAAATAAATTCTAACAAAATCCCTTAAATAATTACTGTGATTTCTCCTAAAAATCCGACTTGTCCTCCCAAATGTCTAAAAGTGAAGTTTTATTCAATAAATATTTTTAAGGATAATAGAGTTTGAAAATATGAAATTCTTGTAAATATATGATGGCTAGTTTTATTGGTGTTGGTCCAATATAAAATTTAAAAACGTGTATTACAATTTATTCTTGTCAGAATAAATTTTTGAAGGAAAAATTGTTGTAAAAGTGTGACAGATTCAGAATAACAATATATTGTAGTTGTGAGCTATCGGTGAAAATGTGCCCTCCTTTATTGCCTTTTGAAGTTTTTATATGATTTTGAGCATGTAATATAAATCATTGATACCCATCAATGCTTAACGACTAGAGAAATGATAAACAAGTAGTTATACTACGTAATTTTACAATATTCGTTAATGTTTGGGCTCTATCTTTAGCTAAGGACACCTATTGAGGATGACCTTCAATTCGAAGATCATCCTAAGCTTTGTCCCCAAAGAATTTTAGCACCACTAGCCACCTAGCTATGAATTAGGGATGGGATATCCGCATGGACAGCTCAACTAGTCATTGAGGTGAAATTTTGGAAGAATGACTAGGGATCGAGTCTCATCAGCGGCAATGTGAGAGCTACCTCTCAAAGTGAGGGGGTTCCTTGTGCGCAGTAAGTAAAGGTCTAGCCTTTGTGGTTCATGTTCAGTTGAGTTACCATGATTTACATCCTCTCAAATGCTATGTCGGGTTGGGGTTCAACCTTTTGGAAGAATGAATTAGGGATGAGATCTCAAAGTAACCATCCGGATTAAGATATAGGGCTTAGATATGATATTCAAGATTGACCAAGGATAATGGACAATGATCTAATATAGAAGATTTGAACGAAATCTCAATAATGGAGATCTGAACAAGGATAATGTGTGAGGACATGATATTGGAGATTTGGCTGGGGACAAGTATAGTCTTCTTCAACTACAATCAATAAAAAAAAATAAAAAAATAAAAAAATAAAAACCCTAAAAATCAATTTATAATATCTTGCCATTTCTTAGGAGGTTATTATTTATCATGAACCAAATAAGGGCATATAATATTCTAATTTCATATTATAGGCCGGGGTAATGTAATATAAATTGAACCAAATGTTCTCTTTGTAATTTTGCTGCATTTTCTTCATTTTTGCACTTTTCCAATTTGTATAATAATAATAATAATAATAATAATAATAATAATAATAATAATAATAATAATAATAATAATAATAATAATAATAATAATAAAATTATTATTATTATTATTATTATTATTATTCAAATGTGAAAATAAATGTATTTTTTTTTTTTTTGTAAAAAAATGATAAAATTTGTCTAGTTAATAAACGCACATAGAGGACCCCATATAAAAGGCATTGGTCATGTAATATGAATAGACCATCATGTTGAATCACATGAGATTTTGTATTTAGAAAATGATAGGAATACCTTCCGGTGAAACGAATTTTGTTTGATTGGGATGACAATTTTAATTTAAAATATTGTTATTTTAAATTATAATTTCTAAATCAAAAAACTATTTAATCAATCATAAGTCATGACACATCATTTCAAATAAAATTTCTCTTAATGACAAGCGTATAATATTGTCATGGGAGATAAATAAGAACTAATCTTAGTCTTACATTTGTAAAAATTTGACGGATTTGATCAGATTTAAATAAAAGATTGAGAATTGTAGATTTTAGTGTTCAAGTTTATATAGTAAAGTTAGTGATAACCACGAAAATATCACTGCATTTTTATTTAAATATAATTAGATTGGTCGAATTTTTACAGATGAAATATTGAGATTGATTCTTTTCTCTTCTAAGGACAGGACGTGTTCTCATTTGATCACACACAGACATATAGACTATGACAACAAAAATGGATAACATTAAATGAACCGAAAAATATAAATAGTAATGTGATATAACAAAAATATACCATCCGCTCCCATACTGAACGTACCGTTTACGACCTTTGCCGGCCACCTAATTTGACCACTCATTCATGATCCTCACCTGAGTTCTGTGCTACAAATTGAAAGACCATCCACTAATAATGTATTCTTTAATTTTTTTTTTTATTTTTTTTAAACTTATACAATACGATATGTATGTTAAATGTACAATATACAATACACAATCAATATATAAATATATATAACAATCTAAACCAACAATATAATATAATTTATACTAAATTATTAAAGTACTTCTAAATAAACAAACTAATAATATGAACCAATAATACTCTTTATATTAAAAATAAATAAAATTTTCAACTATGAATTATTCTTGATAGAGTTAATACCCAAAATCGTCCTCGACTATAGTGGTTTTTCTCAATTTCGTCCTAAACGACTTTGGTGACCTAATATCGTCCCAGACTTTTGTGTTTCGCTCAATTTAGTCCTCCATTTGTTATTCCGTCAAATTGGTGTTAAATAAAGGGACAATTCAATAATGTCAATATTGATCTCTCTTTACTTTCAACTTGTGAAGTGCGAAATTCCTCTTTTTTGTACGAATTACACCCAGAATTACTCCCGAACCTGCAAATCAAATTTTATATTCGCAGTTTTAGGAGTAATTCTGGGGGTAATTCGTAAAAAAAAAAAAGGATTTCGCGTTTCACATGTCTATGAGTAAAGAGATGCCAATATTAAAATTACTGAATTGTCTATTTATTTAACACCAAATGGACAGAATAACAAATGAGGGACTAAATTGAGCAAAAACACAAAAGTCTGGGACTAAATTGAGCGAAACACAAAAGTCTGGGACGATATTAGGTCACCAAAGTCGTTTAGGACGGAATTGAGAAAAACCACTATAGTCGAGGACGATTTTGGGTATTAACTCATTCTTGATAAGAATCCATCAATGTCACCCTTAATTATTATGCATAAAGGTGGTGATTTGAGAATACAAGTAACTTATTTTATTAAATGATAAAATGTATGTTTTACGTGTTTTAAATTTTCACACCATATGTATTTTTATATTTTATGTCAATCATAAATAAGATCATGTACAAAATTTAATACATAACTAATGCTTTCATGATTGAAATGACCAAAATAACTACCTTTGTGCATAATTAAAGGTGAATTTAATTTGGCTTTACCTCAAGAACTAATTTGTAGACCTCTCTGCGTCATATTAAGGGCCTCCTCAATCTCGATGGCATGGGGGTCGCTAGACAATGTGTAACTTAAGGTTCTTGCTTGTGAGCCTTTGAACGTACCCAAAAAAAAAAAAAAAAAAAAAAAAAAAAAGAGAAACTAGTTTAACCATTTTTAAAAATATTTTTTAGTGATTAAAATTATGTACAATTGTCTCGAAAGGGATGATCGAATAGTTAGAATATGATTTTCGTTTTAGAAAGTCATATGCTGATTATATTATTGCCAACACTTTCTATACTTGATGCATATAATATGTTTGATAAATTTTATGCTTTAAAAACAATATAATGCATTTTAATTACTATATTTAAAGAAATAATATAATCCAAGTATTGCAGCAAATTAAAGTTATTGGATCACAATCCATTAACAGCTAAAAGATTGCTCTCAGCGGACCACCCCATGTCCACCATCCAACAAAACACCCACATGCATCATGCTCAATTTTAGGCTTTTAGCCATGCATCCAATTTCGATGCACCTCACTTACATAAATTAAAATTCACTATAAACATTTCATAATACTAATTTAAATATATAGTATTATCTTTACTCTAATTTTTTTTTCTCTTTATTAAGTGAAGTAGACAAATCCCGTGTGTGCACTAATATTTAACTTTGTGTGCTGAGCCACTAAGTTATCGTGATTTACATCTTCTCATATGTTCTGTCAGACTGGAGTGTGTGAATTAATCTTTTGGGATAAGATATGCAAAAAGTGTCTGCATGTGCTTATGTCACTGGTTCAATAGGTAGTATTCGGAAGAAGAGGTCAAGGTTTGAAACTCGGCAGCAAAATGCATGTTATTTAGTCCTGTTTGTTAAGCGGCCTAAGTGTGAGGCGTTTGAAGTTAGGGATTTAACCTCTTAGGGAAGAAGATATGCAAGAAGTGTAGGTGGAACGTCTTGTGTGGCTAATATCATGCATGCTGACCTGGCCTTCAACTTCTCATTGATTGAGAGAGAGATGCGTGGCTATGACGATATGATCCAAATCGTCATTGCCATGCATGCATGCATGCATATATATGTGCAAAGTCTCATTATTTCTTATCCAAACGTAGTACAGCTATACCTAGGTTCGTTGCAATTGATGTACGTACACGTACGTACATATGTATGTATGTATGTATACTGGTATTTAAGCTTAAATTAGATAATCTTATCTCATCTCCAAATTAAAAAGACAAAATCTTTAATAGTGCGGGCCCTGTTTAGGGACAATGAGTTCCCATCCGTCAGCATGGAAATATAGGTAGCTAGCTGGTGGACATTTGGACAACATTTGCATGTGGCAAGTTGGGGGCTGATCCACATGATCCAGGACTTTCCCCTATCTCTCCTGGATAGCCTCTTCAATAATATATAATTCATTTCAATTCGCCCTTTCATATATTATATATATGCACGGAAGATCATATCAATATGTACGTAGTCTATGTGAAGTACTAGCCTGGCCTGCTCACACTAAACATTAATATTAAATTAATCAAATAATAATAATTCATTTAATCATCAATATGTTACGAAATAACTCTACGAAAAGATTATTTTTTGAAAAAATAACAAGTACAAAAGTGAAAGGAGAAAAGGCTAGGTTCTTAGATTGAGTCGTGTGATACACACATTATCCTTAAAACCTTATTTGTTACCTTCCAAAGGTGTTAAGAGTTGTTGTAGTCTAGGTTTGTCAAGATAAAACAAGCTACGATTCTATGTTTGAGCATTCAAACAAAAGAACCCGACAAACGAGAACAAGGGCTGAACACATGAAGGTTTTGGAGGAAGTTGAGCAGAGTTTTGAGAGCTAAAAAATAGGATTTATTGTGTATATAAAATTTGCTGCTCAATCATTTAGGATATATGAGAAATTAATAGCAATTAACATGACAATAATCTCTGGTTTAAAACCAGACTATAATTAACCTTCAACAAAATTATTTTGGAGATTAATTCTAAAATTTAAAATTGAAATTAATTCCGTAACATCAGAATTAATGCTTCAAAATGATAATTCAAACGGTACTTTCGAGTAGTGCTTGAATGGTAATTCAAAAGGTTACAAGCGAGGAGTTAACCATTCGGTCAAACCCATTTGATATAATGGTAACTACAATCATTCGAAAAAATTGGAAAATAATTTCGAAAAGTTGGCATAACTTATGCCCGCAAGGCAGGATTTGATTTGTACCGTATCCCCCTCGCACGTGAGAGATCGAGCCTATGTGCTATACAATTCAATATGCTTTTAAAAGACTTTTGTATATATAGTGGTGCAAACTCACTTCCCAAATATATGTTGGACAAAAGCTATCTTAAAGTCTTTTCACTTTCATTTTTTAACTCAAATTAGTCTACTTTGAGAATCAATTTCTCATTTACCCATCCGTACGTTTTGAGCATACAATGACCCTGTTTGGTAAATACTAAATAGTTAGCCTATCAGCCAATTTTAGCTTATTTGACCACTATTAATTGTTTGACTTGGTTAAAAAATCAATATAAGTGTTTGGTTAATTAAATTTTTGTAACTCCAAAATGCTAAAATTCAAAAAGCTACTCAAAACAACTTTTTCAATTAATTTTTTTAGAAAATTAAAGAAATTATACCAAACAACTATTAGCTTACAACTAATTTATCAAACATCTTTCTACACTCAGCTAATGTTATCAACTAGTTATACCTTCTAATTAACCCAATCAGCTAGCAGCTATCAACTAACAACCATTTACCAAACAAAGCCAATATATTAATCTTTTCGTCTCACTACGAAAAACTCGATCTACTTTGATCCGACCTAAACCGAAAGTGGACCCCACATATATTGTATCTCAAAATAGTCATTTACAATGTCATTTTATGCTATTTTTTCAACACAATATATATGAACCATAATACGAGTACGATACTGTGTCTTACTTTTTTTTTTTTTTTTGATTCGGATGAAGGTATATGTGTCTAGCATTAACATGTTTGAGGTAAGTTGATGTCTTCTTTATTCGTTTAAAAGTAGTACAAAGAGAACTAGAGAAGTGATGGCTGGCCGTACGGTGATGAATATATAAGTAGATCAAGTTATATATTACTTTGTAATGATATTATTATGTTGATCAATACATTTCAGGTTAAGCACCAAGTGGACCATAATCTCTGTTTTATCTGGGATGAGTATAATATATTCATGACCTTTAATTTATACCATATTGAGTATTGTGTTTTATATATCTGAATTAAATAATTTAAATTGATATAGTTGAATTGTACATTAACCACCTTAATTATATATATGCTCAACAATTCGAATTCACTTAATCAGTTTGGTTGGCGTGAGTGGTCATACACTCTTATCTCTTAAGAGAGACCGGTTCCTGCTTAGGACACTTTGTGATCTAACCAAAAAATAATAATCAAATTCACTTTGACTTGAACTTAAATCGATAGTGTACCATGCAAATCAAAATTATAATGCATCAAAACGATCACTCACCACATGCATGTATGTTCAAATATCAAAATTAGTTGTACATTATATTCGTAGATGTGTTAACCCCTGACTTTATTACTACCAATTTCCAATCAATTATAATGTCAATAATAAAGTAGGTTCTTAAATTTAATTTATTTAGGTATGATGTTGTATGTATCTAAGTAGTATCTAACTATGAAATATTAAAGATTATATATAATTAGTGTATAATTGAAGGATGCCGGATATTAGGTGGATCTGCTAGTTGTATGTATGTATGTATATGACCTGCCGGTTGAAGGGAAAATCTTAATTAGCATAATAATTATATAGTATAAGCTGACCCTCATGCACCCTAACATCCAATTCTTGCATATGGAACTTAAATTGACACTTGCTAATAATAATATTTAAAAAAAATGATTAAGTTAAAATTAAATGAATATGTATTGGTACGGTGTACCATCAGATCACCTTCCTAAAACCATTAGTCTTTCTTAAAGACAACCAACTAACATAGCTTTCATTTGATATAATCTATTACTGAATCAGCATTTGCATGTGTTAACCATGTGCCCCTTCAGGAACTATGGGCTCTACATACACATCACATCACATCACTCCTTAAATGTATATCCACTTCATGTTATACTCACTAAATTAAATAATCTACTTTTTGAGAACTATATATATATCAACTCTATTACAAGATAATATCTGTTTAATATACTTTTTTTATTTATTATAGCTCAAATATACCCTATCATCGGAGTTGAATCCCGCGACTTTTCCTGAAAGAGAATCATAAAGGTGCTATCTGAGTATAAGATAGTACTCAATCTACGTAGTACGTACTGTGAGGTGGAACCGTGGGACTCCCATGTTTCAATAAAACTACATTAGTCTCTGCTGTCTTGCAGCATATGTGAGCTCACTACAAGAAAACATTAAATTACCGACCAAAATTGTTGAAGGATATGATATTATTGGTACACTACGTCGTCTGACGACATTATCCATCATACTCCGTATATATTGTTTATCAATCAAACTTTAATTTTCTTTTTAGTAGGGTATATGTATGGCAAATTATGCCCTGGACCCGTAACGAATTGTGGACACGGGTCCAAAACGACATCGTTTTTAAAAAAAAACGCGTCATTTAGTTAAAAAAAAAAAAATTCGCACGCGTTTTGCCGTTAACGGCGTTAACGGCGTTATTTTTTTTTTATTATTATGAATGTACAGTTATGCCGTTATGAATGTACAGTTATGCCGTTATGAATGTACAGTTATGCAATTATGAAATTATGAACACAGAGCTCTAACATTATGAACTTACAATTATGAACATATATAGTGATAAAATTATGACCATGGAGCTTTAAAATTGTGAATATAGAGCTTCGAAGATTATGAATGTACAGTTATAGAGTTATGAATCTACAGTTATGGAGTTATGAATCTACAGTTATGGAGTTATGAATCTACAGTTATGAGATTATGAATCTACAGTTATGGAATTATGAATGTACAGTTATTGATCGAATTATGAACAAAGAGCTCTAACATTATGAACTTACAATTATGAACATATAGTGATAAAATTATGAACATAGAGCTCTAAAATTGTGAACATAGAGCTTCGAAAATTATGAATGTACAATTATGGAGTTATGAATGTACAGTTATAGAGTTATGAATGTACAGTTATAGAGTTATGAACGTACAGTTATGGAGTTATGAATGTATAGTTATTAACATATAGTAATAAAATTATGAACATATACTTCTATAACAAAGTGATCTGAAATAAAAAAAAAAAAAAAAAAAAAAAAAAAAAAAAAAAGAGATAACGGCACTGTTACCCGTGTCCAGCAAGCATGCTGGACACGGGTCCAAGGCATAACGATTGGTATATGTATATTATATATGACCCTAGCTTAATCCAGGCCCAATTATGTCCATCATTATACCTTGCACCCCGCGCCTCCTAAAACGACGTCGTTTTGATGCATTGCTTCAAAAAAAAAAAAAAAAAAAAATTTTGTTTCAAATACACATAAACTCATAACAGAATACACAAAACTCATAACTGAATACACATAATTTAACATTATAATATTATACATAATATACAGAAACTCTTAACTGAATACACAGAAACTTTAAACTGAATACACAGAAATTCTTAACTAAATACACAGAAACTTTTAACTGAATATACATAATGAAATTTTGACCGTTTAGACGGACGAAGTGACGTCATCAATTAAAACGTGCGCGTTTTGTATCTGGAAGCACATTGCTATGTGCGCCGTGGTGCACGATATAAATTGCCCAATTATGTGAGGCCAATCACTAATAAGAAGTAGTCGAGACAAATCGAGTTAGGCTCAAGGAGTTAGTCGGAATTTAAAGCTAGATAGGTGACAAGACATATTATTAATTTAATTCACCTAATTGCGGCCGGAGTTTCCAAGCCAGTAGTGATTAACTAATATTTTTTTGAAAACAGTGATGAACTAATATCAAAACACATATTGCTAGATATCAAGGTAGTCTAACATTAATTGATCTCCCGCCATAATTTTATGTTGCCTCTTAAACGCTAAAATTGCAGTTGAAAAGTTAGACACTAATTAATTTGGTCTCATACTTAAGTGCCGTACCTTAAACTATGTGTTGTATAAATTATATATATTATATACTGTACATCATATATCTTCATCAATATAAACTTTATATTAGACATAGTGTTTGATTAATCAAACTATTTAATAAATCTAATCAAACTCGTATCACTTAATTAAGGTCTTAATATATAACATATATTATACGAAAAAATCTTACAGAGATTAGATCAGACCAGCTTCAAATCCTTCAATCACCATATAGTAAATCCAAGGGGGCCGGGCGAGCATATTTGCCCCATATATCACTCTAAATTGGGACAGAAATTAACATTCTTGTCCATACTAGCTTAGATATATATCAAAACTTGGACCGACGGGCGGGATTCGTGGGTACAATAATGATGTGGAATCATAATAAGAATAAGCAGTAGCGACGGACGACGTGCGATGCACGCACGCATGCATGCATGCATGTAAGTGGATGATGCCAATGTTCTTGAAAACCCTAATGGAAGATAAAAGTGGAAAGGTGATGATGATGGAAGCAGACAATCAATGGAAATTAAACCACTTAATTATATACCAAAAGAAAAGGAGAAAGAGAAAGAGATAGAGAAAATGCATGCCAGCCAGCAGGGTGCCCTTAGATAGGCCTTTAATTTGCTTGCTTGCTTGCTAGCTAAGCTTGAAATGACTAATTCTGCATTCTTAATTCTTTTAATTTGCAAGATAGTTTGCATGTATGTTAGTTGTACATAAATTAATATTGCATCAATCACATTAGATGGGTGGGTGGATAAAATGCATGCAACAATATATAGTCATCAATTCATGGGGGCAGAAAATGTTTAATTTGTTGAGCTCCAAACCTAATAATAATGACTATAATAATGTATGTGTTTGATGGCAAATTATTGTGCGGACCATGGTGTTCATAATATAATAAAAGGATCAACGCTTAGCTTGGTGTTCATAAGGAGTCTGTCACATTAGGTATACCTCACACCAGTGTTGTAAAAATCGCGTCTAGGCGCTAGGCGATCGACCTCCTAGGCGCTCTAGGCGCCAACCTAAGCGTTCTAAGAGAGCGTCACCCTAGGCGGTCCCCAGACGTATAGAGGACGCCTAATGATTTTTTCAACATTTGGCTCACACACAAGTAAATTTGTGGTGGAGTTAATTATAGTAAAATAACATGAGCTGTATGGAGCCATGTGGAGATAACAGTAAAATTACAACTACGTACTTAACTTTAATCATCATTGTCTGGCGAAGTTTCATCCATCATTTTAGGCTTTGTGGAATCATTAGGCCAGTTTGGTAAATGGCGGTTAGCCATTAGCTGATTGAGTTAATTAGAGGGTATAATTAGTTGATAACATTAACTTTTTGTAGGAAGGTGTTTGGTAAATTAACTGTTAGCTGTTAGTTGATAGCTGTTTAGTATAATTTCTTTTCTCAAAAAGTTAAAAAGTAATTTTTTGAATTTTAGTATTTTAGAGTTGATTTTTTAACCAAATCAAACAATTAATAGTGGTTAAATAAGTCAAAATGGACTAATAAGCTAATATTTTACCAAACAACGCCTTAATTATCTGTACGGAGTAGCTAGATAGGTTAGAACATGTGATTGGGAGTTTTTAGTTTTTTACCCCGGCCTTTTTTTAAACCTTCATCCACTACTAAATGGTATACGTTAGGTAAATTCTACTCATGTGTAATAACCAATAAATCACACAATAAAAGTAAATAGAGTGTGTGGCGTTGACAAAAATCAGACTTGTTAAAATCATACTTCACCCATCCACCCGACTACTCTTTTTTTTTTGTAATTTTTTTAATATATATAAAATCAAAGTAAAAAATAAAATAAATAAATAAAAATAACATACGGTTGGACATTATTATTGCTCAATCTCTTATTGACTATTACTTTTGACACGGTGCTTTTATTTATTTATTTGTTTGTTTATTTTCATTTTCTTAGTTTTGGTAATTATGAGTTGTAATCCGACAATGACCAATAATTACTATAGTTGTTGTCATCATGAATTCGGTTGCCCGTAAAAGTCGATCAGTTGAAATGTTTACATTATTGTTTGCAAGCTAAGTCAACTGAGTAATATTAAGTATGTTGGGTTAAATGCAAACATGAAACTCTTTCTGAGGAGCATTAACCTAGTTAGCTAGCTTCTTAATTAATAGGGGCAATTACGGTCATCATTATCTATAGGCAAGTGTTTGAATCATTGTTGTTCTGGTTGAATTCCCAATTTCAAGGACCCCTCACGTTTCAGCTCAATAGAACATATGTGAGGATATAAATCATGATAATTTAGCTGAACATTAATGTTAGACCTTTGTTTATTGCGCAATCATGATGACATGATAAGGGATGGAATTTTAATTTGATTAAATTAAATATGTTTCTTAACTTTAATTTGGGTGTAAAAGGGTAAAATTGTGGAAGAGTTAAATCATTGCGACTTAATAATCTCTTAGGTGGGAAGATTAGTACCTAAAGTATCGTGTCCATAAAGAGTCACTTTTACAATAGGGTAAAAATCACACACTGTGACTGTTAAAATTTAATTTTGTGTTTTTAGATGTAATTTGTTACTTGAGAATCAATTAAGTTACCTGTAAAGGTGAGAGTTGAATTGGTTGTGACAATTAGAAGGATGTAAGGGGGATGGCGAGTGTATGGTGACGCATGAGAGCTGAAACTGATATGAGCTATTCGAGTACAAGTCCAAAAAGATAGAGAAACGAATGTGAGCCAAATTGGATAGCGAAAAACTAAGTTAGTATAGGCTTGGCAATTCATGTTTCAATGTTTCATGTTGTGTATAGGTAAGGTATTAATGTGTTTGGGCCATTCACGAATATTACCCTCTAAGCTTAATTAACAAGTTTATATTTCATACACGAATACAAACACAAATTGGTAACAGGTTGGCATGACATGTTTAACGGGTTTTAAGTGGCAAATTTTACTATGTACTATGGTACATGATTATAGGCAATTTCGTGTACCACGACGTACATAGTAATTTGTGTCCAGGCACAAAACGCGCGCGTTTCATGCTGATGTCCCTTCGTCTATTCGAATAGACCAAATCTTATTATGTGTAATCAGTTAAAATTTTATGTGTATTGTGTTATGAGTTTATGTGTATTCAGTTAAGAGTTTATGTGTATTATGTTAACCAAACCCATTATATGTATTCAGTTAAAAGTTTATGTGTATTGTGTTATGAGTTTATGTGTATTATGTATTATGTTAGATTATGTGTATTCTGTTATGAGTTTATGTGCATTCGAAACAAGAGATTTTTTTTTAACAACATAACAAAACGACGTCGTTTTGGAGCCGCGGGGCGCACAGTGCTATGTGCACCCTGGTGCACGGTATAACGATTGATGATTATGTTGTGGAACCGTGTCCAACTTGCAAGGTGGACACGATTTTGAAACTGTTCATATTTATGAATATAGAGTTCAAAAATGATGAATATATAGTTCTATAATTATGAACATATAGTTCTGTAATTATGAACATAGAGTTCAATAATTGTGAATATAAAGTTAAAATATTATGAACATAGAGTTCTGTAATTGTGAATATAGAGTTCAATAATTATGAATATGAAGTTCAAAAATTATGAACATAGAGTTTTATAATTATGAGCATAGAGTTTTATAATTATGAACATAGAACCCTGTCCACCTTGTAAGGTGGATACGGTTCCACGACATAACAATTGCAAGGAACGTTATGTTGTGCAAGGTGCGCACGGTTCCAATACATAATTTCTATACTGTAGATTCATAAAATCTATACTGTACATTCATAATTTCTAAACCGTAAATTTTTAATTTCTATACAGTAGATTCATAATTTGTATACTACATATTCATAATATCTGTACTATAGATTCATAATTTCTATACTGTAGATTCATAATTTCTAAACTGTATACCTATCAAATTATGAACATATAGTTATGTGATTTGTGAATACAGAGTTCAACAATTGAGAATATGAACATAAAAAATTATGAACATATAGCTCTATAATTATAAACATATAACTCTATAATTATGAACATATAGCTCTATCACATGTTCACAAATCTATCAATGTAAAGTCATAATTTTTATACTGTAGATTCATAATTTAAATACAGTAACTTCATAATTTCTAAAGTGTGCAATTGCGAAGAGATAATGAAATGTTTGAATGCGAAAGGAAACCGCTCAACGCCGTTAACGGCAATGAAAAAAGATTTTTTTTTTTCTATAATTTCAAATGATATCGTTTTAGTGCAGACGATTGCACAACATAATTTGCCCAATTGCAATATCGACATGTGGGCTTTAATTTTTTAGGCCAGCCTAGTTTATAGATATTTTTAAAAGTGTTTTAATAGTTATTATATTATATTGTATAAATAATTTGTAATTTTTTAAAAACTTTATACTAATACAATAAATTAATAAAATATCTAGAACATTGTTAAAAAGAAGTGTATAAATACATTGTATAAATGATATAATTCCGCTCCTTTCGAGTTTGTAATATTTATAAGATTGACTTCATCTTTTTTCTTTTATTTTTTAGTAACCTTAAATCGTATAAGGGAGGGTTTAGGTGAGAACATGCTACCAAATAAAAAATAAGAACTCATGTCATGCTCATTTGGGTAGGTCAACGATCCAAGATTGTTGACAAAAGAAAAATGATAATATCAATTTTATAATTATTATTATTACAATTAATGTGTTTGTAATAATTATAAAACTGACACTTTTTTTTTAGTTAAGCCTATATATATATAAACTATTAAGTGTATTTAAATTTAAACATTAGATTAATTTCGTATGAATTATCTATTTATTTGAACATATAATTTATTATTTGTTTTAACAAATTACCTTAAAATTATACAATTATTTATATTAAAATTAATTTTATACAGGACCTCTATTGGCCTATTGATAGTAATGCATTTCATTATTATGTCAATACATTAATGACTCAGACACAATAAAACTAAATTCAAACTCATTATTTTTGTATCGTATTGAGTATCTAAAATTGGATCCATGTCCAATGTTTTGCATTACTAGTAATACAATATTATTCATTAGGAATAATAACTAATCAGTATTTTGGCGGCACAAGATTTGATTTGTAGAGGAGTTAGACGTAGAATTGGGAATGACAAATCAACTTTGATTTGGGATCATCCATGATTGCATGACGTGAGTCAATCGAAAATATTAACAGAAAAACCTCCCCAATTGGCACAGGCAAAGGTGATGGGACTGATGGATCAACAGACAGGAACCTGGGATCAGGATATTCTTATCGATATTTTCGAACCTGAGGATGTAGAGCGAATTTTAAAAATACCCCCTGTGTCACCAGATTATGAAGATTTGTGGTACTGGTATGGGGACCCAAAAGGAGAATATTCTGTTAAAAGTGGCTATAGAGCAGTAGTAGGTAACTACACCCGCGGTTGGGACCTTTGATAAATGGAAAATATTATGGAAGCTTAAAGTCCACCAAAGTGGAAAACATTTTTGTGGAGAGCTCTAAATGATATTTTACCCACTACGAGGAACCTACTTATAAAGAGAGTTGATATTGATCCAACATGTGCCATGTGTGGAATTGGACATGAAGATATTGTGCATTCTTTGATCACATGTGATTATACGACAAACATTTGGGTACAATCCCACCTTCCAATCCCCAATAGTGTCACAAATATTTTCAGTGATTGGTTTAATGATTTGATGAATATTTTAGATGATGATGGAATTATTTATGCAGTGGCACTTTTATATTATATTTGGCGTGTAAGGAATGGGGCTGTATGGGATGCGACCTTGCCCAGACCTCGAAAGATAATTGCAATGGCATCATCAACTGTGAATGCTTGGAAAGTAGCCCATCCCGGTCTGCGTCCGCCACCCATCTCCGTGGCATCAAGCAGCCGAACTGCTGCTGTGGTGGACAACCATACTGCTACGGCAGTTCACTCATCAACAAGCAATGCTATTGCCGTACCGCCTACACCACAGCCGCCAACGCCAAGCATGATACACCAAGCCACTCAAAACATGAGGGATCAATGCTACTTCGATGCGGCGTACGACCCACGGACAAACAAAGCAGCGGTGGGAGCCATTATTCTAAATTGGCAAGGAGATTATGTTTCGGCTATGACTGCCCCTATGATAGATTGTTTTTCGCCCCTAATGGCGGAGGCTTTTGCTTGCAAGGAAGTTTTGTCGTGGTTAAGAAGTCGCGAAATAAAGTCAATCGAGCTCTTCACGGATTGTTTGGTGCTTCAACAATATCTATCATCTATGACACACTCGTCAAGATCTTACTTGGGTTATGCCATTGATAGTTGCAGGACTAGTATATCATCTTTTTATTATTGTTTGCTTCATTATGTTCCTAGACTAGATAATTATTTAGCTCATACTTTAGCATCTACTGCAATTACTCAATCGACTAGTATGTACTCGGACTATGATCCACCAGTATCTATTTCTGCATATTTTAAATAAATGCGTACAGGCTCCTTTCAAAAAAAAAAAAAAACTAATCAGTGTTCAAAATAATTAACCTACCAAAACCAAGGTGACTCTCCTTGTGTCTACAGGCTTTATGAATGTTAAATATATCAGCATACAATCATTAGAGCATAAGACGCATATTCTCTATATCCCATAAAAATGTGACCATCCATCCAGTACAGTATCATTTTAATTGTTTTCAAAAAAAAAAAAAAAAAAAAAAAAAAAAAAAAAAAAAAAGACAACATACTATTGGTGTTAACATAGTATCTATTTAGATATGGAAACATAGTATAGTATCTATTTAGATACGCTCCAATGGCCCCTTCTCACAAGTTCATATCCACTGGTTGATCAAAGGGCTTGTTAGAGTTTCCTTGCATTTGGGCTTCTGCTACTGCTGCTGCTATTGAACCCTGAGCAACAACAAAATCCAAGGTAAATTGTTTGGTCTGTTAAAATATCACCTAAGAAAAGATGGGCATACGAAGTAACACCTTTGAATCTATGAATGTCGACTCCAGTTCCCTAGGGCGCTCGTCAATTTGCATATCATCCTGAACATTTCAAAGGAAATGAAGGTTATCATCATACAATGATTCATGCCGTGTTCTTGACTTTACAAGAAGCATTCAATTTCAAAAGTGCAGATCAACGATACGTACAGTGCCCATGGCTTCAGGTTCAAGAATCTCCCTCTTAACTCGCCCTGATAGTGCCTTTCTGTATATGTGGAAAGTAAAATAAACAGAGATCAGCGGAACTCCATTAACTAAAAAAGGCGGGAAAAAAGAAACAGAAATGGAGAGCAAATGAAATTAGGATGTACCGCAGGTCATCCTTTACATCTGAATCATGAGTCCACCTTTCATCTTTGACATCCTGATCTTCATCGGCCTGAAGATTAGTGGTAAAACAATATGTAAATTAACAAATTATTGTTCACTAAATACAATAAGCTCAAATGAACTGTTTGTGAAAGGCTAAGAAGAAGGCTTTATTAGCATGGTTAGTTCATTTCTGAAGTCTTTTGCTAGTGTGCACTACATACAAGATGACGAATTAGATAAGTAATTTGCTTTATGTGCCAAAAACGAGGTGTTGCTTAAGCCAGAATGACCAATGTCAAGTTTCTAAAGGAAGGAAGCCGACTTATGCAGACCTTAAAAAGATGGGGTGGAAGTTACCTCTGGAAATTCAGTATCGGGTGGCCGCTCCTGGAACTGCACACTCGGTGCATGCTGAAGTTTTGAGAGATTATCCAGAAGCTTTGCTCTCATTTCTTCTAACATTTGACGAGAATTTTTGTTCTCCATGTTACTAGGAGCGACATGAAGAGTATAATCTGGGCCAAAGTACTCGTAATATTCATGCTGTGGCATTTTGTCTTCAAGTTCCATCCCAAGTGCGACTCCAGTCTGTAGAAACATGAATCCATTGTTTAACAAAAAGCATGCATATACTCATATCCACTGATATTAGTTATGATACCTACCATTTAATAATTACAGTACAACTAAACACGAGGCAAAAGTTCCAATCCCTACACTTAACTACTTAATTAGTAATTTCTTTTTTCGAACTTCTTTTCATCTTAGCATTATAAGCATTGAATATTTACTATATGAGCATATACATCTCCTAATTTCTTTGATTTTCATCATTTAAATTTTCTTGTATTTACTTGTATTTCAAATTAATTAAGCAGAAAGAATCATACTTCATAGCACCAGCAACGAGCCACATTGCGTATTGTGTAGCCACCTCCCCCCAGCAACAGCAACGGTACATTAAAAGACCTCATGTATCTGACACACTCTGCGTGCCCTTTTATTGAGAGATTAAAGCAACCCAACCTGTCTCCGGACAATGAATCGGCACCGCATTGCAGCACTACAGCACCAGGCTTAAAAACTTCCATCACTTTGCCCATTATCGGCTTAAATAGCATCTGATAGCTTTCATCATCGATTCCATCATCTAATGGAACATTAAGAGAGTAATATTTTCCCTTCCCGTATCCAAGATCACCTATATCCCCAGTCCCAGGGAAATAATCTCCAAATTTATGAAATGAAACCGTCATGACCCTGTCTGTAGCATAGAAGGCCTCTTCAACACCATCACCATGATGGATATCAATGTCTACATACAAGACTCGCTGCCAGAAATTGCAAGAAGTGGATTATTAGTACGTCAAGATTCAAAATATATATAGAAAAGAAACTTAATTATTAATATGTAAGTATGTAACATATATAGAATAAATCCATCTTACAGCTTAGCTCTTAGAAAAGATATTTTGTGAACAGTAAATACAACACTAGAAATGAGGTGTGTATATTTAGGTCAGCTAAGGTCATTTTGATGGGCAAGGATACACCCGGATTACTGCTGTAGATACTATAATAAAGCTATTTGATAGGAATTTGTCATATAAAATTATTAGTTAACAAGTGAAATAAAAATGTAAGCTATTAGTACGGGTCATAAATCTTTAAGTAATAATATGTCAAAGCTTCACGGTGGATGAGGCTCAGCCCTATAACATTACAAGTTCAAGTAACTGTAAGCTTATTCATCACAAACTTAAATGAGGAATCATAAGGTTGTGGGGTTTCCCTTGTCATCCAAAAAAAAATGAGGAATCAATGCAACTCGAAGCCAAGGACAACATTGATGAATGATCAAAGTTTTCCATATATAAAAGCCTACAAAGACTTCTTGCATTAAAAAATGATGGAAATTTTAAATAAATAAAATGTTATCCTAGCAGATCTGGCTAAATCCACATACTAGGTGCAATCATGGTTACAAACTAATGAGCATCTTTTAGCACAAAACTGAGCTTGGTCAAGATTGTGAATGGAAAATTGAAAACATATGAAAGAACAAGGTCTATATGTGAAATCAGATTGCCATAAGCAAAGCACCACACCTTAATAAAAGCATGCAAAGGATAAAACCCGTTTAAAAAAAAAAAATAACCACGCAAAGCATAAGACTTTGGTTCTTTTTGACTATAATGTATAAGATTTACTTTTTAAAAATTAAATTCAATATACGCATATGTCATGAAAATGCCAAGAAGTCAATTTCACCAAAAGAATACAGAAATTTTGTATACATAGACACTGAACCCATTTATTTATTTCAAATTGTAAGAGATCTTTAATAATCTAGAGAAGTCTAAGCTTTAATTTTTTAGACCTTATTTGCCTATCAATGTGCTGGATAAAATAAAATTGCCTGTAAGTTTACCAGAAGTCCAGAAATGCCTAATGGAATCTTGACATATGAAACTGCTTTTATCATGTCTACATAACACTTTCTTAAAAGAAGGAGAAGCATGAAGGAAAAAGTTCCAGTAACTAATGTGAAAGCACAAAAACCTGCACAACAATTAGAAATTGACTCGTGCTCTCCCAAAAATCATGATTCAAATTCAGTTGCATTAAGAAAAATTTGTGGGTAGCAGAAATATCATAAACCAACCTCATGCACTTTGAGGAGCTCTAAGATGGCAAGCACTATATCATTCACATAGCAAAAACCAGAAGCCTCACACTTCTTTGCATGGTGTAACCCACCGGACCAATTCACTGCAATATCACATTGTCCATGGTTTAATTTCACTGCCCCACCAACAGAACCTCCAGCATAAGTTTGACAGAAAGAGTAGAGGCCATCAAAAACAGGGCAGTCTTCACCAACATTAAATCTCTTCAGCAGCCTAATATTATCTTGTTGTGAATCTGGAGTAATGCTTCTCAAGAAAGAAACATAATCATCCGCATGAAACCTGCAAAGATCCTTATCTCTAGCAGGAAGGGGCTTCACAACATGCATATGTTGTAATAGCCCATAGTGTGCAAGAAGAGCATGTGTCATCCGAATTCTGTGTGGCTTCATTGGGTGACCTTGACCATAATAGTAATTCCCAACTTCTGGGTCATAGAAATAACTAACTTTTCGCTTCTTCCCATCTGGTCCAGATGGTAATGAATTGCCTCCAGTATCCATTGCCAACCCTAGAAGAAACCAGTAAAGTTCATATGATAAAATAAGGCCTACTAATAAATAAATAAGTCTTCATGACAAGTTGCAATTCCAGCTGAAGTTTTGGCTAAAATTAGAAGTTTTAGCCTGTGACACATTGCAACAATTAAAAGTTTTGGCTAAAATAGCAACTATTTGCGATGTTTTAGCTTTTCTTAGTTAATACTTAATAGGCCTGAAGCCAAAACATGAAATCGAAGTAACATGCATACATGAAGTGGTGCATACATAAAGCAGGACATACAACAGTATAAGCAAAGAATGTAGTGAAACACTCCAAACAGCTCCCCATAGCCTAGTTGTTAAGGAGCATGGTGTAACAAATGTAGAAGGCAAATCTTACTCAACAACAATGGATCTTCATTTAGAAACATATTATTGGTTTAGAAACATGTTTTAATAAAACTGCTCTTTCTTTAAACTTATTAAATACAAAGTGTCATTTTGAGTCATTCTTCTTCATCCTATTGACTTTTAAAGCTCCAAAGTTAGAAATTTTGTTTCATTCCACAGTTTACAAGCTGATAATTGATATTTCCACTATTTGTGAATGCAACTGGTCAAGAATGTTAATGCAATGATCAGAATTTGTATGCTTCAAGTTGTATTTGCAATGTATTGTAAGAAGCCCACATTATTCAATTTAGGGATTTGATATAAAGTTCTGCAATGTGTTTCAAGTAATCGCACCAAAACAATCTTTACCATCTATCAGACAGAACCTAGATTTTTTCTTTATTTTAGGGCATAAAGATCCCATAATTCCTATAGCCTCCTTAATCTAAGAGAAACAAAATGCTCAGAGAAAAAGCACTACACAACGAATACCCGGGTGCAGGGAGACACAGGTTATGCCGTTAAGGGAATGACTAATGAGAAACAAATTACAAATGGCAGTCTTGACGCAGAAATTTACAACACCTAAAGCAACAACTACAAGACAAACCTAATCACAAAACTCAGGAAACGGTCAACAATCCACTCACAAAAGACTCCCAGAACAAAATTCAAAAACCAATAGCTCTTCCTAGACCTAAAAATCATACTTCAATTACTCATTAAACTAAACTCCCCACGTTATTATGAAGAACAATACATAAACTTCAACGGACAGCACAATTCTTAACGAAGAAAAGCAGTCGCAGACAAACTACAGTAGAAATTGCACACCAAACCAAATTTAAAAATTTAAAAAGAAAATTCCAACAGAACCATTCATACAAACACATGTACACGTCTAACGAAACATAATATACAGACAAAAATGGGAGAGAGAGAGAGAGAGAGAGAGAGAGAGAGAGAGCCAGACCTCTATGTGTGTGTGTGTGTGTGTGAGAGAGAGAGAGAGAGGCAGTTACTGCTTCCGCTACGGCGCGACGTTAGGTTGGTGAGCGTATCCGATAGATATCTGAGTGTTATATACAATGGAAAGAGAGGTGAGTATACATACATACATATACATATAATATAGATACAGAAATTTCTTGCGACTTCTAGTTCTTGTCAATCAAGGTCAACTATAAGAAATACGTAAATCATTGTTGATTTTCTTTTTCCCGGAAATACCTCCGGCAAATATGTGACGTTATATTTCTCATCTAAATATATTTTAATATTATTTTGATCGGTGAATTCATACATGTAATAATTTGAATATATATATTTTTAATATTATTTTGATCGGTGAATTTATACATATAATGAATATAAGTTTATGGGTGAACTTAAAAAATGCATAAAAATAGTAATAAATACAAATGCATAACTTTAAGCTTTAAGTTCTATAGTTTTGCATTGAAAATTTGTGAATTGTGAGGATATCTATTGCGTAATCATAATAAATGCATGTATATATAGTAATATATAATTAATGTGTGTGTATATGTATATCAGTTGGAATCATTACTGAATAGTTTTGATTTAAAATATGTGATTACAATTTAATATGTTAAAAATCTAAATAGAGAATTCGTATAATTTTGATTTGACTTTGCATAATTTCATCTAAACTGAAATTATGCCTAATAAAAAAGTATTTGTGATTTTTGAATGAATTTTTGATTTCGAACATTTTGGAATTGACAATATTTGACAATTGACATACAAAGTCTTAGCAGCATGACTTTCATCTTAGGGGTACCTTTGAGTGATATTTGATTTTTATTTTTGATATTTTAATATATTTAGTGATATTTTTTAAACATGATATTTGGGTTGAATAAGAAATTTGAATATATAATGTTTAAAGTGAAACTATTTTTGGTTAGTTTAGGACTTAGGTGTATATAAAAAAAGACAAAGTTATATATATTTTTTATTAATTGTAGATAGATATTTTTATATCCATTTCATTATTTGATATTAAAATAGTGTTATTATGGAATAGATTTACTATTTATTATTGGAAAAATGGCGAGTTTGGTCCCTGAGTTATAACCGTTGTGACGACTCAGTTCTTGTGTTATTACTGTATTCATTTTTAGTTCCTTAGTTTTGAGAGAAGTGGCGAGTTTGCTACCTGACGCTAGTAGTGTGTTGACAAAGTTAATTTCAGGGATAAAGAAGTAAATTCCTTAATAAAACTTGTAAACTTAGCCAAAATACTTTTTCTCAAATTGAAAAAAGCCCAAAGTTGCTTATGTAATCAGGGAATAAACCCTACTCCCGTTTTTTTAAAAAATTAAATTTCAATATTTCAATTCTATTTATAAAAAATAACTTAAATTACAATTTTTTGACGAATACAAAAATTTGCTCCATAACATGGACAAGCTTGGTATCTTTTCCCTCGATTGCTCGATTAGCATAACTCCATGACATTTTGAAGGGTAATAAATCATCACATCTACGTAAAAAATTATCCCGAAATTGAGGGAAAGATGAAGTACCTCAACTAAGAGATGACATCCTATAATTAATGGCTAAATTAGTTCATAATACGGAAAATATTGATTATTTATTTAAACATATAAAATAGAGAAACAACTTACCTGTGAATTTCGTAGCTTAGAAGTGGACGAATTTGAGATTTCAGAGTTTGGAGAATAAAAAGACCTTTGATTGTAGGTATAAAAAAAAATGATTGTTGCGCAATGGGTTTCAACATATATAAGAAGGAGATTATAATTTGAAATTCCTATTTTACCCCTCTATTATTAAATTGTTTTTAATTTTTCCGTTAGCTGCAAACAGAATATTAACGCTAGGGACCAAACTTGTCATTTCGCTCATAACTGAGGGACTAAACTCGAATACGACCATAACGTAGGGACTGAGTCGGAACTTGATTATAACTCAAGGACTAAAGGAGCAATTTTCCATTTATTATTTAATAAATAATAATATATAATTTGAGTTTTTAAATTGGATATTAATAACATTTAAAACATTTGATATTTAAACTGAATTTATATCAAATCAAAATAAAAGTATATGGAACAATAATTAATGTTTACTCAAAATTTAAATTTGACTCAAATTTCAAGTTTTAATTTGAATATTTTGAATAAATTTTTTTTAGAGTGTATCCAGAATTTTCACCATCGGACTAATCCCCTCACTAAGTTGTAGACACTTATTTTGAATTGAACAAGAGATTTTGAATAACGTTTGCCTTTACACAAAATGCTCTATCTTGAATACATATTATTTACAGGTAGAGGTTATTGGTCGTGTTGTGATGAAGAGGAGCATGAAAACAAAAGGGTTAACCGGCATCGTTAGGATTGAGCCAAGAGTCTTGAAGTTGTAAAGCATACTCCAAATGGCATAAAAGCTCTCCCATAGTTGGTCTGGCCACCCCCTCATCTGCAAGACATTTCTCAGCAATCTCTGCAAAACTCTTCAATGATTTTGGAGAATAATTCCCCCTGAGTGATGGATCGATTATGGTTTCGAGTATTCCCTTCTTTTGGCAAACCATTGCCCATTCTGCAAGATTAATCTGTTCCAATGGTAAAGACGAGTTTATAACAGCCCGTGCACACACAACTTCAAACATCACTACACCGAAAGAGTAAACGTCGGATTTGGCAGTAAGGCGCTGTTTCATGAAATACTCGGGATCAAGGTATCCGAAGCTTCCTTTCACTGCGGTACTAACATGTGTGTGCTCCAAAGAAGGCCCGCTCTTGGACAGCCCAAAATCTGACATTTTCGCTACAAACCTTCCATCTAGTAGTATGTTGGTTGTCTTTACGTCCCTGTGAATGATGCCACCCTCTGATCCTGTGTGAAGATAATACAGCCCCCTAGCAGCCCCGATGCAGATCTCTAGTCTTTGCTTCCAGCTTAGTGATGGTAGGTCACCCCCGAAAAGATGACTCCTCAGAGTCCCATTCGACATGTACTCGTATATCAATATCATTTCGTTCTGCTCATCGCAGAATCCAATCATTGATACCAAATGCCTATGCCTTAGCTTCGATAGCAGTTCAATTTCCGTTTCAAATTCTAGTAGGCCTTGTTGAGATTGTGGATTCGATCGCTTAATCGCTGCAAGAATCCCATCGTTTAGCTCTCCTTTGTATACCTTCCCAAAACCTCCCACTCCAATCACCAAGCTGTCATCAAAGTTGTTCGTTGCTGCTTTGAGATCTGCCAGTGTGAACCGTTTCCCAGATCTTCCACAACTCTTCTTGCCTTTTACATCTTTAGTTCTCTTCTTTTTACACACACAAATGATCAGCCAACCAATACCTGCAATGGCTACAATCCCAAATACAATTCCCAACCAAAATCTCACATTTGACTTTCCGTTGCTTTCATCCCCAAGGTTTGGTACATACCCAAGATTACCATCACGGCTCAACTTGAAAATCTCTAAACCGTTTAATGCAGCATCAGAGCCTTGATCAATTGATGCCGCCTCGGGGCCCAATTGCACCCAAAGGTTGTTCGAATTTGAGGTCATGGCATCAACGTAATCCTCGTGGTATGCCTTGTCCCTTCCTCCCGCTTTTGTGAAAATATCAACATTCTCTGCTGCAGTTTTATTATTTACGTAGATTCTGAAAATCCGTTGACTTGATTTATCGTATACTAGCTCACAAAAGTGTAAGCGGATTAGATAATCAAAACTTGGATCCACGGGCAATCTCCATGACATATTAAAGAATCTCATTACTACTAAAGTAATGTTGGTCATAGTTTTCGCTGTTTCATACACAACAAGTGGAGCTAGGGATGTATCATTTGGGGAAGCATAAGTAATTCTAGATGTGTTTCTTAATTGCGTTCCAGCATCCGGGTTGATCATATAGCTCCAATCCTCTTCCCATTTCCTCCTAAAGCTTGAATCTTGATCACGTTTGATCATTGTACCCCCAATATTCAATCGATACATAGTCTCAATCCCACGATTTTGCAAATCCAAACCAACATCCGCACCATTTCCACCCACTTGCTTAACAGAATCAACAAACAGCTTATCAAAGACTTGGACAATCTCTATGGCATTAATGAAACCAAAAGATCCTTTATCTGGCAGAAAGGTAATAACAGTAGAATTGGTCTGAACAGGAATATAATACTCCTTCACTAATGCAATAAAGCTAGAATTCCTCCCAGAAGCGTGTGCATTCTTTTGCGAAATAGCATATGGGACATTGAGGCTGGAAGCCAATGTGAAACAACAAGTCTCGACACCAAAGTAAGACTGATCGGGATCGAAGTTCAGAATCTTAAAGGGATAGAAATGAAGCCTAAGGAAATAATTCCCGGGTGCTCCATGAATTGTATAGTTCAGAGGTTCTGAAAATATTCTGGCAGTTCTGTAAAGAGACTCGTAAGCAGGATTGCCATCAATCGAGGAAATGGCGGCCTCAATAGTATGAGAAGTGCTGATAGTTATATTTTTGTTAGGGGCCGAATCGCCCACCCATTGAGCACCATCAAGAGTAACATTTTCATTTGTACCACAATTTATCAAGAGAGTATGTGCATGAGCTAAAGCTTCCCCATTCTTCACAAACCCAAGCAAAATCACCAAAACAAATAGGCCTAAGACGCCCCCCCGGTCTTTGACTACCATCCTTCACTACCCCTAACAACCTAGAGTTCAGGTTCTAATTCAAATACTAAAAACCTAACCTTTTTTTTTTTTTTTTAATCCCAAAGAGATGAGACTCTATGGGTTAAGGTTATAACCTTGTAAGCTTGTCAATAACACGGGAGAAACACAACCTGAATGAGGAAAAACACATTACCTTCAAACATTGGAACCTAGCATGCAAAGATATCAAAACCCACCATCAATGCTTTTCTACAAAATGGGAAATTTGCAGAGAAGAAACCCAATCTAACAAAAATCAATCAGATAGGAAAATGAAGGATAAATCATACAAATGGTGAATGAAAATAGAAGAAAATGAATCTTTACAATGAGCATATGAGCCTTTCAATAGAATACCTAGATAAAGATTGATTCTTGAAAAAGACCCTTGCTTCTTCCCCAAGAATATGAGGTGAGAATGGAGAGTTTTGATTCAGACTGGAGGCCATTGTTGCAATCAATTGGGGAGTTTCCCTCCCCTTTTTATTTGTAATTGATTAACAGCAATTTCTTTTGTACAGAAGGCTATTTCATTTCTTTCAACATTGTTGATAAATAAGGTGCGAAAGTACAGGATCTGGGTAGCTCTATAGCGGATTTCCATTATAGGAGACTTGTTTCTTTTCTATATTATTACGAGGTTTCTGGTTGGGAGAATTGTATTTTTTTTCCTTTAATTTTCATAATTTGGCAGTTTTATTGGAGGGATTGTGAAATTAAATTCATGAAATTAAAATTAATTTGGCAGTTTTATTCAATGAAAAAATACCCCTCCACGATTGAATCAGTAACTTTAAAGATGAGATCCTGTGAATTTAAAATTAGTTCGACAAAATTAGGATCACTTTAAGTTTTTTTTTTTTTAAATAGTAATAGGAATAATAATTTGATTTTTATAATTAATTATATTATTATATAATTTTTATAATATTACAAATGAAATTAATAATACTATTTTTAATTGCATTTTTTGTAATTTAGACATTTTTTCAAGTAGTTCAATGACTTATTTGTCCTTATTCCAAGCTACAAAATAAGCATGCATTTGTATGTTATGCTTGTCATAGAGCCATAGAGGTCAGAATATTCATAAAAATTAATATAATGAAACATAGTACATTACTGACTATATGTTGAGTAGAAATAGAAATTTAATATAGTAAAATTACTCAAACACCCCTACTCCCAATCTTCTATTTTTGAGTATCCACTAATATACCAAAATCTAGCCAAAATGGCCAAATCTGATCATAGGATGTGTGGCCAACAACCACCATTTTCTGGGCATGAAGATGGAGTTTCATTGATGCGATTTTACGTTCTGCCTTAGAGAGTACGACGCATCATGGAGCCGTAAAAACAAAATGCTGATAAATGGAATAACACACACAAGAGTCCTCTCGAGTCTTTACCCGCAATCAAGCGATGGACGACTTGCAGACCGGGCAGGACGATCGTCTTTGCAGCCATGGGTCGATGCACTGCACGAACCGAAGAACATTTAGCCTGTAAAATTTTCGTTATAGATCATAAAAAGGGTGAAGGGTTCCCTACATCTTTGTGGAACTTGTGTAAGCAAGGGAGATGGCGGATGGTGTCCCCCATTGTTGGATTTTCGAGACATATAGAGCACGCTTCTTCGAGATTCTCATTCTGCATGGAACATAACTAGCTAAATTTCAAATCCAATAACAAATAATCCCTCCCCTGCATCATAATTACCGTATATCTATTGCTCAGATCCCAGCGAAGAATCTCAGGTATGAAGGTTAATAAAAATGTTAAAAAAAAAAAAAAAAAAAAACGAGAGAAAGTCAGAAATCTGAAGATTCCAAGTCACCTGAACAGTCGACTCTGGCAAACCATTAATTTGATGCATTGATGCCCCGGCATGCTGGTGATTGTTCTCATCAAGTGCCAACAACATCTCATAGTCGTTTCTAAATCAAGAAAAGAAAATAAATAACTACACCGAGGGATGAGCTCTCATTTCACGATATTAAATGGCTATGGAAGATATCTTACTCATTGAAGTCGCGCTGAGTTTGAAGGAAATCACCATGTACTCCCATATTACTAAAAGCCTCAAGTGTTTCCAATACTTCCATTCTCTGAATAAAATGGAAAAAAAATTCAATAGTACATATATCAATTAGCAAAACAAGTTTTGAAAAAAAATAAAATAAAATACAGAAATGAAAATGAGCAAATATAACATCGTTATTATCCAGCATCTTAGGCTAGGAGAAGAGGATAGTAGGGATCTTATACTTCCATTAAAAGTCACAAGCTTTGAACTCCTTTCTTAATAGTCATGACAAGTTATTTTAACGGTCAATGTGGCCAAAGATCTTAGTTTTTAAGATAACTTTCTCTTAGTTTACAATATGACTTTGCCCAACAGATTCCTGTTCACTCTTTTCATTTTCTTTCTTTTTTTTAAAAAAAAATGATTTTAGTTTAACATTCCTCATACCTACCCTCACTTATTATTGTCAGTTGAGCTTCTTAATGCTATCAGATATTGCAACCGCCATTATAGGTAAAAAAAAAAATTAAAAAAATTAAATGCATATAACAAGCATAATCAGCTGGTCAATCAACAAAAGGAAATTTAATCTTTAAGTATTTATATTAATTCCTCAACATATTCCAAATAAAAATATAGTCTAAAATGATCAATTGCATAATACCGTCTCAACATCCATGTAAGAAGGAAATATAGAATTTCTCCCAGTAGATGGCAAGAGTGTACGAGGTTGTCCAGGAAAACGGCTCCTCCATCTTGCTAATCTATTAGAGTTAGAAGCTCGAGGAGCTCCTCGAGAAGCATTAACAGAAGACTGATATTGGGAATGCCTTGTATTTGCAAATGATCTGCTTCTCTACAAATAAAAAGAACGAGGAAAATATATTTACAGGTTAAGGCAAAAGTTTGAGGAAGCAATAATTGTATGTAAATGCATTTCAATAAACAAATGAATAAAGAACAAATATGCCACTTCCATGGGCACAGCTGCTCCAATCACTTTAATTATAGATACTTCAAAGATATTGGTTTTATAACTTACAGTTTTTGTGCATAAAAGCATTAGCATGATATCTTTGCATCTTATGTTCCGAAAATCCAACATTAGTCCCTTTTTTCAATTTTGTCATGCCATAACTTTACTTTCTAAAACAAAACAAGTTTCGGTTCAGTTAACCTCAGGGGTTGTAGTAGAAAAGCTGTTGAATGAGTTTCAAGTCTTCATATCTAAGTCATTTTAAACTTTCATGATTGGGACGTTGGATATGAATATATATGGATGGGAAGCAAAAACAATACAATGCAACAAAATCAAACTCAGCGTTACATGATGTGTGTCCCCAGAGAAAGAAAGGTGAAAATCCTCTTGTTGCAAAGCCCTGGCTACATGCTGATCAACCTATTTCAAAATGTTAAATGGATCAAATCCAATTCCAAATACAGATAGTGCATAACAAAAAGAGAGATGGACTTCAAGAATACACATCAGAGGGGATGGGGAAGGATTTGACCAGTTAAGCCAAGGGTCATTGCCTACATGCACCTGATGTATAAACAAAAGAAAAGAGGGAAAAGAGAAACCACCTCATTATCAACTCCAAAAACAGGCGTCTCGTTGAATAATTGCTCTTGGAGCTCCAGTGCCAGTGCTTCATCTGCTTCTACCTGTCTGGCTCTAGCATCTTCATCGCTCCTACAGCATGCTACTCCTTTAGAACCATCATTCGTTGCTTGAGGGGATAAATCATCAATATCAATGATTGGTTCTAGGTTATCTCTTCTGCTACAGTTTTGGTTAGTATTTTCTCTTGAATTATTATTGGGATCCCTATATGAGTCCCTAAATATGATATCTGCATCATTGAAAGCTGAAGTGGAACATTCAGCATTATTAATTGAGGTAGATCCCTGCTTTTGCCTTTTACCAAGTGGGGTTATTATCACCGGATGATGCACATCAATATGGCTTAATTGTTGCCCAAGGGGTCTGGCCACCTGACTGGAATTCCTTGCAGAAGGATATCTATGAGAAGATAAATCCTCACAATTGGGATAGTGATCATGGCTCTGAGCATTAGTTCCATTTTCTCTTCTCAGCAGTTTGTGCTGGTTGTGCTTAGTTTCAGAGCATGCATTAATATCATTCCCCAAGGATAAATGGGGGTCCTCATCAGACAAGGATATCTGATAACAATTTCGTGTACTTCTCCATCCACCTGATTCTTCAATGCTTCTGAACGCATCTTGATTGGCAGCAGCGATTTCACTCACTTCTTCATCAACATCAATTACATTTCTGCAAGTACAACAGAGAAATCTCATGATAAGAACATTGATGTTGAAAATTTTTAGTTACTCAAAAGTAGTACAGAAGTGGGTTGAAGACACAAATAGAGTTCATGTAAGCTGTTTAGAAGAATAAATGATGACATGAGTGCTAATCATATATGAAACTAGCATCAGGTTATCAGTGAAAGATGAAAAAGGAACAGCAAGTTACACTCAAGTGTACGTGTAAATTTAATTGGTGAATGAGAATGAGTCTCGCAGCAACTAATTCCATCTAAATTCACCTGGGGTTTTAATGGTTATATCATATTTTACCCCTTTGTTTCATGACTAAAATCAACTGCAACTGTCTCTGTCCTAGTCAGCCATAACTTGTTAGCATGCCAGAGATGAAAAAGAAAGTGATGATAGGATCCACATGCCTTAACTGACTATGACATTATGTACCTGAAAGATGTGTGTCCATTTTTCCCATTCAGTCCTGTTGAAGTAAAAGGATGGGCCATTATCCCTTTTCCCTTCATTGTGTTTGAAGCATGTCCTTCAGACACTAAATCTTTAACATTAATTTGACTCTCTGAATTGCTAGATGATGACACAGAACTGCAATAATTTTGTTTAACCGTAAGAAGATCATTATGGTCCCTTCCAACTGGTTTCTTGGCCTTTGCTATGTTATGTGGAGATATGCATCCATTTCGCACCAATCTCTTTTGTCTAGTTACCCTAGGTAAGGTAATAACAGATGCACATACATCCTTATTGTCATTGTGCTGTGTATCATGAACAAATTCCTTTCTTACTCCATTAATCATATTGAAACCAGCTTTGTACCCATCATCAAATTGTTCTTTGTCAACTTTGATTGTTTCTGAAGAACTTCTCATACTTTGTAAGTTAGAGAATCCATTACTTGATACTTCTCTTTTGCTAAAACCTTCGCCTTGGCTACTTCCTGATAGTACTTGAGCAGGCATACTTTTTTCCATCAGATGTAAACTATCTTTGCAAGAATATCCAGGATTTGAATCTGTGCTGTCTTTCTTTATAAGTTGAAGACAACCAGAGTCTTTTCCCTCAGAATTGGAGAAACTCGTATCCTTCCTTGCAAACAAATTATCAATTCTTGAAGAAGAAGACGGATGACGTGTGCCAGAGGTGGATGAGTTTGCATGACACTCGGAATTGTTAGAAGCATGCCTTCTTGGAGGATGAATAAACAATCTTCTGATTCCAGTGGCATTGTTTAACTGCGTTTTTTGCTGTTCAGTAGAAACATTCCCCTGTCCTGAAAGACTAGGCAGGGATGCATCAATCTCCTTGTGCACTCCACTACTGTACTCTGCATTCTTTGCAGGTAACCTGGTAGGGGTGTCTGGAACAACCAATACACAGTCAATGTCCATTTGATCCATTAGCTGCATTAGAACAAGGTACCAATTAGTAAAGGATTGAACTTATCAAAAAAAAAAAGAAAAGAGAGAGATCAAACCTCACTGACTATAAACTAGATTGATACCTACGATGCCACCTTATTCTTTAAAGTGCAGATATACATTAGAAATTAGAAACACTTGAAAGTATGGGTTACATCAATCAAGAAAGATATATCACAAGGTTGGTCGGGCTATTGACTTGATAACCACAAGGTTACAAGTTCGACTCCAGTAGGAGCGGCCTATTGGCCTTCTTGGTTTGAGCCAGTCAGCTATGGACAACCTAGGTTGGTTTACCTCTTTGTGGTTCTTTGCCAGCTAGGGTCACAAGGCGGGGTTTACCTAGTGCACACCCTCACATAGTGGCTGTGGGTTTTCCTTGTCACTCAAAAAAGAAAGATATCTCATATATCATCAGGATACATAGCAAAGAGTTGCCATGTATGCAGCTTTGAGTTCTTCTAAGCAAAGTAGATGTAAAAAAGGATTCAAGAACATCGAAAGCATGAGCCTAACACAAGTAGATCACCAAATAAGAGCAAATCACATAGTTTTCAATTTTCATGGATGAAGACCACTTGCATTTGCGTATATGAGGATCCCCTGGCCCCTTTAACAGAACATTTTTCCCAGTTCATACATCACATAGTGTTATCTGGTTTTCAACCTAAGAAATTACTGAGAAGATACAACAGGGAACTGAGGATGAAATGTTTAATTCTACTGGTGTATGCATATGCCTCAAACAGAAAACAAACATAGGAGTCCCTTAAGTGAGATTCCTATTTCCAGATGTGTAAGGCCTAAGAAACCTGAATGTGATTCCTAGCCTCCTAGGATATCCCTTCCTTTGTTTCCTACTTTCCTTCTCTCTTACATTTGTTGCTCTTCACTTCCAAATAGTCTACTTGAGGTGCTGTCCTAAAAGATCCTGTCTCACCATAGGTGCATAAATGTCTTACCTGTCTCATCATAGGTGCATAAATGTCTTACAACCATCATGAAGTGGCAAAGAACTCATAGTCTACACAAAAATATAACTAAAGACCATGACATCAAATCCATTTGCACATGTAATTCAAAGCTCAAATAAGTCAACAACCAAAAAAAATTAAAAAATTAAAAATCCATGCTGTCCAATAACACAATTCAAGGTTTGCCATTGAATACTAAGAAAATTAATACACATATATATCAGGTAATGGAACTCTATTTTCTAAATGTGAAGAAACAAAACAAAACAAAACAATAGCAAAAAAAAGTGCTAAACAAAACCTTTACCAAAAGTAATCAAACCCAAAAAACAAAAAAAAAAAAAATTGGAGAGTGAAAATATCAGGACTGAATGAACCTTCAAAAAGCAGCTATGAATAGGTGACCTAAAAATATATAAAATGAACTACTAACAATAGCTACCATCCTCTCAATTCGTGAATTTTCTTGTAGAGCCTTATCATAAAAAGGTTGATTTTCACTTCTATAACAATCCCTAGCGTGAAAATTCAGAATCCAACAAAAATATAACCACAAAATTAATTACTCCGTATTTTTTAAAAGAATTTTTGCCAATAAAAATCAATCCTTTTGCTTGCCCATTTCAAGAATCAAGATATTTTTGTATTTTCATCTGCCAAACACACACACAAGGAGAGCAGGTAAAATCGGAAATGTACACACAACATAGGAAATAGTAAAAAGAAGAAGATGAAAGATCAGAGTATCAGACCTTTGGTGAGTTTCTTTTTTTTTTTGTGTGGATTCCTAGTCAGTCATACTGAGTAGAAGTACTACGAGAAAGCAAGCACCGTAGGTGAGTTTAATGTATTCAAAGTCGAAGGGACTGAGGAAATTTATACAGTTCGTCTCGACAATAAAAGCATTTATTTATTTTTTCCATAAATTACAATTTCTAACTTGAAAACATTTTTATTCTTAATTTAAAATTTAAAATTTAAAATACCCAAAATACTTGCATTTTTTAAAATATCATCCAACTTCACCCAAAAGTGAAAAATATTTTAAAATACAAATAATTAAGAATAAATAAAAAAATTCAAATTTGATAATCAAAAATAAAAATATGATTATAACCCTATACAATTATAATTATAACGAGAAGAAATAACTAAATCAACTAATTCTTCTGCCATAAGAGGGGAGAAGCAGTCTATCATCGGTGCCTGTAGAGCGGAGATATACAATCCCTGTCTGTTTAGGAGGATTGCCCCTACAGTCGCTTTACTCGTGGTGTGGAAATACGCCGCATCAAAGTAGCATCGGTTCCGCATGCCTCCATGGCCTATAGATGAGGGGATGGCCGTGTGGCTTCCGGCGGCCACGGCAGTTGGCAACTGGACTAGAAGCCGAACAGTAGCAGGTTGATCGATTGCCCCTTGGGCTTGTTCGGCATTTGCCGTGACAGTTCCTCGTTCTGCCGGCTGCGTGCGGTCCGGGTGTGCAAGTCGCCACGCCCGGACCGTTGTGGTTACAGTAGCAATCATCTTCCGTGGTCTGGGTAAGCATGCATCCCATACAGCCCCATTTCTCGCTCGCCATATATAATTATAATAGGCCCACTGCATAAATAATTCCATCATCATCTAAAATATTCAATATTTCATTAAACCAAACATGAAAAATATATGTGACACTATTGGGGATTGGAAGTTGAGATTGTGCCCAAATGTTCATTGTCTAAATCACATTTGACCAAAGAGTGCATAGTATCCTCATGCATGATCTCACACATAGCACATGTTGGATCAATCTCCACTCTCTTTATAATCAGGTTCTTTGTAGTGGGTAATATATCATTCAAGGCTCTCCATAAAAATATCAGTTAAAATGTCATGATCCCATGATCCCGTTTCCTGATCCATTAAGCTCATAACTGTTGCATGTGCCAACTGTGGTGGTTTTTCAGTAATTATTTTCGCATTATTCTCATCCTGAAGCCATGGATGATCCCATATCAGGGTTGCCCTTTCATTCCCAATCCTGCGCCTAACTCCTCCACAAATTAGTTCCTGTGCAGCCATGATACTACTCAAACAGAAACTTGGGTTATTCCCTAAACAAGCATCAAAGAATGGCCCTTTAGGATAATACCTGGCTTTAAATATTCTTGATACCAACGACTCAGGTTTCGTGAGTAAACGCCAGGCCTGTTTCCCCAACATGCCTAAATTAAAGGCACGCAATTCCTTAAAGCCCAAACTCCCATATTTCTTAGGGATACACAATTTATCCCACGCTTTCCAGTGGATGCACTGGTCATCTTTAGGGTTAAGTTTATCCATTTGAAAGCAAATTTAATAGAAGGAACATGGAAATTAGCAATTTACTGTATCAGCTTATAGTTTTTTTTTTAAAAAATAAATTAATAAATACTTTTTTTTTGAAAGCTAAGGAAACCGGATTGCATTAAACTATAGAAGAAACAAAGGGAGGAAGAAAATCCCTCCAGACATTACGAGTATCAACCGCACTAACATGCTTTGCTAAGGCATGAGCTACCGTATTGACATCTCTGCGTACAAATTTAATGGAGCATGAATGAAAGGAACGAAATAAATGCAAACATGAATCTAAGATAACACCTAGGTACGAACGATAGGAACTCGCTTCGCGAAAGCAAGAAACAAGGATCGCACAATCCGAAAAAATCACAATGTTGTGATAATTGTGCTCTTGTAGCCATGATAGGGCTTCTCGTATCGCCATGGCTTCAGCTAGGAGAGGATCATACGGACATATAAGAGGACCGTTAGCAACCGCAACAAAACCGCCCTCTGTGTTGCACACATAAAAGCCATATGTCGGGGACGTGCTGATAAATCCGGCGTCAGCGTAGCTGTAAACCGCATCCAGCGGCAGCAAAGTCGTAATCTCCGGTGCTGACGGCTGTAAGGGAGCAGCCGGCGTGTTGTTCGATGCCCATGCAGACCAAGTATTGTGAAAACCGTGACATAGATGCGAGGGGGTCGGTAGAACAAAATCCCAAACAGCCATATTCCGAGCTCTCCAAATTTCGTAGAGTATTCCACATATCTGTTCTTTTAGAAACCCAGCAGATATTGCTGAGCTTCCCAACCAAGCCTCCACCGACTGCATAAAATCATAACCATCAACGTTAGGGATAAGAAGACGTGAAACATTCCACACACGTCTAGCATACTAGCATAAATACAAGTGCATAAAATATGCATAATATCCTCCTCACAAACTCCACAAGGCGGGCAAATATTAGGAATCTCTACTCTCCTTCTAACCAAGTTGGTAATAATTGACAAAATATTAGAAAGGGTCTTCCATATTAAATACTTTTTTCAACAGATGTACGCAGAATATACAAAATCCTCGCAATCTGAGTCTAAGTCTGTTGAATCTGGTGAACCCTCTAAGTGTGTTGAATCTGGTGAACCTGTGTCTCGGACTGAGTTGACATTTTGATAAGTATGTGGCTCAGATTTATCCATTTGAAAGCAAATTTAATAGAAGGAACATGGAAATTAGCAATTTACTGTATCAGCTGATAGTGACGAGGAAGGGTATGCAGATTCACTCCGCGAAATTGAAAGACATGATTGGATCTCTGTCCAAATTATTTACGTCCCTCACTGCGGCTCGGGACGCTCTTGAGCTGCTATCAGGGCACGTTCGATCCACTTTGGTGGCGTCTAGATTATAACATGGTATCAGAGCCTGTATTGTAGGCACGACCAAACACTCAAAACCCAACCCAACCCTTCTCCACCCTCGGCTAATCCGTTCTACAATTGATATGAATAATTGCTCATGGGGTTGAACAGACTCAGATTGAACAGGGGTTGTGCATATCCTGCAAACATCTGTCAAAACAAAAGTATTTATTAAAATTTAAAAGAAAATGAATATAACATGGTATCAGAGAGCCTGTATCAGAACATGTTCGGTTCACTTTGGTAGCGTCTAGATTATAACATGATATCAGTACCTGTATCAGAACATGTTTGGTCAACTTTGGTGGTGTCTAGATTATAAAATGCTATCAGTACCTGCATCAGAACATGTTTTGTCTCCTTTGGTGATGTCTAGATTATAATATGGTATCAGAGTCTGTATCAGGACACGTTCGATCCACTTTGATGGCGTCTAGATTATAATATGGTATCAGAGCATGTATTGTAGGCCATCTCCGCAGCACGGGATGCCCTCAAGCAACGCAAGGAGAAAGTGATGGATTGCAAACGCAAAGAGAAAGTGATGAGGATTGACAAGCTAATGTGTGAGATGTTAGAGTTGAATGGTGATATTGAGTACATGTCTGTGGCACTAATTAAGCTTAGTGAATCCACTTCTAACGTATTAGAGGCTCTCTCCAACGCGAAGGTGGCCCTCGAGCAACGATGAAGCCATAGATATGGCTAAGAATTTGATAGTCTTTCTCGTCCCAAACAACTGACATATCAGGTTGTTAATCTCCATAGTCTTTCTGTGAGACTTGTTTTTCAATGTAGAAACATCAGCTACGTATTCAGCATAGGTCAACTCAGACTGAGGCTGGGATTGAGCAGACTCAGATTGAACAGGGATTGTGCATATCCTGCAAACATCTGTCAAAACAAAAGTATTTATTATTAAATTTTTTTAAAAAATAATTATTTATTAAAATTTAAAAGAAAATAAATATAATTATAAAATGACTTTTTAAACTATATATCGTCCCCAATATAGCAATCATAGCATCATCTTCTTTGAGAATCTATAAAAAGAAACTCAAATTATTTATTAAAATTTAAAATTAATAAGACAAAACATTATAAAAAGAACTAATATATACCTTATTCAGCTCGGTCTCCATCTCCTTGAGAGACTCTTTGGCTTCAACAATTATGCTCATGGGCCCAACCATTACATTCTCCAGGTCTTTCCATCCCCATTTCCTTAAAACCCATTAAAGTATCCAATGCTTCTTAATCTTTTTGTCGGCTGCTTCCATTGCCTGCAATGAATCATTGCATTAATTTAGTACTCACCTAGGACCCAATCTTAGGTTATAACGTGGTATCAGAGCTTGTTTGGTCCACTTTAGTATCGTCTAGATTATAACATGATATCAGTATCTGTATCAGAACAAGTTTGGTCAATTTTGGTGGTGTCTAGATTATAAAATGCTATCAGTACCTGTATCAGAACATGTTTGGTCCACTTTGATGGTGTCTAGATTATAATATGATATCAGAGTCTGTATCAGGGCACGTTCGATCCACTTTGGTGGCGTCTAGATTATAACATGGTATCAGATCCTGTAATGTATGCCATCTCCGATACTCGGGATGCCCTCAAGCAACGCAAGGAGAAAGTGATGGATTGCAAACGCAAAGAAAAAGTGATAAGGATTGACAAGCTAATGTGTGAGGTGTTATAGTTGAATGGTGATATTGAGTACCTGTCTGCAGCACTAATTTAGCTTAGTGAATCCACTTCTAACATATTAGAGGCTCTCTCCATCGCGAAGGTGGTCCTCGAGCAACGCAAGGAGGAAGCGATAGATATGGCTAAGAATTTGATAGTCTTCTTCGTCACAAACAACTGACGCATCAAGTTGTTAGTCAGTCTCTATAGTCTTTCTGTGAGACTCGTTTTCCAATGGAGACACAGACACCTCAGCTGTGTATTCAGCATAGGTCAACTCAAACTGAGGCTGAAGTTGAACAGAGTCAAATTGAACAGGATTGTGCATATGCTGCAAACATCTGTCAAAACAAAAGTATTTATTATTTTTTTTTAAATAACTATTTATTAAAATTTATAAGAAAATAAATATAATTAAAATGACTTTTTAAACTATGTATCATCCCCAATATAGCAATCATAGCATCATCTCCTTTGAGAATCTATAAAAAAAAAAAAAAAAAAAAAAAAAAAAAAAACCTCAAATTATTTATTAAAATTTAAAATTAATAAGACAAAACATTCAAACAAAACATTATAAAAAGAACTAATATATACCTTATTCAGCTCGGTCTCTATCTCCTTGAGGGACTCTTTGGCTTCAACAATGATGCTAATGGACTCAACCATTACCTTCTCGGTCTTTCCATCTCCATTTCCTTGAAACTCATGGAGGGGATGAATTCACCTTAGAGAGTAGAGTGGTGACCGGCGATTGGAGAGAAACATTGAGGACTGGCGAGAGCAGTGGCGACCGGTGTGAGACGGTGTATCAGAGAAGCAATTGCGAAGGTGAGCAAGAATTGCAAAGGCAGTCGCAAATCGCAAGTGAGAAGAGAGACGGATGGGAAGTCGCAAATTGCAATTCTAATTAGGGCTAGAAAAGTAATTTTATAAATAATTTGTAATAAAATATTTTTTCATCAATTAAATTTATGAAAAAATATTTTAAAGAATTTATTTAATTAGAACAATTTTGTAAGAAAAATTAATATTAATACGTTTAGTATATCCTAAAAATATAAGATTTAAATTACATAAAAAATTTATTGTCAAGTACCTTGTAATGTAATTACATTTTGATTATCATTCTAAATGAGCATAATAGATGCAAACACAATACTTCAAACAAAAATTAATTAAAATATTTAATTTATTTAAAGTTTTCTATGAAGGTTTTTTTTTTTTTTTTTTTTTTTTAAAAAAAAATCATATCACTTTCCTTGATATCATGAAATTAAATTCTCATTGACCCGAACTCCCCTAAATAAAAATGTTGCACCAGACATGAAAATAAATTTCTCGGAAATTTAAACTTTCCTACTTATCAAACATCCTAAGAGAAAAGAAGAAAAATTCTTGAAACAACAGCTAAAAGAAGAAGAAAGAATAATGTCTTTGGCATAAAACAATTGCGACAGTGATTGTGTTTATTACCCTTGAAAAAAAAAAAAACACTACATAACATCAAAGATGAAACAAGATTCAGGTTCTGCAATTCCAGAACAAGCCATTACATCAATTGCAGAAGATGATTGTAACCCTCTATGGATCATGGACGCCTAAATAAGCCGCACAAATGCCTCACTCAAATCCTCTAGCGACTCGGGGGTTCATTGCTTTACTACGCACCAAATATAAACCGCGCCTCTACTCATCAGTCACGCATCCTCTTGATGCAGATTGCACGTTTTTTATGTACTGAAATTTAAGAAGCCGATGAAGAAATGGCGTTACAATAGTTACAGAAAAAAAAAATAATAATAATAATAAACAATAGCCATAGATCTTTATTTTGAGCCCATAGTTATGTACCTTGTAAAGAACCCCTTTGTCTGCCTTGTAGGGAGGGGGGCTCCAATTCTTTCGTCGCTCTTCCAATTCCTCATCTGTTAAATGGACGTCCATCCTCTTTTACTGAATGTCTACGGTAATTATGTCTCCATTTTGAACAAGACCAATTGGACCACCTTCCTGCAAATTTTTGGATTTCACATTATTCCTGACATTAGAAACGAGAATATTACAACAGAAAAGAATTAATTGTTCGAATTGATTCATAAAGTAACATACCTGTGCCTCAGGACATATGTGTCCGACAACATATCCATGGGAACCACCAGAAAATCTTCCATCCGTAAGCAATGCAACATCCTGCAATTTTATATACGGTATTAATGAAGAAAAGCAGGAAAACGCGTATCACAAATTTTGGCGAATGCAACTTTAGCTAAGAGGTGCGAGGAAGAATCGACCGAGCAAAATAGATAACGTGCTTGTTTGGCCCAATTTGAATTTCTTGAAAAAGATATTTTCTTGAACACTCCCAACTTTGGAACTTCTTGAAAAAAGAGGCTTTTTACCCTCATCCAGCCTTAAAAGCCAAATTTATCTTTTGTGTTTAGCCCGACTGACTAGGCCAAACAAGTACATCATAGTCGAAGAAAACGCTTGTTCAAACCCACCCACCCCAACACACACACACACAAAAGCAAACACACCCCAAGAGATATAATCGATGTATATTCATTCATAATGAGAATACGAACGAGAAATCAATGAAGAAAAAGTAAACCATCAAAGCTCAGCCTAAGCAGATCATACCTTTCCTAGACCGGCTCCCATTATTGCACTGGTTGGTGTCAGCATCTCAGGCATGCCTGGTCCCCCCTTAGGACCCTCCCCTCTAATCACTACTACTTTCCCCTGCAATAAGTAGCTCCATGAAGATGAATTGACCAGCTCTCAGTAACAAGAGTTCCAACACGGTAACACTTTTTGCAAAGTGGCAATAAACTGGATAGTCCATCCAACATTCGAACTGAACAAAAAATACATGAATCTCTCACCTTAAAACTCATTGGATCTTCTGAGATAGCTGAAATCATGGACTCTTCTCCTTCAAAAACAAGAGCAGGACCTAGAGGACAAATTTTTACAATAATTAACTAAAGCCCAAAAAAAAAAACCTTCAAACTGATGAAAGTAAGAAAACAAGATTCTACATGTGCACACAAGAAACATTTAATTATAACATAAAAAATACTCACATGAGAAAAACAGTCCTTCCTTTGCAGTTATTTTTGCAACAGAGCCCTCTGGTGCAAGATTGCCATACAATATTTGAATGTGACCAGTTTCTTTGATGGGGTTAGACAAAGGTCTTATAATTTGCTAGAAAAAAAAAATACAAAAGAAAGAAATGTGTCTCATCCTCAAATATCAAGTAGCAGCAAACCCAAAGAAGGAACAAATTACATCATTGAAGCACATTAAGATTGGACGGGGCCTACCTGACCTTCTGCCAAAGAAGGGAATAGCTTTGCATTTTCACCTAGGGTCTTTCCCGTGACTACAAATTAAAGAACTAATCAGAATAAGCATCTTAGATGGTACACAACCAAATATTATGATATTTGACAATAAAAGTCAAGAACCTATTACCAGTAATACAATCCCCATCTAACAATCCAAGCTCCAGTAGGTAGCGAATGACAGCAGGTGTGCCTCCAATCTATGAAACAGTGTTTCATCAATTCAGTAAAGTAAATGGCAGTGAACTAATACAATTCAAAGTGATAAGACAATCGTGCAAATATTAATGCATATACCTTGTGCAAATCCTCCATGACGTATTTTCCACTAGGTTTCAGATCTGCTAGGAAAGGAACCTCATCACTAACCTTTTGGAAATCATCAAGATGTAGTTGCAACCCAACAGACCTGCCAAGGTTCTAATATCACTCAAAGGTACCCCTAAGATGAAAGTCATGCTGCTAAGACTTTGTGTGTCAACTGTCAAATATTGTCAATCCCAAAATGTTCAAAATCAAAAATTCATTAAAAAATCACAAATACTTTTTTAGTAGGCGTAATTTCAGTTTAGATGAAATTATGCAAAGTCAAATCAAAATTATACGAATTCTCTATTTAAATTTTTAACATATTAAATTGTAATCACATATTTTGAATCAAAACTATTCAGTAATGATTCCAAATGATATACATATACACACACATTAATTATATATTACTATATGCATACATGCATTTATTACTATTACCGTGTTCGAGAACAAATTTTCAAGCTTAAAGTTATGCATTTGTATTTATTATTATTTTAATGCATTTTTGAATTATGTCATATTATTCGTCCAATCACCCATAAACTGATCTAATCTAAAAACATAATAAATCTCAATTAAAATTATATCTCTCATTTATGTCAATATTTTTAATGCTAGCTATTTTGTACATTGTGCTTTTAGAGTTGTATTATACAATTTTTTGACAAAAATACCCTTAATGTTATAACTTTAGTTATCTTTTCCGTTACTTACCATTCACATGCATCTACCATATATTTTCTTATATTCTTTAATTATAACAAAATATTTGTAAAAAAAAATATATTCATTATATATTATATATTAGATTAATATAATAAATAAATTTTATTTCATTTTATTTTAATTAGTAAAAATTTGTTAGTTATTTTTAAAAAAGACTAGTATATTCATTATATGTATGAATTCACCGATCAAAATAATATTAAAATATACTTAGATGAGTAATATTACGTCACATATTTGCCGGAGGTATTTCGGGAAAAAAGAAAATCAACAATGATTTCCGTATTTCTTATAGTTGACCTTGAATGACAAGAACTAGAAGTCGCAATAAATTTCTATATTTATATTACATACTTAGTATTGCACCCGTGCGATGCACGGATTAAATATTTAAAATATTAAAAATATGATATATATATATATATATATATATATATATATATTATTAAATTTTACATATAAAAATGAGATTTTATTTTATTTATTTATTTATGTTATTTAATAATTAAGTTGCTTTGCTATGATAAAATTATAAATTCAAATATTTATAATTAAAATAAAAATTGATATTTAAGTTGAGTAATTACTAAGAATAAAAATTGTATGAAAATTTTAATACAAAATAAAACCAAAAAATATTAAATGGATTATTATTGGTTAATATTAATATTTTTACGTATATATTTTTTGAAAATGAAATACGGAGTAACATATAATTATAGATTTTTATTATAAATATGTAATCTAATACGTTTAAAAATAATGAAAATAGAATCATACAATTTAAATTTATGTTTTAGTGGTATCCACTAAATTGTAATATGCCACATGGGCATTCAATAATATTAATATGTTAAAATTATTCTAGTATGTCACCTGTACATTACACAGTATTAATTTGATCGATTATATAAGAATATACTCTAATAATATTAATCGATAATATATTATATTAACCAAATGATATGAATATATCATTTTAAATAAATTCATTATTTTTTGGAAAACAATAAATTCAACATAAAACATGTATAAAGAACTATATAATTGAACTTATATATTGTGATGTACAAATATCCTACACATATAATTAGTAGAAAAACTGCACATAAATAAAAAAATATAAATTAAATCACTAATTTTCATGCGTATAATATTTGTAAAATAGATTTATTCCACTAACATTTTTACATCATTATAATATCTATTTTATATTAAATCAAATATTAAGAAGACTTAGAATATAAAATTATATCTCAATTCAACAATATAAAATATTGGTCTTTCAAATATAAATTACAATTAAAAAATTTAAAAATATTTTCTGAAATCAATATTTATATCAAATTAATATTATAAATAACTAATAATATATATTTCAATTTCTACTTAACTGGGCCAATCCACCTATATACATATCATAATGTATATATTATATAAAACCCAACGTTTAAGCCCAAATTTACAGCCCAAACCCGACCCAAACCCACCATATAAAAACCAAGCAACCCGGCGCATCGTCTCTCTGTCTCGCAACCTCTCTCGACGTCTCCTGCTCTCCACCATCGGCGTGTCCAGCTCTCTGCCCTCGGCGATCTCAATGTCTCTCTGTGTGTCGCAGCCTCTCCGGTTCCGGTTCTCCGCCCCCAGCGTCTCCGGCTCTATGCCCTCAACGCTTTCATGTTCGAAGACTCTCAGCATACCTGTGAGGCAATCCATCGAACAGGTGGTGTGTTTGAACCACTTCATTGTAAAATACATGTTCGACTTTTACTGCAATTCCTCATTATTCACTCCCCACATTAGAATTAGGGTTAGGGTTAAGGGTTTCACCTATCAATTTTCCTTCATTTTTCTCTGTGTAATATTAATTTTTCTCCGTGTAAATAGAACGCGTAATCGCAAATAGTTGCTATTTTAGCCAAAACTTTTAATTGTTGCAATGTGTCACAGGCTAAAACTTCTAATTTTAGCCAAAACTTCAGCTGGAATTGCAACTTGTCATGAAGACTTATTTATTTATTAGTAGGCCTTATTTTATCATCTGATCTTTACTGGTTTCTTCTAGGGTTGGCAATGGATACTGGAGGCAATTCATTACCATCTGGACCAGATGGGAAGAAGCGAAAAGTTAGTTATTTCTATGACCCAGAATTTGGGAATTACTATTATGGTCAAGGTCACCCAATGAAGCCACACAGAATTCGGATGACACATGCTCTTCTTGCACACTATGGGCTATTACAACATATGCATGTTGTGAAGCCCCTTCCTGCTAGAGATAAGGATCTTTGCAGGTTTCATGCTGATGATTATGTTTCTTTCTTGAGAAGCATTACTCCAGATTCACAACAAGATAATATTAGGCTGCTGAAGAGATTTAATGTTGGTGAAGACTGCCCTGTTTTTGATGGCCTCTACTCTTTCTGTCAAACTTATGCTGTAGGTTCTGTTGGTGGGGCAGTGAAATTAAACCATGGACAATGTGATATTGCAGTGAATTGGTCCGGTGGGTTACACCATGCAAAGAAGTGTGAGGCTTCTGGTTTTTGCTATGTGAATGATATAGTGCTTGCCATCTTAGAGCTCCTCAAAGTGCATGAGGTTGGTTTATGATATTTCTGCTACCCACAAATTTTTCTTAATGCAACTGAATTTGAATCATGATTTTTGGGAGAGCACGAGTCAATTTCTAATTGTTGTGCAGGTTTTTGTGCTTTCACATTAGTTACTGGAACTTTTTCCTTCATGCTTCTCCTTCTTTTAAGAAAGTGTTATGTAGACATGATAAAAGCAGTTTCATATGTCAAGATTCCATTAGGCATTTCTGGACTTCTGGTAAACTTACAGGCAATTTTATTTTATCCAGCACATTGATAGGCAAATAAGGTCTAAAAAATTAAAGCTTAGACTTCTCTAGATTATTAAAGATCTCTTACAATTTGAAATAAATAAATGGGTTCAGTGTCTATGTATACAAAATTTCTGTATTCTTTTGGTGAAATTGACTTCTTGGCATTTTCATGACATATGCGTATATTGAATTTAATTTTTAAAAAGTAAATCTTATACATTATAGTCAAAAAGAACCAAAGTCTTATGCTTTGCGTGGTTATTTTTTTTTTTTAAACGGGTTTTATCCTTTGCATGCTTTTATTAAGGTGTGGTGCTTTGCTTATGGCAATCTGATTTCACATATAGACCTTGTTCTTTCATATGTTTTCAATTTTCCATTCACAATCTTGACCAAGCTCAGTTTTGTGCTAAAAGATGCTCATTAGTTTGTAACCATGATTGCACCTAGTATGTGGATTTAGCCAGATCTGCTAGGATAACATTTTATTTATTTAAAATTTCCATCATTTTTTAATGCAAGAAGTCTTTGTAGGCTTTTATATATGGAAAACTTTGATCATTCATCAATGTTGTCCTTGGCTTCGAGTTGCATTGATTCCTCATTTTTTTTTTGGATGACAAGGGAAACCCCACAACCTTATGATTCCTCATTTAAGTTTGTGATGAATAAGCTTACAGTTACTTGAACTTGTAATGTTATAGGGCTGAGCCTCATCCACCGTGAAGCTTTGACATATTATTACTTAAAGATTTATGACCCGTACTAATAGCTTACATTTTTATTTCACTTGTTAACTAATAATTTTATATGACAAATTCCTATCAAATAGCTTTATTATAGTATCTACAGCAGTAATCCGGGTGTATCCTTGCCCATCAAAATGACCTTAGCTGACCTAAATATACACACCTCATTTCTAGTGTTGTATTTACTGTTCACAAAATATCTTTTCTAAGAGCTAAGCTGTAAGATGGATTTATTCTATATATGTTACATACTTACATATTAATAATTAAGTTTCTTTTCTATATATATTTTGAATCTTGACGTACTAATAATCCACTTCTTGCAATTTCTGGCAGCGAGTCTTGTATGTAGACATTGATATCCATCATGGTGATGGTGTTGAAGAGGCCTTCTATGCTACAGACAGGGTCATGACGGTTTCATTTCATAAATTTGGAGATTATTTCCCTGGGACTGGGGATATAGGTGATCTTGGATACGGGAAGGGAAAATATTACTCTCTTAATGTTCCATTAGATGATGGAATCGATGATGAAAGCTATCAGATGCTATTTAAGCCGATAATGGGCAAAGTGATGGAAGTTTTTAAGCCTGGTGCTGTAGTGCTGCAATGCGGTGCCAATTCATTGTCCGGAGACAGGTTGGGTTGCTTTAATCTCTCAATAAAAGGGCACGCAGAGTGTGTCAGATACATGAGGTCTTTTAATGTACCGTTGCTGTTGCTGGGGGGAGGTGGCTACACAATACGCAATGTGGCTCGTTGCTGGTGCTATGAAGTATGATTCTTTCTGCTTAATTAATTTGAAATACAAGTAAATACAAGAAAATTTAAATGATGAAAATCAAAGAAATTAGGAGATGTATATGCTCATATAGTAAATATTCAATGCTTATAATGCTAAGATGAAAAGAAGTTCGAAAAAAGAAATTACTAATTAAGTAGTTAAGTGTAGGGATTGGAACTTTTGCCTCGTGTTTAGTTGTACTGTAATTATTAAATGGTAGGTATCATAACTAATATCAGTGGATATGAGTATATGCATGCTTTGTGTTAAACTATGGATTCGTGCTTCTACAGACTGGAGTCGCACTTGGGATGGAACTTGAAGACAAAATGCCACAGCATGAATATTACGAGTACTTTGGCCCAGATTATACTCTTCATGTCGCTCCTAGTAACATGGAGAACAAAAATTCTCGTCAAATGTTAGAAGAAATGAGAGCAAAGCTTCTGGATAATCTCTCAAAACTTCAGCATGCACCGAGTGTGCAGTTCCAGGAGCGGCCACCCGATACTGAATTTCCAGAGGTAACTTCCACCCCATCTTTTTAAGGACTGCATAAGTCGGCTTCCTTCCATTAGAAACTTGACATTGGTCATTCTGGCTTAAGCAACACCTCATTGAGTCAGCGGGTTCGACCCGTTTTGCCTCGAATCCGACCCGATTCGGGTCAAAACGGGTCGAACCCGCGATTTTTCGGGCTTTACCCGATGTGCCCACCCTACTTATTTCAATCAAAATCTTCTTCTCTTCTTCTCTTCTTCTCTATCTTCTCTCTTCTCTCTCTCTCTCAAGAAACGATCCGTCAGAAGGGAAAAGGATGATCAATCATTGGGAGGCTAACTGATCCGTCGAGGGCTACTTCTTCTCCTTTTCTCGCTCTCAAGAAATACAGCGATCGCCTTTATCTGCTTGTAACTATATCAATTCATACTTACAGTTTTTTTTTTTTTAAATAGTCCTCAGTCTGGGCTTTTTACGTGGATTTATTGTTAAATGTTATGATTTCAGTCTATCGAAGAAGGGAAAAAGACGACGATTGAGAGACTAACTGAAAAACCCCAGGGCTACTTCTTCTCCCCTTCTCGCTCTCAAGTGCTCTCAAGAAACTACAGCGATCGCCTTTATCTGCTCTACACCATTGTGTAAGTATATCAATTCATACTTACAGTTTTTTTTTTTTTTTAAATAGTCCTCAGTCTGGGCTTTATACGCGGATTTATTGTTAAATTTTATGATTTCAGTCTATCGAAGAAGGGAAAAAGACGACGATTGAGAGACTAACTGAAAAACCCCAGGGCTACTTCTTCTCCCCTTCTCGCTCTCAAGTGCTCTCAAGAAACTACAGCGATCGCCTTTATCTGCTCTACACCATTGTGTAAGTATATCAATTCATACTTACAGTTTTTTTTTTTTTTTTTTTTTTTTTTTTTTTTTTTTTTTTTTTTTAAATAGTCCTCAGTCTGGGCTTTATACGCGGATTTATTGTTAAATTTTATGATTTCAGTCCATCGAGCTTAGTGCAATTTAGATGGATGGACAGCTTTAGGAGATAAACTGTAAGGAGTCGGGTGCAAGTCAGTTTTAGGATTTTTGTGCTCTTAGTAAATTGTCCATGTTCCTTCCAATTTCTTGATGAGTCCATTCAGCTGACAGGAGTACTTTATATTTGGAATAAATTACACCAAAATACAAAAAAATATTGATATCATGTTCCATGTTTTTCTGTAGATGAATCATTGGGAGGCTAACTGAAAAACCTTCACCCATGTCCAGGGCTACTTCTTCTCTTGTATCTTCCTAATCCGTCAGTTATTCATGGTAAGAGTATATCAGTTCATACTTCAATTACAGTTTTTTTTTTTTTTTTTTTTAAATAGTCCTCAGTCTGGGTTGAAGAGATTCTTGAAAATTGTTAAATTCAATTACTGTTATGATTTCAGGCCATCGAAGAAGCTGGGAAAAAGGTGGTGGCTCATTGGGAGACCATCATGGGCTTTAAGGAAGATGAAATGAAGTTCATTACAGGTATAAAGGATGAACTGGTGAATAAAATGGTCAAATCAATAGGGATAATCGTAGAAGCTGAGGGGTCGGTGAAGAAACTTTGGGAGGAGTTGGATAAGGTATAGTTGAAGGACCATTTTGGTTATTAACTCTCTTATTAATTTTAAAGTGTAATTAATAATTTGAATTTTTTTTATAGGTTCATAAAGAAGATGATACTATGATTACGCTATTGACCACGGTAGTTTAAATTATTTCTTTTAAATTTTAATAAATAGTTTTTTTTTTTTTTTTTTAATTTTAATGAATATTTTTTTCTACAGCTATATGAAGAATATATTAAATCCTGGGATGGTGAATCCTCAAAGGGTGAATCCTCAAAGTCTGCTGCGGGTGAACAATCAAAGTCTGCTGCATCGGGTGAACAATCAAAGTCTGCTGCATCGGGTGAACAATCTACGTCTGCTGAATCGGGTGAACCCGTGGCTTTGCCTAATCTGACATTTGTTGAGTATGCTGCACAAATTTATCCGTATGAAAGCAAGTTCGGTAGAAGAAATATGGCTATTAACAATTTAATGTATCAATTGATAGCTACTAGGGATGGCATGCAAACTCACTCCGCTATATTGGGAGGAATGGTTGAATCTTTGGCAAAATTGTCTAGGACCCTCACATCGGCTCTGGGCGCTCTTGAGCTGCGTGCTCAGGACGCTCCAAAGCCGAGTTAGTTTTTTTAGCCTAGCCTTTGTAATATGGATATACACTGGACGCTCCAAAGCCGAGTTAGTTTTTTTAGCCTAGCCTTTGTAATATGGATATACACTGCTTACCAGTACATTTTACGAATCTTTATGTTCTTATGTTTTGTAGCAATTGTATGTGATTGAGGAGCTTGTTCGTCTAGCATTCATGTACTTTTACTCTAGAATTAGTGATGCTGCTCTAGTGAAGTCTATAGCAAGTGCTCAAAACAAACGCACACACATCTATATATTATATACCGAGTGTTTGTTTTATATTACCTGCATTAGTATGTATTGTCCCTATTCATGTATCTATGTGTTGTCCCTATTCATGTATATATGTTCTAAATATTCCTATGTTTAGGCAGTAATGGGCCTGTTTATGTGTTAGTTTATTGCTTATGGTATGAGGTTGGGGATGACAGAGAATGCATGATGTATCACAAGAGATCAAGAGAGTAAGGGCACAAATGGAAGAAAATGAGCAAGTAGCCATATTAATGAGGGGGCTACGAGGTCAAAATCTGAAGGATTCTCAGTTTGCAGATAACAATATTAAGCTTCGCCTAGTTGAAGTATGTGTGTAAAAACATTTATTAAGATTCTCATTTATCACTGTTGGTATGTTTTTTTTTTTTTTTTTTTTGTTTTTTTGTTGTTGTGTGAAAGCTCTCAGATGAGGCAGACTTCTATTTTAGTATAGTGTGAACCACTCTAACAGCAGTGTATACAGCTTAACTATAATGTATACAGTATACCTATACTTCTGGTTTCAAGAGTGAACCGTTAAATGACTCTTGTAAAGGAATTCCGGTTGTATACATGATTCAATTGTGCTTTGACCATTATATGTTGCTAGCCATCATAAAGTTATGCATGGACATTTACAAGCTCTCATAGTAGCAGAGAAAGTTTCTTAATAAGGCAGAGAAGTCACAAAGATTATAAACTACTAAAAATTTTAGGTTGTGTTTTTTATTGGATGCATATTTTTTGTTAGCCTCTCTGCCCAATGTTCTTTAACCTGCTTTAAGGTTGATTATGCGTGGGTTATCGAGTTAATAACCCAACTTCTACACATCACTGAACTTTTCAGTTTGGGACCACTATCCATAATTCCATATTTAAGCGAATTGTCAACACTATACTATTCATACATACAGTTAGAAGTAGGACCCCTAGTACTATGAGGTTTGAACTTTAGAATATTTTCTATAAGGCAGTGAAAGTTATCAGATTACTTAGTAACTAAAAGGGAAGAAAAAGTGAAACCTGATGTTCCCTTTATAGAAAAGGGTTAACAAAATGAAAGTTTGCTGCAGAAGCTGATTGAGACGCTCGCTGAAGACAAGGCACCAAATTTTGATACTTCTATATTTCATCACGCAAGAAACGTGTGTCTATCTCGAGTTAATTACACTACTTTACACTTTAGAGTACAGTTACCCGCCGTATCAAAATGTTCTCTCTTTTCTTGATCAAGACCAAATCCACCCATGCCCATCTCATTCACTTTCATTATATTTCAAAGATAACACGTACTAATTCCCACCGCACAAAAAGTGCTTCACAGGAAAATGCATTCCGGACCTATCACATAAGTTCAAAGGCCTATATGAACTACATACTTCCCTATATGGATTAATGTATAGGGTTTTTGACTGAAATGAGGAGTCGAAAATGGTTGTGGACAATAATGGGAAGTCTATTTTTTTTTGACAAGAATAGGAAAAACAAGTTTGGGAAAAGCGGTTGTGGTCAAAACCGCATTTCCTACTCAAATGGGGTTGTCGTATAGACATAGCCGCATTTGAGAAATGCGGCTATTTGTTTATCGCCGGCTCTCCGTCAAAAAAGCTTTTGGGAAATGCGTTTTTCAAAACTGATATGAATGCGGAACTTGCGATCTATTAACGATTCCTGCTTTTCATCAACTGGTTTAATCGAGAATGAAAAGATGGTGGTGAAGTTCGCCAGATTCCCTGTCTCCTTGTCCCAAAGATGCATTTGTTGTTTGTACATAGCCCGACCACTGTCGTTGTACATGTGACCTTCCTGGTTCGAGGTTAGCCGAATAACTCCATGTGGATGAAAGATTAAAAAAAGATTATTCAATTATGCAAAACAAACACGCAAGGCCCGGATCGAGGAGAAGCTGGGCAGCAGCATTGATGCCGATGTACTTTTACCGTCTTCTTTTCTTTCTTCTGCAGCTACCTTAGATTAGCACCAACCAACAAGCAACGGCGGGAAACAAGCAAGGGCTGACGCGAAAGCCGTTGCTTGTTTTGTTTTTTAGAATCTTTAGCTTATTACGAATAATTCCGACAACTTCAGGAGAAAAAGAGGCATTTACCTATTACAGAGATGGTGCGATTTGATTCTTAGTTTACTTTAGAATATTTTATTGAATATTATTTAGTCATTTCTCTCAGTCTTACGAGAAAGACACGCCCAAATTATTGAAAAAAATCCAATTTTTAAGTTGAAGGTGAAGTTTGGAAATAGAACAATTCCTTCTGATGGTGGAATAATAACGAGCGTGCATGTTAACAACATAGAAAGAGAAATGGTCATCAGCGGCATCATATCGTTGAAGACTGGGAATTGATGCATGCTGAGGCTAAGGGGTTGTCAGAAAACATTATGGCCTGGCCGCCGCAAATTGACGCCGGCCATCCGGCGATAAACGAATACCAAACTCGGCTATCGTATGATATACGAAAGCCGTACGTCCAAATGCGGTTGTCCGTAGAATAGGAATGTGACCCAAACGAGTTTGGAAAATGTGGTTTTGACCACAACCACGTTTCCCAAACTCGTTTTTCCTATTCTTGTCAAAAAAAATAGGCTTCTCATTATTGTCCACAACCATTTCTCACTTCCCATTTCAGTCAAAACCCTAATGTATGTAAACTATGTTTTGGACCAATTTAAGAAAATAACATGGTCGGAGGACCATTTTAAGAATTAACGTAACTCCCAACAAGATCGATTATGCAATATAACTAAAGTTATAAGTTAAAAATAGTAGACTTCGAAAGTATTGTTTTGTGATAGTGTTGATATATATTCACAATATAACAATTGTCTAAAATCAAAACCAAAGTAAAATTAACATAATGGTGATATATATGTGCTAAGAAATTTAGTTTTGTGGAGTTTGATCGTTGTATATTGGTCACATATTTTATAGCAATAGAAGAATTATTATACATGTGTACATGCATGGACTATGACAACTTGTCAATTCTACACTGTAATTTAATTAACATAACAAACCTCGCGAGTAAAACTACAAAAGCACCAAAATCAACAAACGTTTACTCGGTTCTAGTCGCAAAAGATGTTTACTTCTATTTCTATTGCCCATTTATTTATGTTCATCCACTTTAGTTTTTTCTACTTCTCTTAAAACATATGCTTGATATGCGAGTAAATTCTGTAATCAAAATAAACCTTATCGACTCTTATTTACACTTCACAATAATTATAATATAACAACAGCAAGAAATTAAGAATGACTGTACTATACCAATCCAAAGTCATCGACAACCGTGCAAGTAGAATAGCCGGTAGTTCATCCAAATGAATGGAAGTTGAACGGTATTCGATCGCAACAATATAATTTGCCAGAATGGTATACATGCATTTTGTCTGTCCTCCCATTCTGATTTCTGAAACCGTTTCTTCCGCGCTGCTTTGTTCTCCATAAAACATTGTTGTGTGCCTCTTCCGTTTTCGTCATCAACACTGTGTCGTTCACGCTTTCAATAACAACAGCCTTTTCCTTGAGTCTTTCCATTAGTCTTAAAGCATTGTGAGCACGGCGTCTCTTTTGAATAACTGATGTCCTTTTTTTTTTCTTTTTTTTTTTGTCCTAAAAAAGAATTGCAATTTGCTCAATTTTCAATCTTTTTCGGCAATGTCAATACTCTGACACTCTAGCAGTCTAGCATGCATATAAAAAAAAAACAAAATGTCTACCTTTTATTGTAAACATGTAGCTTTTTCCTTTCATTTCCGTACCATAACAAACATACCACATGTATTTCCAAATCATATTGTCCAAAATTTAATCTAAAATCTACAACACTACAACCCACTAATAATTAATTTTTTTTTTTTTTTTGATCAAGACCTGTCAAATCATATTGTCCAAAATTTAATCTAAAATCTACAACACTACAACCCACTAATAATTATTATTATTATTTTTTTTGATCAAGACCTGTCTAACTGTTTGTACATGAAAATTAAATCTATTTGACTAACTAAAAGTGAGACTGCGTGTGTATATATATATATATTTTGCTCATTCTATTGTACAATATTTCTTGTCTATTAGATTGTCTTCCACAAATACATAGTAAAATTAAAAACATTCAAGTCAAACTATTAACCGAAATACTAGGGGAATAAAACATCGGTGTCCAACACCGCCAAAAGGACAAACTACTACAACCATTAAATCAGGAGAGTTTAGACTACAAGCTATCTAACTACTCTAGTCTAACTCGTGCTCTCAACTCTACGAACTGGGTCCACCTGAAAGGGGTTAACAAACAACAAGTAGCAAACATAACCCGTTAGCACGAAGATAAGTATAACGTCACTCAACCCTGTAAAGTAATACAACATATACTTTGGAAAACAATGTTTCACATTCTTTGCTAAAACAGTCTACACACTTAGACATACTTGGCATTATCTTCTAGATGCTTGCAACCTAATATCCATATAGGCATACTTATACATTTAAACAACTCAAAAATCTCATGCTTTCTCATATAACTCAAATAAGCATTCTTATGCTATCATAAACTTATCATGCATTCTCTTGCAAGACATAGAACTCACAACAAGCTATATTATCAATCATGCAATCTAGTGCAAGGCATATAACTCAACAAACTCATATTACTACTCATGCAATCTAGTGCAAGACATAAATAAGCAATCTCGTGCTACTACTCATGCAATCTAGTGCAAGACATAAATAAGCAATCTCGTGCTACTACTCATGCAATCTAGTGCAAGACATAAATAAGCAATCTCGTGCTAGTACTCATGCAATCTAGTGCAAGATATATATAAGCAATCTCGTGCTACTACTCATGCAATCTAGTGCAAGATATATATAAGCAATCTCGTGCTACTACTCATGCAATCTAGTGCAAGATATATACAACTCATAAGATGTGCTATGGTAAGTATAGATATACATATACACACTCTTTAAAAAAGAATACTTTTCTATATATGAAGGTTTCTTGTTGTCATAAATGACTTGCTTTGCTTTTCTTTTCTTTGAGTCCCAATGGCTCGCTTTCTTTAAGTCTCAATGACTCACTTTCTTTCTCTCGAGTCTCTTGACTCGCTTTCTCTTTACTCGTGGGCGAGGCCGGACTTCACCATAATGTGAATGAACCCATTGGGCATGGCGTCTAGCCGGCCAATCTCTCATCCCGCCCACAGAACCAATCTCATGGTTCCAATACTCATAATCTGTGGAATCAGGTATCGAACTATCAATGTGCACAACCCCTGACCAGGATTCCAAGCCTGGTGGGAAGTTTCCAACCTCGTAACGTGGGAATACGCGGCGTTACATGATATCGGATCGCAATGTCCGTTGCTTTCTCTTTTACTCCGAGAGGACATATTCCAAACGGGTCCTCCAAAAATACCATTTTCCTCACGATAGATATATATAAATGTCACTCATGCATCTCAATTATGCAACACTTTTCTTATGCAAATATGCACATAGATTCTCAACTCATTCTCAAATGACAAGATAAATACTCTCCAAATGGATATGAGTTTTTAGGAAAATAATACTTAGACTCACATTGGCCACTTATGAACTTTTAAAACATGATATGCTCGAAAATGACATTTACTGTAATTTAATCTTCTAAATTGGACATGCTCTGTACATTTTCAACATTCTTAGAAAATTATAACAGACAACTTAGGCATGATTTTCTAACAAGCTAATCAAATAAGGTTCATGCTTCTCTATTTAATAACCAAAAGATAGCAAGTTCATCATATAAATACTCAAAGTCTGATAATCTTCATTCCTACTCACTGTACATGCTTCAAAACAACTTCTATGACAATTACTACTACAAATTCTAGCATAAAAGGCTCAAATCTTCTCCAAACTTAGCGAAATCAAAGTCAAAACGTGCGTCAAGACGGCTCCGAGGTACCGAGCCACAAGGGTCCGACCACTGCACTGGAACACTCAATGGAACTTGGGGCGGAGCTCAACTAGGTCCGCACCTCGGACAGCCTAGCCACCGGCTCTAGCCAACGGTCCCCTTGTTGAGCCGTTGGCTGGGACCGTTAGGTCTTCTGGTGCACACTGTCTACGCACCAGATGCCTCCTTTTTCATCTACAAAAACTTCTCAGACATTTCTATCTCATCCAAAACATCAACAACACATCTTAAACAAGATATAGATCACTTAATAGCTCAAATACTTCAAAATCTAGCATTTCAACTCATTTTCTACACATCAAAAGACTTCACAGAGTCTTGAAAATAGTTTGGGAGTCCATGGGTTATACCTTTGTAGCTTTCTCTTATTCTAGCTTGGTTTCCACCTCCTTTTTTAGCTAGCTATAACCTCCTTCACCTCCTAAACATCTCAAACAAACCACACAACCAACATTAACCTATAAGCTCAGAGAAGGATGGAAGCAAATATGAAATGGAAGGCTAGGATTGAAAGGGAAAGATGATGAAAACTTACTGTGTTTTCTTGGTGATCTTGCAGGGGGAGCTCAAGGGTGGAACCAAGAGGCTAAGTCTGATAAATGTTCAATATATAGGAGCACAAAACCCTAGGTTGATCACTCATGATTGGTGGAAGGCAAAAAGGGAAAAGTTTGGCTAGAAAGTTGCATCAGACAAAGGTGTTGGTGGCTTGTGGTCCACCATGCTTCATGAACCAAGGGCTAGAATTGCTATTTTAAATAGTTTGGGGTTGAAAAAGAATTTTCCCAAAATGATTTCTAGATAAACACTTGGTTGGTTTAAGTTTCTCAGAATTCTCTCGGTTTCACTCAGATAGATTTCTCAGTTCAAAACTTGGCACGCAATCTATTTTTAGTCAGTTTTTATTAGAATATTCACATTTAGTCCTAGAATTAGGTAGTATGATCATTTTTTGTCTTTCGGCAACAAAATCGTTGAAATGTCATTAAATACAAAGACATTTCGATCATTTTTATACACAGCAAGTTGATTCCGTTATATTTTTTTTGTTTTTTGTTTTGTTTTTTTGTTTTTTTGAAAAAATCCGTAATTGAAGACCGAAATGACTTTGTATTTAACGGCATTAAAATTGTTTTGTTGGTAGAGGACAAAAAATGGTCATGCGACAATAATAGTATAATACTATAACCAAATGCATGCGAATGTTCTAATAAAAAAGAACTAAAAGTGAACGGCCCTATAAATCTAAGATCAAAAATGAAATTAACCCCATAAATTATTAAAAAAAATTAATTTCAGTCACACATTTTTGCAGTAGTTGTTAATATTCTTTGGTTATTCTTAATCAAATGTCAATGTTTTGACAAATTCTTATAAGTTTTCATTGGATTAATAATCGAATAGATCAAACGTGATTAAAAATAATATTCATGCACCAAAAATGTTAAAAATAAAATAAAATTTGAAATTTAAAAAAAATGAAAACAATTCCATTTGAAATAGTTTGGTAACATTTGTAGAGATGCAGACACGCCACTGACCACATGTTGATTTTTAGGCTAACAGTCCAGAACCATAAAAATGACGCCAACAATTCTAAATTGAGGCTCGCATTTGCCCATTCTTCATTAGTTTGAACACTATACATGCACTATCAGGCCCGTATTTTAAGTTTTTTTAGTTTGAACACTATACATGCACTATTAGGCCCGTATTTTAAGTTTTGGTGGTCCTGTTCTGGTAAATAAATGTGGCCCTATCAAAATTATAATTTTTAAAACCAATATATGCAAGTTTCGAACATTTGACCTCCAAGTTAAAATACAATAAATACACATTCTTACCATCTCTTCATGAAACCTTTATAACTCAATTGAAAACTTTTAATTTTTATTTCTAAACTAACTAGGTAAAAATTAAATATTGGACCTCTAAAATTTGGGGGCCCTCTAAAATTTGGGGGCCCTGTGCGATAGCCCAGCTTGCACAGCCTAAAATCCGACTCTGATGCACTTCAATGAAGCAAACACATAAAAATTGTCAACAATTTTTAGTAAATTCTCATTATTTTCTTTTTGCATATCCTTACCCAGCCTTAAGCCTAAGTGTATTTATTGAGGGCATCCCGAGCTTCACAGAGGACATTTATTACTTTAGAAATGGATTGAATCACCTTTACCATTTTATGAGAGTGATCAACCCTATACTCCTCAATCTCAAATAGTTGCAGCATGAGCTTGTTGACACAAGTAGCCTTTTTTTCAAATTGCTTCTCCAAAGGAGCCATCTCCTTTACATATTGAGCAAACTGAGATTGAGGTTGAGCAGGTTGAGCAGAGGTCTGGGGTTCATCCAAGACAGCCTCATTTTCTGTAAGGATCTGTCAAAACAAAAACCATTTATTAAAATTTAAAAGAAATCAAGATAAAATCAGAACTGATTCAAAAAAATGAACTGTATACCTTCTCCAAGACAGCCTTATCTTCTCCAAGGGTCTGTAAAAACAAACTAAAACCATTTATTAAAATTTAAAAGAAATCAAGATAAAATCAGAACTGATTAAAAAAAATGAACTGTATACCTTCTCCAAGACAGCCTTATCTTCTCCAAGGATCTGTAAAACAAACCCAAATCCAAACCCATTTATTAAAATTTAAAAGAAATCAAGACAAAACCAGAACTGATTCAAAAAATGAATTGTATACCTTCTCGAAGAAGGGTTCAAAACATGAATTGTATACCTTCTCGAAGACCGCCTTATCTTCTCTAAGAATCTGTAAAAACAAATTCAAACCATTTATTAAAATTTAAAAGAAATCAAGACAAAACCAGAACTGATTCAAAAAATGAATTGTATACCTTCTCCAAGACCACCTTATCTTCTATGATCTGTAAAAACAAACCCAAACCATTTATTAAAATTTAAAAGAAAAAGACAAAAACCAGAACTAATTCAAAAAATGAATTGTATACCTTCTCCAGTTCGTTATTGATCTGCTTAAGGGAGTCCCCGACTTGAGCAATGAAGCCAATGGTCTTAAATACTGTTGCGTCACCGTCGTTTATAAACTTATGCAAGTCACCCTTTAAACCTGAAATACGAGTGATCTCATCTTGCTTTACATCTATGAAGTTTACCCAATACTGCTTAATATTTCCAGCTTGGTGGGCGGGTTTCCTGGGTTTCATGGCCTGCAATGAATCAAAACTTTTAGACAAAAATGGTTATATAACTAAGTGACGGTTACCATACAGAAAATCTCATGGAAGCACATCACTAGAAAGTGAAAAAAAAATTATTGGCAATAGCAAATCAATATATGTGATGGTTACCAATCCGCATAATGAAACTAAACTTAATTTTTTTTATTACAAAAAAAAAAAAAACTTGTGCATAAATTAAAGATTTTACCCCTAATCGACAGATCTAATATAGTGCAAAAGCTGGAACTCCAAAGAACAAGTTAATCCATATTTCTAACAACAACAGTACACAGCTAGAACTCCAAAGAAAAATAAATGCTTCAGCCTTCAGCTGTGTTTCGATCTCAATCTTTGTATTCAAAGCTTGTTTTGTTTTTTGTTTTTTTTTTTTTGCCAATTAAAAAAAAAGTTTAATTTTGCAATATACATGTACATATATACAGGAATGCATAACACATTTTCATTATGTAATATACATATATACATGGATGCATATTTTGTGATAAAAAAGTAATGCATACATACATACCACTCACGATGAGCAACCACCAAATTAAAGAGCTGACAACTTAGAGGAATATCACAATACAAGGTTCATGAGTACGTATTAATTTAGACTTGGAATATAATTCAAGATTGGGGGAGCAAGCTAAGAGGTATTTAATTTCACAAGAACTGTACTTAAAGTGAAATATTAAGAGACAAGATAAGCAAAGGAGTATCACATTCATAGGCCATGATCAAGCACATGAATCACTTGAATAAACTTTTATCCCAACTCGCCACCCAAAATTGAATGGATCTTCCGCAACAAAGACGATTTCTATTTTATCCCTCTTTACATACACCTTGAGGACAATAATGGATCTTCTCTTCCGCAACAAATTAAAGACGATTTCTATTTTATCCCTCTTTACATACACCTTGAGGACAATATGCTGCTTTTTAAAGGGCGGAGTGGATCGAAAGTAATGGCGTGATGCACCATGATGATATCCAACTTCAAATAAAATCCGCACAATAATCAAATAAACTCAGAATTCTAAGTTAATAAACGATATGAATTACAGAATGAGAAATGTAATAATCACTAGAAATGATAAACGAATGTAAAGTTGAGAAATCTTATGCTGAATTGAAACTTTATTAGCAGTACAAACCTTAAATTGCAACCTCACAACCCTTCCCTTTGTAGGATTCAATTTCTAATAAGTGATTCAGAGAAAAGGGATCGGAGCTAATCAGATATGAATAAGTAGGATTCCATTACCACCGCTTTTTCGGCAACCAAACAAACGACCCTTTGATCTGAATCGGATCCATTTTCTTTTTATTTTTCATTTTCTATTTTACTATAGAAAAAATATTTGATCAACTGTTGATGTATAAATCTTATACATGAGCGATGAATCACAATGCGACACATTATTAAAAAATGAATATAAGATTAAATAGGGTTTTTTTTTTTTTTTTTTGTGTAAATAAATCATAACCTTTTATTGAAAAATGTTACTGGCTCTATTACATGGTAGTATCCGTTCATATACTTTCTCAACCTACTAAAACACAAAGAACCAATAACGCCTCTATTGAGGCTTGAACTCACAATTTTTCAAATGAAAGTCCAACTCGGGTACCATTAGACAACATAATCTTGGTAATCATAATCTTTTATTAATTATAAGAATAAGGGTCAAATATGCCATTCAATTGCATACAATAATTCAATTAGGCCATTGAACCTAAAAAGTCAACAATTTGGTCCATAAACTAACCAATTTCAAACAATTCTTCCAATTTGAAGGTTTTCAACAGGTCAACAGGTCATCCTTCCAAATAAATTATTTTTTAAAAAATAAATTTTTAAAATTAATTATTTAAATATTATTAAAAAAAAAAAAAAAACTGGACTGGCCGGAGACGACCCGTCTCGGGCTGGTTTCTTCGTCTCCGGCAGTGGAGACGAAGGGTTTCTTCGTCTCCGGCCATGGAGACGAAGAAGGTGACCTTCTTCGTCTCCGGCCATGGAGACGAAGAAATTGGCCAGAGACATCTGTTTTTTTTTTTTTTTTTTTTAATTTAAAAATAATTATTTTTTAAAATTTATTTTTTAAAAAAATAATTAATTTGAGAGGATGACCAGTTGACTTGTTGGAAGTCTTGAAATTGAAAAAATTGTTTGAAATTGATTAATTTAGGGACATAATTGTTGATTTTTTCAGTTCAGTGGCCTAATTGCATTATAGTCTGTAGTTCGATGGTCTATTTGACCCTTATTCTTTAATTATATTTATTTATTAATTGAAACTAGCTATATATACGCATAAGCCATCCTCCAAATTTGCAGGCTTCGACTTATCAAACGGATGTTTCAATTCGTAGCTTAATGCTTCTCGATTAGATCGGAGTTTTAATGGACTATATATATATATATATATATATATATATATATATATATACCTTGTCTGGACATTCTAGAAAGCCTTCAATTCTACAGCAACTTCATACTTTCAAAAGGTTGAACCCCAATCCTAAGGGCCCACACACTCCGGCCACAGAGGCTAGACCTTTGCTTATTGCGCACAAGAAACCCCCCTCACTTTGAGAGAGGTTGCTCCCACACTGTGACTGGTGAGACTCGATTCATGGTCATTCTTCCAACTTTTTACCTCTATGGCCAGTTGAACTGCCTATGCGAGCTTCTATAGCAATTTCATTATCACAAGGTAGCTAGGTTTCCCCCCCTCTGATCTCTACTGCAAATATAATAATATCTCTTTCTTCATTATATTATTACTAGTTATACACGCGCATTGCGCAAATGGGTTAATGTTCAATTTTTATATTTAAATAAATATTTGAAAGTATATCAATGCAATATTATATAGGAGAAGTACATATGTAATTTGTTTATTTAAATATGTAACTCAAAGTATATGAATGCAAGATAATATAGGATTGTCACTAAAATAAAATTTTGCAACTTTGTAAAATCGATAGTCTAAATACTTGGTCTAAAAATGATAGTCTAAATAAATACTACTTCTGGTTTGAATTTTTATAAGTATTATTAATTCTCTTTTGAGTAACACTGCCATTGTCTTCATCTTCACTATTTTTCCGGCCTCTTCCTTTTTGGGTTATAGTTGGTAGCATAGATGACAACGTTATGTAATGAAATTATGGTGTAGGAAGCTATGTATTTTCCTTGTTGTGCTATGTATTTTTCTTGTAAACGCTTGTTGATATTTTGTAGTGGTAGTTTGTTCCCATACATATTTCATGTGGAAGTACACTAGTAAAAAACAATTCATTAGTGTTTGTCGAACGCCAATGAACCAGACACTAAAAGTCATCACTATAGGCGTCTGTTGTTCGTTGGCGCCTAAAGTTAACTATAGGCGTCTGTCTCTTGCAAAGAACATACGCCTGTTCTTCGTTTTTATGAAAAAAATTTATACTTAGGCGTCAGTTCTTTAAAAGGAACAAACGCCTATATATATACTTTTTTATAAAAAAACAAAATTTTGATTCTTCAGGATGCAGTCCTTTTCCAACCCTATTCAACATAATCCAATTATTTTTCTTTTGAAAGGATAATCCAATTATTTAATCATTCACAATAAACCACTTAATCCAACAATAATATTTCATTCAATCCATCAATCAATAATGTTATATTATCCTCAAACCGTAAATTAAACAAAAAAAAATCAAATTGAAACTAAGAAGTTATTTCAAGTAATATATATATAGATTAAGGATCAAATGACGACATATTCTCACACGAGGATTGTGGACAGATATTAACCTTCTTGATTTTTATTTGATCAATGGCTCTAGTTTTTTAGTGTATTTTTGTACTGATTTTTCTATTATTGTCGTCACTTTAGTTTAGGGGTGTTTTAGTCTTTGTTATTTTTTTTCTTTTTTTGTTTATTTTTTTTTGGCTGATTTGCATGTTTTTACCTGCTTTAATTATGGTAATTAAGGATACTTTTTATTCCCATGGTGATTCATAATTGATCCTTTATATTCTGTGCCCTTTTTTACTGGGTTCAGTGTTGTTTCTTTGTGGTTTTACTTCGATTCTTGCCTCTTTGTATTATTGGTTTCGTTTTTGTGAGCACTTGGAGATATAGATGGGTGTTGCTATTTGCATCACCCTTTGACCAAAAGACATCTTGAAATTATAAAAAGTGAAAGTTTTTAATAATTAATGGGTGGTGCAAATAGCAAAATGTGGTACATTTTGATATTTCTACTTGGGTGGCCTTCTCCGGTGAGAAGGCGACCCACTGGACTGCCTTCTCCGGTGAGAAGGCAGTCCGTCGCCTTCTCACCGGAAAAGGTGACGATTTTTTTTTTTTTTTTTTTTTAAGCTGGGCTGCCTTCTCCAGTGAGAAGACACTCCTCGTGAGTCGCCTTCTCGCCGGAGAAGGCGACCCAACTGCCTTCTCCGGTGAGAAGGCAGCCCGTCACCTTCCCACCGGAGAAGGTGACGGGTTTATCACCTTCTTCTTCTTCTCTTTTTATTTTTTATTTTTTATTTTTTTTTTTATTTTTAAAAATTTAAATTTTAATGATAAAAAAAATGAAAAATAAATAATAATATTTGATCATTTAATGATGGCGGACTTTGTTATTTGCACCACCCTATTTGACCTACTAAATAGGTGGTGCAAATAGTAAAATAGGTGGTGTAAATAGAATTACTCATATAGATTCGTCAGGTATGTCTGCTTCCATTTGTATTCAATATGTATTTATTGTGCATCGTTAGTAGCTATATTTGTGTATTTATTCTGTGTTCATGTTAAAAACAAGCATTGTGGTTGTGGTGGCCGGGTGTAATGGTTTATGGGGTCAGGGCCGGATTTTAGGCTGTGCAAGCTAGGCTACCGCACAGGGCCCCCAATTTTAGAGGGGCCCCAAATTTTAGAGGTTCAATATTTAATTTTTACTCAGCTAGTTTAGAAATAAAAATTAAAAGTTTTCAATTAAACTTTGAAGGTTTTTTGAAGAGATGGTAAGAATGTGTATTTATTGTATTTTAATTTGGAGGTCAAATGTTCGAAACTTGCATGTATTGATTTTAAAAATTATGAATTTGGTAGGGCCACATTTATTTACTAGAACAGGGCCACCAAAACTTAAAATACGGCCTTGTATGGGGTTCTTGGTGCTTTGGTTCTTTAGGAAATTGTGTTTTTAATATTAACTGGCATTGTCTGTTGTTTTTTTTTTTTTTTTTAATCTATTCATTGTAATGGGTTCTTAGTGTTTATGTATCAGTGTGCAGTCTCTCTTTTTATGTTTGTGCAGCGGCGATGTTAGATTGTATGTTGTCGGCTACTGTATTTGCTTTTTTTTTTTTTTTCCAGAAAAAATGTTTTTACAGTAGGTATACTGTGTGTGCTAATTTTTTTGTTTAAAAAAAAAAATATGTTTGGTGGTGTTTGGTGTGCGTGTGTTTTTTTTTTCTTTAATTTTTTTGTTGACATTTTGGTCCTGTGCAATATTTATTACTTGATTTTTGCATAGAACAATTCTCATTGTTAAACCCATTCATTGGCGGTTTTTTTTTTTCCTTTTTAAAGTAGTTATACTGTGTGTCTGTTTTTTTTTGGAAAAAAATTTTGTTTTGTGGCATGTGGCGTTTGTGTTGTTGTGTGTTTATTTTTCTTTTTTGTTGACAGTTTAGTAGTGTGCAATATTTATGACTTAGATATTTGCATAGAACAATTCTCATTGTTAAACCCATCCATTGACGGTTTTTTTTTTTTTGTGTGGTTATAATTTCCCTTTTTTTTCCCTTTTTAAAATATTTATACTGTGTGTGTTAAAAATATTTTTTTTTGGAAAAAAAATATGTGTTGTGGTGTGTGGCGTGTTTTTTTTTTTTTTTTTTTTTCATTTTTGTTGACATTTTAGTCGTGTGCAATATTTATCACTTGATTTTTGCATACAACAATTCCCATTGTTAAACCTATTCATTGACATTTTTTGTAGTTATCATTTTCCTTTTCCAGTGTTTGGTTGCATTTGGAAAACTGTTTTGGTGTGTTTGGTTCATTTTCTGAAAAATGAGTAGAATGATATAATTAAATATTTTAATTATTTTATTTAGAATAAAAAATACATTTTAAATGTTTCTAAAAAAATAAAAAAATAAAAAAAATCTGGTTGCCGGCGGAACTGGGTTCCACCAGAAACCATGGCCTTGGTTTCCACCAAATTGAGCACATTTTCCCCAGTCAACGAAAAATATTTTCCGTTGACTGGATTTTCCAAGTGTAGCCAAACACCAAAAACGCGGAAAATGATTTCCAGAAATCATTTTTCGGGTTTCCAAACACAGACTAAGAGTCAATAATGTTATGCCCTTAATTGGAATAAAAAAATGTTGGTGGTAATTGTTTCTTAAAATGAATGGTTCACATTATTTCGATTTTAGTATTTTTTTAAAATGATTTTCCTTATTTACTATTTATTACATTATTTTTTCTTCTCTTAAATAACTTTAAATTCCGTTAATATAAACTTTATTAACGAAATATTCCGTTAAGTATTTATTATTTTTAACTTACTCATTAATCTACTATCTACTATATCTATCTATCTACTATACTAATAAGAGCCAAAATAAGTTAGGCCTATAATTGGTAGAAAAAATAACTATCAAATTATTAAAACAAATAAATGGTTCAGATTGTTCAAATTTTAATTTTTTCTTGAGATTTCTAAACTTGTCCTTAATTATATGATTTCAATATGAAAGGTCTTATGTTCGAAACCCATCACAATCAAAATTCACTTAAAAATTATATTCTCCATTAACTTACTCATTGATTTCAATAAGAAAGGTTTTAAGTTTAAACCGCATCCCAATCAAAATTGGCATAATTAGTATTCTTATATTAAATTAAATAATTTAGTAGCTACAACAAAAAATAATACATATGCATTTCTTTAATTTAAAATTATGTGTCCACAATGTCTTTACTCAAAAAAAAATAAAAATTATTCATTACCAATAAGTTAAATAAGAGAAATAATTTCATTAGTTATATTTTCTTTATTTTTCTCCGATGTAAAAATTCTTTACATTCAAATTCATCAATTGAGTATATTCACAACATTGTCCCTACAATGTCTTTATTCAAAAAAAAAAAAATATTCAGTATCAATAAATTAATTAAGAAAAATAATTTCATTAGTTATATTGTCTTTATTTTTCTCCAATGTAATAATTCTTTACATTCAAATTCATCAATTGATTATATTCATTACATTGGCCCTGTTTGGTAAAATAGTTAGCCTATCCGTCAATTTTTGACTTATTTGACAACTATTAATTATTTGACTTAATTAAAAAAATCAATATAAGTGTTTGGTTAATTAACTTTTTGTAACTCCAAAATACTAAAATTCAAAAAGCTGCTCAAAGCAACATTTTCAATTAGCTTTTTGAGAAAAGAAATTATATCAAACAGCTATTAGCTAACAATTAATTTACCAAACACATTTCTACAATCATCTAATGTTATCAACTAATTAACGCAATCAGCTAACAGCTAACAACCAATTACCAAACCGCAAATTATGCTGTGGAATCGTGTTCACCGAGAATGGTGAACACAAGTCAAAACGACGTCTTTTTTAGGCAAAAAAAAAAAAAAATCGCGGATGTGGAGTTAACGGCACGTTATTGATCAAATTATGAATTTTCTGTTATGAGATTATGAATTTTATGAAAATTCATAATCTCATAACAGAAAATTCATAATCGCATAACAGAAAATTCATAATCTCACAACAGAAAATTCATAATCTCATAACAGAAAATTCATAATCTTATAACAGAAAGTTCATAATCTCATGGTTCCAAAGTGAATGTGTAGGCATGGTTCCAAAGTGAATGTGCAGGCATGGATTCATAATTTATGAATGTCCGTGATTTCGGACGGGAATATGCAGGCATGGTTCCAAAGTGAATGTGCAGGCATGAATTCATAATTTATGAATGTCCGAAATTATGAATGTAATGAAAATTCATAATCTCATAACAGAAAATTCATAATCGCATAACAGAAAATTCATAATCTCATAACTGAAAATTCATAATCTCATAACAGAAAATTCATAATCTTCTAACAGAAAATTCATAATCTCATGGTTCCAAAGTGAATGTGTAGACATGGTTCCAAAGTGAATGTGTAGGCAGTCACATAATTAATTAAAAAAAAAAAAAAAGATAACGGTGTACTAACACCGTTGGAACCGTGTTCACCATGAATGGTGAACACGGTTCCATGGCATAACGTCTGTTACCAAACATGGTCATTGTCTATTATCTTTTTTTACACTATTTTTTAATTAAATATCAAAGTTATAATACAAAACAATGTTATATATTTATTCACCAAGTATTTTATTAATATCATGAAAAAATAAAAATAAAAATATAATTAAGCGAATTATATTAACTACTTGGGGGATTTGTTGACAAAAATTGAATGGAGAAACTACCTCGCAATGTCCTTGTTTGGCAATCAGCAGTTAGCGGTTAGCGTTAGCAGTTAGCAAATAGCGAATTATATTAGCGGGTTTGACCAGTGAATTATATCAGCGGTTGGTAAAAAGATATTTAAAAAAATTAACTGTTTAGATTAACATGTAAAATGACCTAAAAGGTATAATAATAATAATAATAATAATAATAATAATAATAATAATAATAATAATAATAATAATAATAATAATAATAATAACAATTTAATAAAAGAAATAAAAAAAACATATGGAGAGCCGAACGTCCGGCCCTCGTTAGTTTTGTCACTTTTCCCACCGCATGGGAGCCTTGAGGAGCCTCAAGGCTCCAATTTAAAAATTAAGTTTGCTCATCCGTTGATGGGCAAGCAATGAGCCAGCTAAATTGGTTCTTGTTATTCAAGAAGTCGAAACGGTTCTATAGTAAACATTTTTTTAAATAGTGGAGTGTTTTGGGGAAATCACTCTCCAAAATGCTAAATGAAAATATTGTAAATTGCAGTGTTTGTATTTTCAGTGGTTTGAACAAGTTGTTGCTCCAAAATGTTGAATAACCAAACACTTTCTTTAACATTTTGATCTTTAGGTTACATCATATTTACCAACCGTCCAATATCATTGGGTTACATTATATTAAAAAAATTTAAATTTTTACTACTTCATCAAAATTCCTTAAATTATGAATTTTCTTTATCCATAATAATTCATTCAACAATAATGGTTGAACTATATGAATACTGAGGAAAACACCTAAAGGATTGGTACCATTGATTCATTCATTGATCTTGTATGTGCATTCATTAAATATATTAAAACCTTTTGTAACAAAAATACTTGATTACTATTTTAAAAAAGTTTAGTGACAATTATAATGAATCTCTTATATTATCTTGTATTCATATATAAATGCTAATAGCTGAAATAATAGCAGTTTTAAATGTCAAAGTAAATGCTATTTACACCACATTCTCCTATATAAGTAGTAGCAGCAGAATTTTACACAACAACGAAATAATATTTTTAGCTCCAAAATCTCTGCTTCTACTCCTTAGCCTACTGTGTTCTAAGCTTTGCTCTTGTTCGCCGGGTTCAAAGTTTGGGTGCCCAAACGTTGAATCGTAGCATGTTTTATCCTGGAAATCTATACTACAACGCTTCTAGCACTTGTGGAGGTAACAAATAAGGTTTTAAGGAAAAGAACGATTCGTTCAAACTCGTGCTCAAAACCCGACTCCAAACACGAGCCTATATCATCATCTTTTCCTTCCTCTTTTCTTCATAAAATAGTAATTCTTTTTTCGTGTGATTATTATTAGGGTTTACCAACGAGAAATTACCCAACATAATTGTTAAACATCTACTACGAATATGTTAAAATGTATTAAAAATATAAGAGCTTATTTGACCCTTTTCTCTAAAAAAAAAATAAATAAATAAAAAATTAGAGCCAAGTACCTTGTAATGTAATGACAATCCGATTATCAATCCAAATGACTAGTAATAGGTGCAAACACGATGCTTCAAAAAAATAATTAAAATATTTAATTCATTTAAAGTTTTCTATGAAGGGTTTTTTTTTTTTTTTTAAAAAAAAACAAATCATATCTCTGTCAAGATTTACTTTCCTTGATATCATGAAATAGAATTCTTACTTTCCTTGGTATCATGAAATAAAATTTTCATTGACCCGAATCCCCTAAATAAAAATGTTGCACCAGACATGAAAATAAATTTCTCGGAAATTTAAACTTTCCTACTTATGAAACATCCTAAGAGAAACGAAGAAAAATTCTTGAAACAACAGCTAAAAGAAGAAGAAAGAATATTGTCTTTGGCATAAAACAATTGCGACAGTGATTGTGTTTATTACCCTTGAAAAAAAAACAAAACAAAACAAAAAAACATTACATAACATCAAAGATGAAACAAGATTCAGGTTCTGCAATTCCAGAACAAGCCATTACATCAATTGCACGAGATGATCGTAACCCTCTATGGATCATGGAGGCCTAAATAAGCCGCACAAACGCCTCACTCAAATCCTCTAACGACTCGGGGGTTCATTGTTTTACTACGCACCGAATATAAACCGCGCCTCTACTCATCAGTCACGCATCCTGTTGATGCAGACTGCACGTTTTTTATGTACTGAAATTTAAGAAGCCAATGAAGAAATGGCGTTACAATAGTTATAGAAAAAATAATAATAATAATAATAAACAATAGCCATAGATCTTCATTTTGAGCCATAGTTTATGTACCTTGTAAAGAACCCCTTTGTCTGCCTTGTAGGGAGGGGGGCTCCAATTCTTCCGTCGCTCTTCCAATTCCTCATCTGTTAAATGGACGTCCATCCTCTTTTTCTGAATGTCTACGGTAATTATGTCTCCATTTCGAACAAGACCAATTGGACCACCTTCCTGCAAATTTTTGGATTTCACATTATTCTCAAGTAATAAGTACTTCAATGCAGCCAGCCCCCCACATAAGACATTAGAAACGAGAATATTACAACGGAAAAGAATTAATTTTTCAAATTGATTCATAAAGTAACACACCTGCGCCTCGGGACATATGTGTCCAACAACATATCCATGGGAACCTCCAGAAAATCTTCCATCCGTAAGCAATGCAACATCCTGCAATTTTTATATACGGTATTAATGAAGAAAAGCAGGAAAACGCGTATCACAAATTTTGGCCAATGCAACTTTAGCTAAGAGGTGCGAGGAAGAATCGACCGAGCAAAATAGATAACGTGCTTGTTTGGCCCAATTTGAATTTCTTGAAAAAGATATTTTCTTGAACAGTCCCAACTTTGGAACTTCTTGAAAAAAGAGACTTTTTAGCCTCATCCAGCCTTAAAAACCAAATTTATCTTTTGTGTTTAGCCCGACTGACTAGGCCAAACAAGTACATCATAGTACGCTTGTTCAAACCCACCCGCCCCAACACACACACACAAACAAAAGCAAACACAGCCCAAGAGATATAATCGATGTATATTCATCATAATGAGAATACGAACGAGAAATCAATGAACAAATAGTAAACCATCAAAGCTCAGCCTAAGCAGATCATACCTTTCCTAGACCGGCTCCCATTATTGCACTGGTTGGTGTCAGCATCTCAGGCATGCCTGGTCCCCCCTTAGGACCCTCCCCTCTAATCACTACTACTTTCCCCTGCAATAAGTAGCTCCATGAAGATGAATTGACCAGCTCTCAGTAACAAGAGTTCCAACACGGTAACACTTTTTGCAAAGTGGCAATAAACTGGATATTCCATCCAACATTCCAACTGAACAAAAAATACATGAATCTCTCACCTTAAAACTCATTGGATCTTCTGAGATAGCTGCAATCATGGACTCTTCTCCTTCAAAAACAAGAGCAGGACCTAGAGGACAAATTTTTACAATAATTAACTAAAGCCCAAAAAAAAAACCTTCAAACTGATGAAAGTAAGAAAACAAGATTCTACATGTGCACACAAGAAACATTTAATTATAACATAAAAAATACTCACCTGAGAAAAACAGTCCTTCCTTTCCAGTTATTTTTGCAACAGAGCCCTCCGGTGCAAGATTGCCATACAATATTTGAATGTGACCAGTTTCTTTGATGGGGTTAGACAAAGGTCTTATAATTTGCTAGAAAAAAAAATACAAAAGAAAGAAATGTGTCTCATCCTCAAATATCAAGTAGCAGCAAACCCAAAGAAGTAACAAATTACATCATTGAAGCACATTAAGATTGGATGGGGCCTACCTGACCTTCTGCCAAAGAAGGGAATAGCTTTGCATTTTCACCTAGGGTCTTTCCTGTGACTACAAATTAAAGAACTTACCAGAATAAGCATCTTACATGGTACACAACCAAATATTGTGATATTTAACAATAAAAGTCAAGAAATTATTACCAGTAATGCAATCACCATCTAACAACCCAAGCTCCAATAGGTAGCGAATGACAGCAGGTGTGCCTCCAATCTATGAAACAGTGTTTCATCAATTCAGCAAAGTAAATGGCAGTGAACTAATACAATTCAAAGTGATAAGATAACCGTGCAAATATTAATGCATATACCTTGTGCAAATCCTCCATGACGTATTTTCCACTAGGTTTCAAATCTGCTAGGAAAGGAACCTCATCACTGACCTTTTGGAAATCATCAAGATGTAGTTGCAACCCAACAGACCTGTCAAGGTTCTAACAATGAGTTTCCTATCTATCAGTGAAAAATAATCATAATTATCTTTACTCACCTTGCAATAGCAATTAAATGTAGAACAGCATTAGTTGATCCACCTAGTGCCATGACCATTACCATAGCATTTCGCAGTGATTTTGGAGTAATGATGTCACGGGGTTTCAAGTCCATCTTTAGTAAATCCAAAAGATACTTGCCAGCAAGGCGGCACTCATCCAACTTCAGAGGATCTTCAGCTGGTGTGGAAGAGCTTTTGAAAACCACAGAGGGAAGGGGGAGGAAGGAGGGGTTCAAATGTTAGCAATGACTCAGATAAGGCAACAGTTTTGCTGATCATATTATTGTCTATGTGTATTTCAGGAGTGCTTACACTATACTTGGTTAAACCTGGAAGGTGAGAAGAACAAGAATGATAAACTGGTGATGGTATGCAGTTTTCTGTGAACCTAGTTCTTAATACCAATAAACAATAGGCTGAAAATGGGGAAAAGGAGGCAATTTGAGACTGTTTTAAGGATGCTAGTTGTGAAGCAAAATGGTCAGTGGGTTGAGAGAGATTTGTAAAAACAAAAATGGAGATGGTTCTGAGAAAATCAGCATCAAACATGTAACTTAACTAATTAAATATTGGACAGCATTGTCAAACTGATAAGATTAGGCCATTAGGGTTTGCTGATCAAGGTGGAAGAAGTACAAAGTGCAACTTGGTTAATATATCGACCAAGGAATAATGTGGGCCTCATGGTTTATATCTAATTAATGATGTTACATGGAGCAATCTCACTAATGAACTCATCCAAACTCCATATCTTTTCCACATAATTGAGCTTTTTTGAAATATATCACTATGCAAACAGATATAATCACTTCTTTTGTACCTATAAGGAAGGGACATCCCCATTGTCTCAATAGCAGATGCCATAGTATTTGCTGTATACATTCCACCACAGGCCCCAGCTCCAGGGCATGAAGTGCGAATTACATTCATCCTCTGTTCATCACTAACAGAACCACTTACATATTCTCCATAAACCTATAATGACGGATCAGAAGAATACTTCATTAACAATGCAATGGCAAAGCAGAAGGAGAAGAGAGAACAGGGGGAGAGAGAGAGAGAGAGAGGGGTGGGGGTGGGGGTGGTGGCATTGCACTTGTAGCCCCGTATGTTTTCACCTGGAAGGCAGAGACTATGTCAAATGTGTGTCCTTGAAAATGACCGGGCTGCACATGGAATCAGATATTAAGGTTTAGCAATAAATAAAATAATAAACGTAGCAAAAAGTTATGTGATTTGATAGACACGTGTTAGATGCATCATGCATCTTATACAAAGAGACATTTGAACTTAAGGAGAATGATAATTTCTACATGTATTAGAGATCCCCAAAAATCTTATGTCAAGTATAAGCTATGTCATAATGCACACTAATTGAATATTGACTTGATGAGTGGATGCAACTGTGGGTATAGAGGACCCCAAGGTTCATTTTGCACTAAACAAATATATTACTTTCTTAACTACATTCATTGATTCATTCTAACTTATAAATTCCACATGTACACATGAGCACAAGGCACAAGCATCCAGTATATACTTATTTGCTCAAATCCACTAGATTCATAATTATTCATGTCTTTTATTCATACTGTCTGATTCTTTCTATTGCTCAATCTCTTAAATTCACGGGATGAATTCATGGATACAGGGGAGTTCTGTCAATGAAAGTTTATTCTTCCACTTTTCTCCTATTCATTTTTTTAATGAAAATGATATGGGGATAAGAAAAAGCATTTTTACTTGACAAAATTTTCTGTGGATAAAAGTAAAACTGGCTAAAGATATTGGAGGGAAGTGCTGCTTTATCCGCCATGATAATATAATAGCTTTCAACAGCAGAAATTTAGAAAATGAACAAAATGAGTCTCTTTTCAAGTAGAAAAACAAGGGTGCCTAAAAGGTAAAAGATCATTCAAGAGAGGAGAGGTGGCTATCTGACCTTGATAGTTCCACCATAAACCATGATGCTTGGCCTGTTCAGCCGCCCCATTGCCATAATTGTACCTGGCATCTGCAACAGCAATAACAATAAATTACAAAATTACAAAGACGAGATACACTGATAAATCAACATTACCAAACTAAAGAGGACATTAAGACTAAGAAATTATTTTATTATTATGAGAAAATAAATAAAGAATAAAACAAAAAAGATTAAGGAAACAAGAGTTTTCTTGTAACAACTTTGAGCAATAACACTCCATTCAAGAAGATGGTGCTGTTAGGGATCACAACTTTTATGGGGTTTTTAAAATTTATTATTATTTTGAAATTATAATACAGAGATACACAAACTACCCATCTCACAATCCCCAAATATACACATAGATAATGGAACAATGCACATACACTAACATTGATTAAAGTGAAATTGTAACTCTTTAGTTCTGTGGTGCATTATGTTAACTATTCCCAGGTTATGGTACCATAGAACAGAGAAAATGAGAAAAGGCCATCATACATTTTCTGCAATAAATTATTATTGTTGAAAAAAAGCTGAACAATTTTTCTTTATTGAGCTTAAAGATTTGTGAAAGCCTCTGCTTCTTTATTTACACAAATTACAATAAAATAATGAGGAATCTTTGGTACAGTTGCTTCACATATTTTCTTCAAAGCATATATCTTTTAACTTCTTTTCAGTTTATTGAGTCAGTAATTTTCTTGTACTACCTTAAATGAGCAAAACATCTCAAATTTTTTATTAACTAATCATGAATATATCTCCTAATAGCAAAACCTTGTGCCTACAAAGTCAAGATTCCAAACTTAAAAAAGGAAATCCCTTTTGAAAAACTGATTAGTCAATCATGTCTCTGTCAAAAGAGAGGCATATCCTCTGCCTCTGAAACATATAAAAGTTCTTAACCACGGGCCATAACTAATAAACAGAAAAACCAAGCATAAGTCCACATTTATGACATGCCACAAAATTTATCAATGACAACAAAAACAACTGATAAAACCTTAAATCAATGGAAAAAAGTCTCACATTTTTGTCACAGCCGGGGATAGATATGTTCCCATCGTACCACTGAGCAGACATGACAGTCTCAATACTATCAGCAATCAAGTCCCTTGACTGAAGGCTATAGCACATCCCTCTGGTCCCCATGGAAATGGCATCACTGACCCCAATAGTATTGAACCTGAACCCAACCATGCCGGCCGCTCCGACGCCCTCCTTCACGGCCTCGGCGAGCTTGAGCAAGTGCATATTGCAGGTGTTCCCTTCGTACCAGACGGATGAAATGCCGACCTGGGGCTTGTGCATATCATCATCCGAGAGGCCCACCCCATAGAGTACGGCCTGCGAGGCGCCCTGGGACTTGGGCTCCGTGATGCGCGAGCTGTACTTGTTGAGCTTCTCGGCGGCAGAAGCGGTCTGGGGCGGCGGCGGGACTTTTTCCGGCGCGGAGACGGCCTGGATGGTGAAAGTGGGCGGCTTTCTTTGCCGGGGCCTACATGGAGAGAAACGGGTCTTAAAGATTGGTGCAGAAGAGTTGTGGGTAGGCGCAGGTGTGAGGGTACCCGTGGATAGTAAGTTGGCTTGCATTGCGGCGGCGGCGGCGGCCGGTGACGCTAAGCCCTCCGGGAAGACAGTGGGAGAGAAAGGAATGCTTCAGTAAGTGGCGTTGGCACACGACTCTTTGGGTTTACAAATTTTAAGGGTTTCCAAATACTATCAAAGTAGGAAAAATTATTAATTTGGTAGATTGTGGGCAATGAAAATTATAAACCACTTTCCAATTATCAATTACTTATGATAGCATTCCAATATTAATGAAATTAATTTTTTATTCTTCTTACCCCACACTTATAAAATATTTGACATATTAATCAATTTATTTATGCCTTCGAATACTGGTCCATAGTATAAATCGAACTAGTTATACTATGAGCAATACAATAATTCGATCTAAACAAATCGGACTCCTGACTAACCTGTCTGTTTAATATTCTTTTTTTGAAAACCAAATGAACATACGCATTAATCAAATAGATGTGAAATACAAACCAGTGAGAAAGATTTCCACGAACTCAGACATCGAACCAGTTGCTCGTGCTAACACATGAATTATCTGATTCGCTGATCTTTTAACATGACGAACATGCAGGTTCCTAATGTCATTAGTAATTAAACGACATTGCTTACTAATTAAACCTACATACGAAAGGGCCAATGAAATGGAATTAAAGCTAACACAAAAATTTAAACAATCTGATTCTAAAATAAAATTATTGCTTCCACGATTCTTAAGCCATGTTTAATACTCTTAGTTATAATGTTGAGTGTTTTATAAAGTTATATTGTGTGTCTTACATGTTATACACATACAATTGAATATGAATGTTTATATAAATTGAAACATGAATATCGTTTACCAAATCTTTAGACTAATTGTCGTTATTTTCTATGGTGTAAAGAAATGCATAAAAATATAGTCCGCAGTACAAAACGCCATTGCACGACCTTACACTAAAATTTCACGTGTATCACCAGTTTATTATTTGCACATAGAAAATTATATAAATTGAGAATGCTATAGCAGGCCCTAGGCCCATGTATGGAACGGAAAATGTACATTTGGGTCGAAAAAAATGGGCCGTACCTATTTTGATCGACCCAATGGGCTCAAAGCCCGGTTTTATTATAGATTGGACAAGATATCTATTTGACAATTGCCATCAACATCTTTGGTTCACAAAATTCATCCAGCCTTATACTCTTGTCTCAACAATTTTAAAATGAGCAACGCTACACTATTCTCTTAAATTAATATCTTAGGGTGTGTTTGGTTCGCACATGGGAATCAAAATCAAAATGGGTATCAAATACTTGGTAATTGTTATATGTTTTTGTGAAAGTATTTTGCATGTTTGGTAGTAGGGTGGAATGAGAATGATTAGACTGAAACTCTTATAAAATAAGGGAATGAGTTTTTCCAAACAATAACAACCACTACATTGCCTCTGTAGTGAAACTCGATCCCTGATCATTCTTCCAAACTTTCACCTCTATGACCAGTTGAGCTGTCCATGCGGGTACATGCATGTTTATTGTTTAAGGAAGAGGATATGATATGAAAGCAATAGAGTTGTTATACCATGAACGGCCAGGGTCCACCTTGGTCCAAAATACACAATTTACATACTAAATGTTCACAATTTACCTTTTACAAAATTGTGAACATTCAGTATATAAATTGTGTATTTTGAACCCGGATTCAGGTCCATCGATTCCACGGAATAATTTGGCAAGGCAAGGCATGACAGGAAGGATTGCGGATCATTAAAGTAAGATTTATGACTTAAAAGGAGGAGCAAAGGGCAGCAGTGTTGTTTGCATGGGCAGGCGATTTGGCAAGTATAGTATATGGGTTGGTAACTCTAAGGGGTGGCTCTCACTTCAACTCAAATTGCAGACATAGTAAAGTCACCTCCTCAACTACATACACTACGCAAATTAAAGCTCTTCCCTCTTCCGTGGAGAACTAATGGCCGTGTGCCTTACCTAACTCGATCTCTCTAAACCTACCACCATTATATTGCTCCCATCTTGCCGGAAAACCACTTCACATCACCATTTAATTAATTCCACCCATAATAATTACAATGTTTCAACTTTCATTCAAGTTCGATTATATATGAACAATTTATTATTATTATTATTATTTTGTTTGAACTGGGCAATTATGTATAACCTAGTTATGTTGGTTTACTTTCTTATGGTACTTTGTTAGATAGGATAGATTTACATAATGCACACTTCTTCTCATTCAAAAATAATATAAATAAAAAGAATCCAAAAACTCGACCCGATCCGATATAATGAATGATCATTTTTTTTTTAAAAGGGAAATTATCAATTGTATGTATTAGTTAATTATGTACAATTCAACTTGAAGGATGAAGAATTGATTGAAGGAAAGGTTGTCCAAGTATGACAATAGTTATGCTGTGCAACCGAATGTACCATGCGCATGGTGCATACGGTTCAAAACGACGTCGTTTTGATTAAAAACGCGTGTCTCACTTTAAAAAAAAAAAAAAATCAGGTTCGACTCTTAGCAATAGCATTATTGTGGATATATAATTATGAAATTGTGGATATATAGTTATGAAATTGTGGTTATATAGTTATGAATTTATAGATATTTAGTTCATTCATTGTGGATATTTAGTTCAATCATATATTGTGGATATTTAGTTCATTCATTGTGGATTTTTACTTCATTCATTCATTCATTGTGGATTTTTAGTTCAATCATTCATTCATTGTGGATTTTTACTTCATTCATTCACTGTGGATATATAGTTATGAAATTGTGGATATATAGTTATGAAATTGTGGTTATATATTTATGAATTTCTGGATATATAAAAATGCTATTACCGGGAATCGAACCTGATTTCTTCTTTAAGTGGGACGCGCATTTTTTTAACTAAAACGGCGCCGTTTTGCAACTGTATGCACCTTGCAAGGTGCATTCGATTGCACAGCATAATTTGCGCAAGTATGATTAGAAGGCTAATAGTCTTGAGTTGCACACTTGCACGTCACTTGTTAAATTGAAAAAAATTATTATTATTATTATTATTATTATTATTATTATTATTATTATTATCTAAATTTAAATAAAAATATAATAAGTCTCAATCAATATTATACCACTGATTTATGTCCGTTTTAGTATATATGCTAATAAAGGCATACATTTTACTTTTAAATATTGTACACTTTTATTGTATTGGACAAAATTATCCCTACTACATTATTGTTAGACAAAATTATCCCTACTACATTATTGTTAGACAAAATTATCCCTACTACATTATTGTTAGACAAAATTATCCTTACACCGTTAGTATTTAATTCTGACATTGATGACTCCATCATCATTACCATACACCTATACCTATCAATCTATCCTATCCTTTCCCTATTCTTTAATTATAATTTTATTAAAATCATTATATAATTAATTTAACTTTTTTTTTTTGAAAAGGTGAGTACTAACTTAGTATTATAGGTTTTTTTTTTTTTTTTTTTGGTAATACTATCTCAACCTATTTAAAACACAAAGAGTCAATATCGCCTCCACCAGGGCTCAAACTCATGACCTCCCATTCAAGAGAGTCATTTTATGCCACTAGACCATAATGTCATTAGCTAGATATTTTATTTATTTATGTATATCTATACTATATATAAAAATAAAATCCTGAAATTTTTACTTCCCGCCCAATTCCTAAAAAATCTCTCTTCCCGATAAAATATATTGATTTCTACTTTCCCATTCGTACAATAATTCTGGGTAAAAATTCTATTCTAAAATTATAAAATAGTGTAATACAATTCCCTTTGCACATCTATTCTATACTATATATAAAAACAAAATTCTGAAATTTTAACTTCCCGGCCCAATTCCTAAAAAATCTCTCTTTCCAATAAAATATATTGATTTCTACTTTCCCATTCATACAATAATTATGGGTTAAAGTTGTGAAGTGTCAAAAGTTCGGCAAGACATAACTTTTGACTCGGTTGTCCGTTTTGGACAAATGTTTTTTTGAAATCGCGTATTTGTTCGAGATCTATCCACCGCAAGCCGTAGGCGGTTTGACCCACCAATTTCTAAAAAAATGCTTTATTAAATAGTTTCTAAGAAAAAAACTATCAGAACCTTATGTTTTATTACTGAATTTTTAAATTTTTTTAATTAAAAAATTGTTCCATGCATTATTTAATAATCTCTCTCTCTAATTGGTCAAATTATTTAATTATGGTAAATTAGGGAATAATTAATGATGGTAATAGAAATCCTAGAAGAATATAGAATTGAAGAATATTTAATTATTGTTATATTATTATTGTGCCTCACAAAATACAATACAAGAATATTTAATTATGGTTATATTATTATTGTGTGCCTCATGGCCATTATATTTTAACAAAACTTGAAAGAAACTAATAATAATAATAATAATAATAATAATAATAATAATAATAATAATAATAATAATAATAATATAATAATAATAATAATAATATAATAATAATAATAATAATAATAATAATAATATAAGTGGTAAAAATAATATCTAAAAGTAATTAAGTGTTAATAGTAATAGTAAGAATATTAACGTAAGAATTATAATATAGAATAAATCGTAATAATTAATAACTATAGTCTAGGATTAAATTTGAAATTGTCATGAAAGATAAGCGACATCTGGTAAAATTAATTCTTAAATAATTATAAACATAGTTTAAAATTCAAAATTGTTTACATTATTATTAAACAAAATATTAATCAATTATTTTGAAATATTTCCACTAACGGATTATGTAGTGCATACAAATTTTTGTCAGTGTTTGTACGTTAGACATAAATAGAAAATTCAAACATCATATTTTTATTTAAAATTGTCATACGGATGGAGAAGATCAAAGCTCAAAGCCCTCACAAACACAAATCAAAGTATACTAGCTTTGTTGACGTGAGTGATCATACACTCTCATTTTTTAAGAGAGGTGGGAAGTTCAAAACGTAATTTCATAAGAAAAAATTAATATAATAACCAGCACTTTGCTACTTAATTGAGTCAATCCAATGTGAATAAGAATTAGTCTAAGATATAGATTTAAAAGCACCTTCTATAATTAAGTTTTACTCAGGATATATTGTGATTTGACTAAAAAACATAAGGATGCATGCATGGTGCGGCGTTGGTTATTAGTCATAGTTGCAGGAAATGCATGGATTCCTTGTTATACATCTTCACACGTAACACCCTTTGGATCTTTCTTCACCACCACAAAATTCATCTACCACTTAGTTAACAGTCTTTATTGACAGTTGAAAATTGCTGGAAACATTAATTCAAAAGACTTTAATGTTTAGATACATGCATGACCCCCCCCCCCCCAAAAAAAAAAAAGATAGATACATGACCATCCACCAAGCTAAGGACCACAACTCTTCTCCCAAAAGATTGAATCCTCAACCTCGGGTGACTTAATAGTTTAGCAGACAGATGCAAATATCGGTGCGTACAAGCTAAGGAATGTTCAAATCTTGATCTCTTCTCTCAAATACTGTGAACTAAACCAGTGAGCTAAACCCATGCGGGCATTAAGGACCACAACTCTGGTTGTCCTGTGCCCACAATTTCTTTTGTACTAAGCACTATAGTAAAATTGTGAATGCAATCATTTCAGAGTTAAACCATTGAATCATTTTAATTTGCCATTTTAACATTAATTTCGTGAATCAAACTTTAATTTATGGGCATGTCATGGTTCAAATCTAGATTGATCACCCAGTAGTGAGGATTGCAGATGTCGTACGTTAAAAAAAAAAAAAACAGTATGGAAGAATTTTGTTGTTTTATGGTTGACTATTGGGACAACCAATCAATCACTTTCGTCACTGAAATTTTGATTGGCCCATAGAAATATGAATAATTAATCATGAGAGTTATTGTATGTATAATTAAAATTAGATGAACTTTATAGTAAGAATTATTATATTAATTAATAGAATTAGTAAAACATTAAAATGTTCTTAGTACTCCATCAATTATAGAAGAGCTCTTAAATCTTGATATTTTGCTAGTTGTTGATGAGCCAGTAAAAACTGCCAAGTTTGTAGCAGTTTTCAATAATAATTTTGAGCAATCATGCATGGATAAAAGTTTAAACTTGTTCAATCTTCGATTGTTTTAAGAATCATTATATTTTTTTACACCATTAAAAGTGGTACACAAAATGCTTCAAGACACATGGCATCACACGGTAGAAGAAATTGTTGCAACGCAAACCATTACATGAGTTGTCTATACTATGTCAACATATGGCAACCCAACCAAACAGTATCATTGAGTCGTAGTTATGCTAATTTTTGTGCCTACATCTTGAGAACATATTTTGAAGGCCGGTGGAGAGCGACATGCCCATAAAAATGAGGATAATTAATTGTAGGAGTTATTGTAGAGTTAGAATTAGGAGAACATTATATTAATAGGAATTATTATATTAATAAAATTAGTGAAGAACAACTAGAACAACAATAATACAAACACAATAGGGTAGCTTAAGTGGCAAATGAGCTCTCTTTGTGGGGGAGAATTTCGGGATAATCTAGGTTCGATACGATTCTCTTTGGGCTAGCTTCAATTTTGTGCCTCTCGGAGCGAACCGGGTAGACTTGGACCGTTAAACGGATAGAGAAAGACCCGGACCACAATATGATTTACACCAAAAAAAAAAGAACAACAATAATACTCATTCCATCCCATTTTATGTGTCTGGTTCGGTTAACGAGACTTGACTGAAGTTATTTTTAATCTAATTTTTTTTATAATATTAAGTTTAGTATAGTATGCAAATTTTATATATTTTGAAACTACACTGAAGTTATTTTTAATCTAATTTTTTTTATAATATTAAGTTTAGTATAGTATGCAAATTTTATATATTTAGAAACTACACTAAAAGTACTATTGAACACAAAAAATCAAATTTAAAAATAAGTAAAAATATTAAAGAAAATAAACAAAGAATAAAGAGTTGGTTTGACCAATGGATAGTAAGTGGACAAATAAAATGGGACGGGAGGAGTTAAAAAATCTATACTATAATTAAGAACAAAAATCCTATTTACTTGATTTCCCGCCCAAATAGTAAATAGTAAAGGTAAATTAAAAAATGAATGGTAATTTAAAAAAAAATGAACAGAAATATTTCACAATAATATTTCACATCATGAATTAAAAATGGAATGAAAATTAGGTAAATCGGAAAAAGAAATGAATATTAATAATTGACTAAAAATTAAAAATAAAATAATTAATTGGAAAAGAAATGAATATTAATAATTGAATGAAAAAAAATGATTCATAATTGACTAAAATGGAAAAGAAAATGGTCAGATCATTGCATTTTTATTTTTCACAATAATATTACACAATATAATACATCAAATCACAATTATGTCATAAATCTTTTACAATTTTAAACAATGAAACGGAAATATTTCAATAATAATATTTTATATCATCAAGTAAAGGTAAATTAAAAATGAAAATGAAATATTTAAATAATTGGCTAAAAATGAATATGATATTACTAATTGACTGAAAATATAAAAAGAAATGAATATTAATAGTTGACTGCAAATAAAACATGATCCATAATTGACTAATATGAAAAAATAAATGGTTAGATCATTGAATTTTAATTAAAAATGGAACGGAAACTAAAATTGTACGAAAATATTTCAATAATAATATTCTACATCTTAAATAGTAAATGTATTTACCAGGACTATGTGGTCCAATGGTACCCGGGTTGGACTTCCATTTGGAAGGTTGTAAGTTCGAGCCTCAGTTGAGGCGTTATTAGCTCTTTGTGTTTCAGTAGTTTGAGAAAGTATATGAACAGATACTACAATCTAATAGAGCTAGTAGCATTCAAAAAAAAAATAGTAAATGTATTTTTTAAACAATAGTAAAGGTAAATTAAAAATGGAACGAAAATATTTCAATAATAATATTATACATTATCAATTAAAAATGGAATGAAAATTAGGTAAAAATATCACTGCATATGATATTCTAATGGACTAATTGACTAAAAATAAGAAAAAAATAATTGGGAGAAAATGAATTTGATATTACTAATTGACTTAAAATATAAAAGGATCGCTAATTGACAAATACTCTACCATTATATATTTTCACCCGAGTCACCATCCTGATAGACGGAAGGTGTTAGGTCTAGACGATGATGGACAAGATTGTGTTGCTACTACCAATATCGTCTACAAAGAGATTTCATAATGTGTAAATAGAATCGTTGATATTATGTTTTTTTTTTTAAATGACGAAATTGCTATATATCTAGACAAAAAATATATCTTCCATACAAATGAATTAATATAGTAATTCATTCCTATAACTAAGTTGCTATAGAACGAGTACGTTTGTCTAATTTAAAAAAAAATATTAAACAATGATAAGTACAATCTTTAAAGTTACATCTCCGCATGCTTACCTATACACATTAACTATTAATTTGAACAATTATTTTGCTCAAATTCAAACAATGATAACATTAAAGCACATAAATAATCCAAACCATATCTTTAATTGCATTATATAATATTTGATATTCTAATTTAAATAATTATATATCGATACAAATATTCTTAATATATTACAACAAATTCATTTCGTGCATCGCACAATGAAAATCATTTTTTACTACTTTTCTGCATCTTTGAATTCAAGTATTCTAATTATATTCAAATTTCATGGTGACAAAAGCCAACAAAAATTATATTCTCTGTTCACGTGTGTCTGATCTCCTTCCTGGCAACCAAGATCTCGATCATCTCAACATTTTTTTTTTTTTTTAAATTATTGAAGATATCTCAACAAATTAAGAAGTATCAATTTAGTGATTTTAAGTCAATAAAATAATACATTTAACTTTTTTTTTTAATGCTACTTACTCTATTACAATATAGTATATGTTCACAACTACTTCCTCAACCTACTGAAGCACAAAGAGATGGAAGTCTAATCTGAGTGTCATCTGTGCACAAAGTGCTTAGCACATTTAAAGATCTATTCACAACTACTTCTTCAACCTACTGAAGCACATAGACTTAAAAATGGAAGTCCAACTTAGGTGCCATTTGTGCACAAAGAGCTTGGCACATTTAACTTCTTTAAATCAACAAAAAAATCAATTGAATCCTACATCAATTTATTCAACATGTTATCACTAATTTAGCACTTGCATAACACACACACACACATATATCCCATGTGATATTTAAATATTTACTAAAATTGCCAGGGTCAAATTATATATACCTTGTCGGTAGCCCTAATACAATCAAGTATGATTAGGGATGTCAATGGGTCGGGTGGATCGGGGAGGGCTACATCCATCACCCCGACCAATCTTATATTTTCTCCATCCACTTCCATCCCGAATTTATATCGGATGGGCTTTTTCAAAACTCACCCCCGCCTCACTGGGTGCAAGTGCTTAGTACGAATATCCACCACTTATTATCTTATTATTACAAAGAATTTAACATAATATTTAAATTACTTATACATAATAATAAAATAAAATTCACTAGTTATATTAAAATATAAAATAATAAAAATATCCAAATATAATAACTAAATTGTTAATTTTTTAAAAATAAACTTGTTAGGTTATAATTAAAAATAATAAAAGGTTAGAAGAAGTGTTATAAACTTTTATAATTAACTACATACTAGTACTTATTTTACTATATATATATATATATATATATATATATATATATATATATATATGGTAGGTCGGGTGGGGTTTTAGGCGAATTTTGTACATAAAATTTGAATCCAATCCAACCCACTCCGAATTTAAGTTTTTAAGACACCTACCACGTACACACACTATCACGTAAAAAAGTTTGATCCATGTGAGGTAGATTCGGGTGAATATCTGCAGGGCAGATCTCATGACCTCCCACATGAAAGAGGTCACTACATGTCATCTGAGTACAAGGTGTTTGGCAATCTTATAATTAATATAATATAACTAGTAAATAATTAATATCACACATTATTATTTCTTTTTATATTTTAGATTTACGACACCAACACAAATATATTCACTATCAAAAGTATTAGATTTGTTTTAATACTTTGACGTAATTTTATTTTATTGGCTTATAATGAGTTAACGTTTCATATAAATGACTAATGAGGTAATTGGGAAATCTAATTAGAAAATTAGGTAAGAAAATGAATGTAGCGTGGGAAATTTGCCAGATCAGAGTATGTAACCAAACTAACAGTGGAAAGAAGTCACGTGCCGGCGTGCCGCCCAGCTCTCTGTACTTTGGATTTACGACTATAAATATCACTTATTAGCCGCTACACATTCTACGTACTCTTCAAACAATTAAGTAATTACAATTTGTTCTCTGGTCGGCCTGTGATATCCTTCCCTGCTACAAAATGGTGACTGTCGAGGAGGTACGGAAGGCGCAACGTGCCCAGGGTCCGGCCACCATCATGGCTATTGGAACCTCTACTCCCCAGAATTGCGTTGATCAGAGCACCTATCCAGATTATTATTTTCGTATCACCAATAGCGAGCACCTGGTTGAACTTAAAGAAAAGTTCAAACGCATGTGTACGTAAAATTATATGTTTTTTTTTTCCCTTTTCTAGTTTCTTGATCTCTTCTTCTCTTTATGAGAACATGTCACTTTTCTTGTTATGAATGTGTATATATATTTCTAGTCAATTAGGATAATGATATACAATCTAAAAGAAACAAGTGGTGAGGGCAATCCCACCTAAATTGAGTCCAATGGGAGCTGTCTATTGGCCGTAGAAAACCTGGTTTACCTCTTTTGGTCCTTTGCTGTTAGGATCGGGGTTTATCCGGTACACACCATTTGGTAGCTAGTAATAGTTTGTTGATTTGATCTCCATGAGCATGAGGTGTTTATACTAATTTGGGTAATGTTGACTATATACAGGTGAAAAATCAATGATCAAGAAGCGGTATATGTACTTAACCGAGGAAATCTTGAAAGAAAATCCCAACATTTGTGCATACATGGCACCTTCCTTGGATGCCAGGCAAGATATCGTGGTTGTGGAAGTACCAAAACTTGGGAAAGAAGCAGCCCAGAAGGCTATCAAGGAATGGGGGCAGCCCAAGTCTAAGATCACCCATTTGGTGTTTTGTACCACTAGCGGTGTAGATATGCCCGGCGCAGATTACCAGCTCACAAAGCTTCTCGGCCTCCAACCATCCGTGAAGAGGTTTATGATGTACCAACAAGGCTGCTTCGCCGGCGGCACGGTTATCCGCCTAGCCAAGGATCTGGCGGAGAACAACAAAGGCGCCCGCGTGTTGGTGGTTTGCTCAGAGATCACCGCGGTCACATTCCGTGGCCCCAGTGATGCCCACTTGGACAGCCTCGTGGGACAGGCCCTTTTCGGGGACGGGGCCGCCGCGCTGATCATAGGCTCAGACCCAGACCCAGACCTCGAAAGGCCATTATTCCAGCTTGTCTCCGCCGCCCAAACTATCCTCCCGGATAGCGGCGGCGCCATTGATGGGCACCTCCGGGAAGTTGGGCTAACCTTCCATTTACTCAAAGACGTTCCTGGGCTCATATCAAAGCACATTGAGAAAAGCTTAAACGAGGCGTTTCAACCTCTGGGTATTCATGATTGGAACTCCCTTTTCTGGATCGCTCATCCCGGCGGGCCGGCCATTCTTGACCAAGTGGAAGAAAAGCTAGAGCTCAAGCCGGAGAAACTTCGTGCGACAAGGCACGTGTTGAGTGAATATGGGAACATGTCTAGTGCATGTGTGTTGTTCATTTTGGATGAAATGAGGAAGGCGTCCTCAAAGGAAGGGCTTAACACCACAGGTGAAGGGCTTGAGTGGGGAGTGCTGTTTGGATTTGGGCCTGGCTTGACCGTTGAGACCGTTGTTCTTCATAGTGTTTCAGCTTAATATATTATTATATATATGGATATATGTGTTTTGAATTGGGTTTCCATGGCACGTGGATTGTTTCCATGGCACGTGGATTGTGTTTTATTATGTCTAAATGGTGTCTAAAACATGTGTAATAATGCTAAATAATGTTTATGTATACCTGCAGGCCATGCCAGCCATTACATTATATTCTACTTTTAGCAAACTGATAAAAAATGTTATTAATTAATTATATTTCCATTACATTATATTCTACTTTTAGCAAACTGATAAAAAATGTTATTAATTAATTATATTTCCATTACATTATATTCTACTTTTAGCAAACTGATAAAAATGTTATTAATTAATTATATTTAATTTATATTGGATTGAAGAAATTGATACCTTGGATTCGATCAAGAAACTAGTATAGGATCGTGGAGGTGATCGATATCTATCAAGTTGAAGTGATGAGCTAAGATAACATGGTAAATGAAATATATATATATATATATATATATATATGATGGTTTAAATTGATTCAATGAACTAGCTTATCTCATCACTTGCCTTTCATGTAACCATCCTTAAATCCTCAAATTGGACGTGTGAACATGTCGGTCCTGTTTGGTAAATGGCGGTTAGCTGTTAGCTGATTGTATTAATTTGATGATATAAATAGTTGATAACATTAGCTGTTTTTAAAAAGTGTTTGGTAAATTAGTTGTTAGCTGATAGCTATTTGGTATAATTTCTTTTCTGAAAAAGCTAATTGAAAAAGTTGCTTGGAGTAGCTTTTTGAAGTTACAAACACTTATATTGATTTCTTAATCGAATCAAACAATTAATAGTGATCAAATAAATCAAAATTAGCGTATATGCCAATTTTTACCAAACAAGGCCGCCATCTTTGAATCGTAAGTCCAAGTCGATCTCCAAATTGCTATTTAAAGGGATTGTTACAATTGAAGTTTTCTTACATGGACAATTCAACAAAGTTTTATTATTGTGGTTAGGAGGTGACCCTAATTGCGATATTAATATATGGAGTTCTATATATATTTTGATTATGAGCTAATATCATATGCAGTCATAAGCTTTCAAATTGACCCATCATTTGACTTTGAAATTATTATTATTATTCATGGTGTAAGTAAATCACACATATTCTTTCAATTATCAAATTTTAATTACCCATTCATAGTCCAAAAGAACTAGACTAGTTAAATATTCAAACAAACCTCATAGATATGAGGAGGCAGCGTTGTGTTGCCTTTTCTCAAATTTGTAGAGGTGGCAGCAACAATGGCGATAATGACAGCGATGGAGGAGATTGTTGTGTTGTAGTTATCCATTGAAGAAGATGAATGGATTGGAAAATTAAGTTAACATTTCTAAAAATTTCATTATTCTAACACATTATGCATTTTAATACATCTATAAAATACATTATTCTAATTTATAGTGTACATTATTTTAAATTATAAAATTTTACGATGTTGTTTTAAACTATGGTTCATATAAGTGTGTGGACCTTGATTTGCTAGATACTCTCAAAATTGTAATGCAATCTTTTTTTTTTTTTAGGATGGGCCAGAAGCCCACAATATCATGTTGGTCGAATTTGGTTGAATATTTATAAAATTGAGTTACAATTAACATCTCTACACAGACTACACGTGTATATATACCTTGAGGATTGTTACTCTAATCTTAAGTGAAAAATTAATTGATACAAAAAAATAATTTGCACATAGATACAACACATAAAATGATTAAGATTAAAATTACTACATAGCACTCACCCATTAATATATATGATAGTCATAAAAAATATAAAACTCTTTATTTTTATTGATTTTCTGTCTTCAATTTAAAGTATGTACAAATTTATTTTTTGGATCAAAATTAATTAATCGTGTCTGATAGACTCCCGCGTCCACAATCAAAACCATCATTTCAGTCGATCATTTCCACCGCCTATTCTAAGCTACCTCATGCTCATCCAATAGCCGCCAACAACGAATTTACTGAGGAATTAATTTAAATTTGACTCAAGACATACTCGCAACGCTTTGCTCGCTTCATCTAAAAAAATCACGAAATTAATGTTAAATGTCAAATTAAAATGATTTAATGATTTAACTCTAAAATGATTTCATTCACAATTTCATTATTCAATATTACAGATTTGTTTTATTATTATATAAAAAGCATAGTGTTTAGTAGAAAAGAAATCGTAGCACGGCCGGATTGCGTAGAAATGGCAATGGATCAGAAGTGGCTCGGGAGAGGGCTACATCCATCACCCAACCCACCTTATATTTTCTCTACCCACCCTCATTCCATCGGAAGCAAGTGCCCACTACGGGTACTCACCACTTATCATCTTATTAACTTTTGCACAAAATAATATTTAAATTATTTACCCATAATAAAATCATAAAATTCATTTTAGTTATACTAAAACAAAAATAAAAAAGCTATTCAAGTATAATAACTGAATTGTTAATTTTTAAAAATAAACTTAGTAGTTTCAATATAAAAATAAATAGTAAAAAGTTACCTAAAGTTATAGAAATTTGTATAATTAACTAGAGACTAATACTTATTTTATTATTTTATTTTATAAACTTAGTAGTTTGCATGTTAAGGGAGGGTTACACCTAAAAATCACCACACACACACACACACATATATATATATAGAATAAAAATCATATAGGAACTCAGTGTTAGGTAGGAACATGAGAACCAATCTGGGCCATTTATTTGAATCCATCTACGGTGCATATTTAAATTTTTTTGTAGTTATGTATTTAGCGTTGTAATTAAATCTTTGGGCGTGTAAGGGGTAGTTTGGTCACTTCAATCAAGCGTGCGTGCGGATGGGGGATTATATCTCTTAATTTTCGCAGTCTTCGTTGTGCTGGAGTAGAATACCGTAGGTTGTAGCTTTTGAGTCCTTCCAATAGTCTTCATCATCGATCGAAATTCCCGTTGAGATGGCTGGCACCGTTGCTCGGAACCCTAAGCGCCCACGGCCGGCGACCTCGTCGGCCGCTGCTCCAGGTCGGTTTTCGGCTTTTTCAATTTTTTATTTTTAAATAGATTTCGGATTCTTATGCGTACAATGTGTTGTTTTTTATTTGGCTGTATTATATTTGGGCTATATGATGCAAAGGAACTGGTGACATTTTTATCTCGTGTGCCATGGGAGAAAGTAGATGTCAACTTCCATACAAGCAGAATAAAATTCACTGCTCATAGTATTATCCAGGTCTGTGTGTTGCTTCTTTGCCCTTGATACTCTTCAACTATAGCCATTTTCTTAATGGAATGGAAACTGCAAACGAAATGTACAATTTCATATTTTCCAGCAAAATAAATTGCAGGTCAAAGTCCAAAGTGTACATTCAGAAGGCGCAGACGTTATACAACATATGATTGATCACTTTCTTCTATAGAACACCGATTTTTTTAGTAAGCTACGATGTGCATCAGCAGCCTCACCACTTTTTATTAACAGCCTGTTGTCTTCAAGGCTTACCGCTTACCTGATGCGATATGCTGATAATCAACGTGTATCAAGGGCTGCAGGTTGAATGAATGGTCAGTTCTCAATTCTCATGAGGCTATCATTTAGTAAGCTACAAAGGAAGCAGCTTATGTGAGATCTAATTTATTGTTAATGGTCACCACTTTTTTAATGAAAAGTTCATGATGGCACACACAGTTGGTCTCAGGTGCTTTCCCAATTTTATGTTTTTTAGCCGGTACTTAAGAGGCTGTTTATGGAGTATTTCGGTGATTTTGTTGAATCGAGTGGTTTGTATGCTGTGGCACACTCTGTTATCTGTTATTTGTAGGTGCTCGAATAGACTAATAGCGTTTGAGGAATAAAATGTAGTATAGGAGCTCCGGGTGGCACACAGTGGTGGGATTAGGTGCTCAGTGGCAGTGCATGGGTTTGGTGCGTCACGCATGTTTTCCCGTCGTCTGTTCTTTGGGTGCCTGTGCACTTCAGCATCGTAGGGGGTGCCGTTGTGGGCAAAATGGCATGAACTCATTCCGCCGGGCACATTCTATTTATTACATGTGTACACTGGCCAGTACAACCTATTTTTACCAAAATCAACTTCTAAAGCAGTTCTGATTTATAGAATTTAGGTCGGCATGTATATGATTCTGTTTAAACAGGTTTTTAGACAATTATCCATACACAAATTGACTAATAAAGAATGAAAATATAACTGTAGTTGAAAAGTTCATGATGGCACACACTGTTGGTCTCAGGTGCTTTCCCAATTTTCTGTTTTTTGGCCGGTACTTAAGAGGTTGTTTATGGAGTATTTCGGTGATTTTGTTTAATCGAGTGGTTTGTATGATGTGGCACACTCTGTTATTTGCAGGTGCTCGAATTGACTAATAGCGTTTGAGGAATAAAATGTAGTGTAGGAGCTCCGGATGGCACACAGTGGTGGGGTTAGGTGCTCAGTGGCAGTGCATGGGTTTGGTGCGTCACACATGTTTTCCCGTCGTCTGTTCTTTGGGTGCCTGTGCACTTCAGCATTGTAGGGGGTGCTGTTGTGGGCAAAATGGCATGAACTCATTCTGCCGGGCACACTCTATTTATTACATGTGCACACTGGCCAATACAACCTATTTTTTCCAAAATCAACTTCCAAATTAGTTCTGATTTATTGAATTTAGGTCGGCATGTATATGACTCTGTTTAAACAGGTTTTTAGACAATTATCCATACACAAATGCACTAATAAAGAATGAAAATATAATTGTAGGTGAAAAGTTCATGATGGCACACACTGTTAGCCTCAGGTGCTTTCCTAATTTTCTGTTTTTTGGTCGTTACTTAAGAGGTTGTTTTTGGAGTATTTCGGTGATTTTGTTAACTAGAGTGGTTTGTATGCGGTGGCACACTCTGTTATTTGCAGTTGCTCGAATATACTAATAGCGTTTGAGGATTAAAATGTAGTGTCGAAGCTCTGGATGACACACAGTGTTGGGGTTAGGTGTTCAGTGGCAGTGCATGGGTTTGGTGCAGCACGCATGTTTTCCCGTCGTCTGTTCTTTGGGTGCCTGTGCACTTCAGCATCGTAGGGGGTGCCATTGTGGGCAAAATGTCGTGAACTCATTCCGCCTGGCACACTCTATTTATTACATGTGCACACTGGCCAGTACAACCTATTTTTTTTTCCAAAATCAACTTCCAAAGCAGTTCTGATTTAGTGAATTTAGGCCGGCATGTATATGACTCTGTTTAAACAGGTTTTTAGACAATTATCCATACACAAATTCACTAATAAAGAATGAAAATATAACTGTAGGTGAAAAGTTCATGATGGCACACATTGTTGGTCTCAGGTGCTTTCCCAATTGTCTGTTTTTTGGTCGGTAGTTAAGTGGCTGTTTATGGAGTATTTCGGTGATTTTGTTGTATCGAGTGGTTTGTATGTTGTGGCACACTCTGTTATTTGCAGTTGCTCGAATAGACTTGTAGCGTTTGAGGATTAAAATATAGTGTAGGAACTCTTGATGGCACACAGTGTTGGGGTTAGGTGCTCAATGGCAGTGCATGGGTTGGGTGCATCACGCATGTTTTTCCGTCGTCTGTTCTTTGGGTGCCTGTGCACTTCAGCGTCGTAGGGGGTGCCGTTGTGGGAAAAATGGCGTGAACTCATTACGCCGGGCACACTATATTTATTACATATGCACTCTGGCCAGTACAACCTATTTTTACCAAAATCAACTTCCAAAGCAGTTCTGATTTATTGAATTTAGGCCGACATGTATATGACTCTGTTTAAACGGGTTTTAAGACAATTATCCATACTCAAATTGACTAATAAAGAATGAAAATATAACTGTAGGTGAAAAGTTCTTGATGGCACACACTGTTGGTCTAAGCACTTCAGGGTCATAGTGGATGCCGTTGTTGCCAAAATGAGCTGTAGTCAACAGGTGTTGCACACTCTGCTCATTCCAAGTGCACACTGCCTAGTACAATATCTTTTCTCCCAAAAGCAATTCCTATGACAATTTTGATTTAACGAATTCATGCCAACATGTATATGACTATATTAAAACAATTTGGTAGAAAATTATTCGTACACAAATAGACTAATAAACAATGAGTGAAAAAATGAATTGTAGAAACACTGAATGACAAACACTGTTGGAGTCAGGTGCTCCGTCAAAGCACGTGGGGTCATTCTGCTAGGCCGGGTTTGTGACACGTCGCCTTTTTGTTGGGGCATTGTCTTCGACCGTTGCCACGCCTACCCTGTTCCCTTCGCCGGTAGGGAGTTTGAACCCAGCACGTGAGCACAACACATACTTCGACGTGATTTTCCCTTGCCTATCCGTCTTCTCGGAAGTATGCTGCACATCAAACCCAGTAGTAGTGGCATAAGTTTTGTAGAATTCAATTCCTCATTCTAGAGTTCTGAACACCTGTCCCAGGAATGACTTTTTATCCTCTTCACACTCTGGAGTCCAGTAATTCGTTGATCCGGTAGAGATATTCATCGAACAACCGGTGTATCTCCCTAGTAAGCCCACCTCACCTGTCGGGGGTTACAAAATTGTTAGTTCAATATGTGGTTCAACAGTGTGGCACAGAGAATATAACCAACGTGCACACAAAATTATTAGTTCAATATGTGGTTCAACAGTGTGGCACAAAGAATATAACCAACGTGCACACTCCGACTGGGTTTCAACACCCTGTTTGGTAGAGTACTCGCACCACAGGTGCCCATGCACCCATCACGGCTAGGGTTGTTACGACATGGCAAAGGTACCAACAATGCTTCACCCTTGTGAATAGGTGTGTGCACTTACACTGAGATGGTTGTGCTCATACGGGTCCACTGGGGTTGGTAAGTGCACGTCCCCATAACTGTGGGTGCACACAGCCACATAAGCCCAGGCCTGTGTGTGCACTACAACGTCGAAGTGGGTGCCTTTTAGGGCAGCGAACCCAATCGGGGGAGAGGGCATTATCATTACTGTCGTCGCATGGGCATCCACTCATTGCTAATGGATTTACATTGGCTTTTGAGTGCATGCTTACACAATCCATTACCAGTCTCTATCGATTGAAAATTCGAACACAACCATGATTACATATTCATATGTAGAACTTACCGTCATTGTATTCTGTTGCCATCGTTCGAAGATCTCTTAATCCCCGGCTTTGGCTGTTTCAGGTTGCACACTTCCGGCAGGAATTCACAGGCGTTTGTTGGAGATGTCCCCGTTGCAGTTGTGTTGTTCACGGAATGTCGCAGTGTTGTTCGCGGGATTGGAGGAAGAAGTATATTCCTGAATCGGCTTCTTTTGCTATTTTCTAGGGATCAAACCGATTACAATATTAATTATTAAATGTTGGGTGCGTAAAATGTCCCTTGTATCCCTTGTAATTTCTTATATTAATGGTCTCCTTATTAGTGATTAATTAATATGAACCATTGATTAGATGGGATTTGAAGGCTTAGATTAGTTCTCATGTTCCTACCTAATTATGAGTTCTTACTTGAAGCCCTCCCTATATATATATATATATATATATATATATATATATACACACACACACACACACATACAGAGTCATACATACATGGTGGGTTGGGGTAGAGTTCTAGACGAATTTTGTATATAAAATTCAAATTCAACCCAACTCATCTCGAATTTACTTTTTTTTAAGACCCACAAGATCCATCACCAGTGATCTATCACATATTCACACAACAAATATGATCCATGCATGATGAATTCGAGTGGATATCAACGGAACGGATTGAAATTACCGGCCTAGGAGTCCTTAGCTTTTTTTTTTTTGAAGAGTAGGAGTCCTTAGCTTGTTAATTGGTAGATTGTCATGTCTCTAAACGTAAAAGTCTTGTCAATTAATGTTTCACCATTAATAATCTTTCGAAACATAAATTGAGAAGGTCATGACCGTCCATAAGTGATTAAGTTCTAACAATATATATATATATATATATATATATATATATATTGTTGGAAAAAATAGCTTAAAATGGCATGTTAAGTGGTTATTTTGTGGTACAATTATCAATGGGGTTCACTTTCGATTTGGGTCGGATCAAAATGGATTCGGGTTCTTCGTAGTGAGACGAAGAGATTGATATATTGTATGCTCAAAACGGATAATGGGTGAATGAGATATTGATTCTCAAAGTAGACCCATTTGAGTTGGAAAATGAACGGAAAAAGTGATCTTTTGTCTCACATTGATTTGGGAAGAGGATTTGTCCCACTATTTATACAAGAGCTCTTTTTAAGGTTATTGAATTATATAGCATGGAGGCTCTCTCTTGCGTGCAGGGAGGGGTGCAAATCAATTCTACTAAACAATATTATATTTGTTTCTTTTTGATTTGGTGAAATGGTTTCACCATGGCCGAACCAACATTGTTTAAAAACAATATTAATATTGTTTCTTTGGTGGTGAAATAGTTGTTTCTTTTTGATTTGGTGAAATGGTTTCACCATGGCCGAACCAACATTGTTTAAAAACAATATTAATATTGTTTCTTTGGTGGTGAAATAGTTTCACCTTGGGCCGAAAGTTCGGCCTTGTCATGGCCGAACTGAAGCTCCTGTTTGGATTTAATTCAGCTGTTACGGGATTAATTTTTTGAATTAATTTTAATTTTAAATTTTGAATTAAAATTCATGTTAATGGTTGCTATTACAGAAGTTGTAGGGGTGTCCTTAAATGCCTAAATTAAAAGCTATTCAACTCCTCAACCCCTATATAAGAAAGAGTTGGGCAATTGAATTTTACACACAATAAGAAAGTATCATTTTTTGCCTCAAAACTCTCTGCTTCTACTCTTTCTTAAGCCTACTGTGTTCATAACATTGCTCTGGTTCGCCGGATTCTTTGTTTGGGTGTTCAAATACTGAATCGTAGCATATTTATCCTAGGAAGCCTAGGCTACAACGCTCCTAGCACTTTGTGGGAGGTAGCAAATAAGGTTTTAAGGAAAGAGTGATCCTCTTGCTAAAACCCTACACCAAACACTAGCCAATCTCCTCATCTTTCTTTCCCCTTTTCCAGAAAAATAATAATCTTATTTTATTGGATTATTGTTTGTTTTTACCAACGGAACACACACACACACACACACACACACACACACACATATATATATATATATATATATATATATATATATATATCCATTATCAAAAGAAAAAAAAATATGGCTATCCAAGGCCAGCGGCTATAAAAAGGAGAAAAAGGAAGCATATTTGAGCAAGCTATCCTATCAAGGCATTTACTTATCATCAATTCCTACATATATATACCTTGAAAAGTTGAGAGTGATAGAGAGGAGAGATGAAGGTAGCTGAAGTGCTTCACATGAATGGAGGAAATGGAGACACCAGTTATGCCAACAACTCCTTTCTTCAGGTTAATTATATATTGTATTCATTAACATTAATCCCTTCATGCAAGTCATAAATCTTGTACTGTAATATAATTGTAAAAAAGACATGTTTTTTTAGAGGTGTTTGGTAAAAAACTGTTAGCTGATTGAGTTAGTGAGTTTAAGTAATCCACACCATTAGCTGCTTGTAGAAAAATGTTTGGTAAATTATCTATAAGCTGATATTCAATTACATACAAAATGGCTTTATCAACTTATTTTGGTTTTTGGTAATGCAGCAAAAGGTGATACTTATGACAAAGCCAATAACAGAAGAAGCCATAACAAGCCTCTACAGCAGCCTCAGCAATCCAAAGAGCATCTCCATTGCAGACTTGGGGTGTTCCTCTGGCCCCAACACTTTGCTGGCAGTCTCCAACCTCGTCAAAGCCGTCGACAACCACCGGAAGAAGCTCCGGCGGCGACACTCTCCGGAGTTCCAGATTTACTTAAATGACCTTCCCACCAACGACTTCAACACCATTTTCCAGTCGTTGCCAAAACATAGGAGGGAGATAGCAGGAGACGGGTCTGGGCTGTGTTTCTTCAATGGAGTTCCTGGTTCATTTTATGGAAGGCTCTTCCCCACCGATAGCCTCCATTTTGTTCATTCTTCTTATAGTCTCCATTGGCTATCTCAAGTACGTACCAGTATATATACTTACTTTTGAATTCAAATCATTAATTAGTTGTAGCTTTAATTTGAACATACATTTTGTTTTGATTGCGCGCAGGTACCTAAAGGAATAGAAGAGAACAAAGGCAACATTTGCATGGCAACCACAAGTCCACCAACTGTGATAAATGCATACTATGATCAATTTGAACAAGATTTTTCTACTTTTCTCAAGTACCGCTCTACAGAATTAGTGAAAGGTGGGAGAATGATTTTGACCATGTTGGGTAGACCAAGTGAAAACCCTACCTGCCATATTTGGGAACTCCTAGCTTTAGCCCTCAATGAAATAGTTGCAGAGGTGGTAGTTAATTATATGCTCAAAACAACCTTAAAATGCGTTACTACATACATTCTCAACACTTTAAAACAATATTACATTATGTTTTGTACATAATAGATTGGTCTGCTTGGAAGAGAAACATATATTATAGCTAAAAATTGGTTTAATCTGATGCAGGGTTTTGTGGAAGAAGAGAAACTAAATTCGTTTAATGTTCCTCTATACACACCATCTTTAGCAGAAACAAAATTGGTAGTTGAGAAGGAAGGTTCCTTCACTATTGACTGCTTGGAGGCTTCCCAAATTCATTGGACTGGATATAATGGAACTGGTGATCACGAGGATAATGGTGGTTACAACGTTGCTAGGTGCATGAGAGCTGTCGCTGAGCCCATGCTTGTTAGCCACTTCGGTGAAGGAATCATTGATGAGGTGTTTCACAAGTACACAAAGATGATTATTGATTCCATCTCGACTCGCCCGGAAACCACTCAATTCATTAATGTTACTGTTTCCGTTATTAAAATGTGATGGAAAATACTTTGTGCCCCTCCCTCTCTTACTTACAAAATTGTCACTTTTTGATGTGACATTTGGAGTGACGTATTTGTGAGTGGTAGATATAGAGGCATCCAACATTATCTAAATGTATTAAAATGTAATGGAAAATACTTTGTGTCCCTCCCTCTCTTACTCATACAATTGTCACTTTTTGATGTGACATATTTGTGAGTGATAGATATAGAGGCATTCAACATTATCTAAATGTATTTTAATTTAATTCTAAATGTATCATAGATTTGCGTGTGTTTCGTTAAGAGTGTGGGATGTATTATATCTTCAAATAAATTGTGACAGATAATTTATTATTTACTAAGGATTCGGATCTGGCAAAACTTCTGTTTGTCTCCTAGTGTACATGGACGATGTGGTACTTACTAATCCAGACAAGTAACATATTCAATAAATCAAACAATACTTACACAAAACATTTCAAATCAACGTTGGGATTCTCTTAAATATATATTGGGACTTGAGGTTGTCAAAGGCACAAAGAAATCAATAATGTAAATCAAAGAAATTATGGTTTATAATTATTTGAAAGCACTATGAACTCTGTTACAATAGTGCTTTCAAATAATGTAAGCCTGCCAAGACATCAATAGTACAATTCCTTCTATCACATTATGAAAAAACAATAGCAGTCTGAAAGATATTATTAAAGATTGATTGATAAAATAATAGTAAAAATGAATATTGATTTAGATAGTTATGATCGAAATGAAAATCATGTCCTAATTACTTTTATATTAAAATACATTAAATAAGTTTTTTTAATGCGGCTTTGATAACCATGGGTGAGTCGATAAAATTTAATCTTTTTTTTTTTTTTGTATATTAAAAGTGACATGATTATAATAGATTTACTGATGATGTCAAAGAGTAATTAAATAGTTTTGCAATGAAGTTATAGCATACAAATTCATAGGTTTTTATTGTATATATGATTAAAACTTCATTTGGCGTTAAATAATGTGAATTATTGTTTTTGCAAACTCTTATTAATAATTTGAAATGCTAATTTTTCTCTATAAGATTTATTAGATAATGAAATTGTTGCATTTAAATACTTAAAGTAGAGAAATTTTTTATCCCACACATAATAGATCAACTTGTAATAAAATGTACAATCTAAGTGAAATAATATAATTTTAGAATAAAAAAATTAAACTTTGTGTTACAAAAATTAATGTTTGATTTAAGTAAGAGAAGACAATGTATTTTTAGGATAATTCTAATATAACATTCAAATTCAAACTCTTTAAAGTGACGATTAAAAAAATAATATCTTTCACCTTTTATCATGATTGAAAGAAACAAATTAAATTAATTAAATATTATTATATTTAAATTTCTTTAAGAGAAAGGGGAAAAGAGTTACAAAAAGTATTAAAAAATTAAAAAATAAATAAAAAATGTCATGAGTTCCTTTGGTCTACTTGTGACCATGAGCAATATATATACACCTAAAAGTTGCTTTATATATTTCCTGCAGGGTTTAGTGGAAAAGGAGAAACTAAATTCATTTAACATTTCAAATTACCCACCTTCTCTGACAAATAATAGGGCGTTTGGACGTTGGAGAGGGGGAATTACTTGGGAAAGGAATTGCAATTCTATGGGAGATGAATTAATGGGAATAAATTAAAGTAGAAATTTAAATTCCAGTGTTTGGTTTACAGGAATAGAATTACTGGGAATTTCAATTCCAATGTTTGGTATACATGAGAATTAAAAGGGAATAAGTAGTATAAAGTTAAAAATGTCCATTATTGTTGTTAGACATTAATTTTAGGTTAAAAAAAGAAGAGGTAATTTTGACTCATCACTATTTTTTTTCCCATGAATTAAAATTCCATGGGGAACATGAGATTTTAATTCCATGAAAATGAGGGAATTGCAATTCCTTTCAACCAAACAAAAGAATTTTATGGCTTTTGAAATTAGGTGGGAATTAAGTGGAAAGGAAATTTAAATTCCCTTCAACCAAACGTCCTGAAAAGGTCCTGGTTGAGAAGAATCAATCGTTATATCCTACACCACGGCGCACATAGCACTGTGCGCCGCGCGCCTCCCAAAACGACGTCGTTTTGGGGTCGTGTTGGGAGGCGCGGTAGGAAGTTGCTGAGATTATGTGTATTCGTTCACAACGTTATGTGTATTCGTTCACAACGTTATATGTATTGGTTCATACAGTTATGTGTATTTTTTATACAATTATGTACATTGTTTTTATACAATTATGTACATCCGAATCAGAAAATTTGTGTGTATTATGTTAAGAGTTGATGTGTATTATGTTAAAAGTTTATGTTTATTATGTATTATGTTAGATTATGTGTATTATCTTTTAAAAAGAGTATGTATATTTTGTTATAACATTATGTGTATTCATGTATAACATTATGTGTATTCAAGTATAACATTATGTACATTCTTGAACATCGGGTTTTTTTTTAAAGAAAAGCCTACTGCCATTCACTGGGGCGGGAAATTTCAAAAAAAAAAAATAATTAAAACGACGTTGTTTTGCATCTGGGCGCATAGTGCAATGTACGCCGTGGTGTAGGATATAAATTGCCGAGAAGAATGGTGCCTTCACTATTAACTACTTGGAAGTTTCCCAGATCCATTGGACTGCATATGAATTCGACAATGACAATATCAGTAATAATAATGAGAAGATTAATAATGGTGGATATGATGTTGCTAGGGGCATTAGAGCCGTGGCTGAGCCCATGCTTGTTAGCCATTTTGATGAAGGAATAATGGAGGATGTGTTTCACAGGTACAGAGAGATCATTGCTGATTCCATGGCCAAAGAGAAGACACAGTTCATTAACGTTGTTGTCTCCTTGATCAGAAAGTAGTTGATAACATATATAATAATAGGAATAAGGTTCATATTGGCCAATGAACGTAACCTGAAAATGCAATTGAGTCACTGAACGAAAAAAAAGTACAATTAGGCAACTGAACTCTCCAAATGTACATAATTTCACCTTATAGCAAGTTACCGTCAATTTTAGTAGGTTACCTGCTTACGTGGCAATTAAATTGACATTTTTAATAAATTTTAATAATAAATTTAATTGCCTAATTGCACTTTAGTGTGCAGTTGAGTGACCTATTTGACTCTTATTCCAAAAATTTAAGAAAGTTACGGCAAAAGAATAGTCAAATGTGGGTATGGTAGCCTATGTCTATGGACTATGATGCAACATCAAAGACAAAACGGATTGTGTTCATGGGGCTACTATACGTAGAGGAGTGCTGCAAAATTAAAATGAGGGAGTTTAGATTATAAATAGAGGCTCGGTACAAGTTGTAAGATGAGGAGTTTAGATTTAATTGCAAGGTTGTAAAAATTATTTAGACAAAAACTCCATAATCAAAGGATCACGAGGAGATAAATCAGCCTAAAATTTTCATAGTCGATCGGCTCAAACTAAAAAAACCAATAAATCAGCGATCACTTTCGATCTATTAAGAGCCAAACTTGTAACTTTGTACTTACCAAGCCAAGCGCCAAATCAATTTTTTATTAAGTGCAAATTAATTAATACAACAAAAAAATTGCATATTGATAGAGCTAACTTTTGTTAAGTAATTAATACAACACATAAAATGATTAAGATTATAGAGGAAAGAATATTATGCAATACAACATTCTAGATTCCTCAGAATTTTTTTGCATTCAAAAACTCTTTTAGTTCTACGTAACAAAGACTTATATTATTTTCCAATATTAAAATCACTACTTAGCATATCATTCACTCATCAGGGCGTTTCAATAAAAAATTTAGATCCTGTGCAATGTATTAATTTTGGACCTTTTTAAAGTAATTTCTACGTAAAAATAATAATTGTCTAAAAGTTGTATCAAAATATAAATATTGTATAAAAAATACATATAAAATTTCATTTAAAAAGTGGTATGTGTCGGGTACATTTAGACGAAAAATCATCTACCAAACTTTTGATATCAACTCCTTCCAAATGCTCATTTTCAATGGAGATTAAAGTTATTTCATTGAGTCTCTCTTGAAACACACTTGATCGTAAGTAAGATTTCAACAATTTCAACTTTGAAAAACATCTTTCTACACAGAGAACATTAATTGGAATATTCAATAATATTGGATATGCAATAGTAACATTTGGAAAACAATCCATCTGTTTCAATGATTTCAATATACTCACTACTCATATCTTTTCTTTCGATAAAATCTCTCTAAACAATTTGAGCTCAATATACAATTTATTTCCATCAATATCATCGCACCGTTTATCTCTCTTAAAAATGCTAATTGAGATTTGGGAATTGTATTTTAAAAAATAAAAATAATGGTAATTGCTAATCAGCAGAAAGTCCCGATTGAAGATGCTTAATTGTAATTTGAGATTTTGAATTGGGAATTGTAATTTTTAATTAATAATAGTACTTGTAATTGAGATTTTTAGGAATTAGAAATTGTCACAAGTAGAGAAGGGAATCAATGGATTAGGATATATATATATATATATATATATATATATATATATATATATATATATATGTATAGAGGTTCAGGTTTATGTGCATTTAAGTGTTTTCCGTGCGGTTGTGAGGGTGATTAACGTGCGTGAGTTTTGTTTTTTTACTTAATATGTGTGAGTCTTGTGCTTAATGTACGTGAGATTTGTGCTTAATGTGCGTGAGTGTGTAATGTTTAAAGTGCGTGAGTTTTGTACTTAATGTGCGTAATGTGCGTGCGTTTTGTGTTTAATGTGTGTGAGTGTGTACTTAATGTGAGTTGTTGAAATTTTAAAGTACATGAGTTTTATGCTTAATGTGCGTGAGTTTTGTGCTTAATGTGCGTGAGTCGTGTGCTTAAGGTGCGTGAGTTTTGTACTTAATGTGCGTGAGTGTGTATTTAATGTGAGTTGTTTTTAAAACTTAAGGTGCGTGTGTTTTTGTGTGTTTAACATGCGTGAGGCTTGTGCTTAACATACGTTAGGCTTGTGCTTAACATGCGTGAGGCTTGTGTTCTGAAGGTGTTTTGTTTGTATGCTTAATGTGCGTGTGTTGTGTACTTTAAGTGCATCTGATTAATGCTTAACGTGCGTCCACCCGCACAACCGCACGGGAAGCCTCAAATGCACCTGATCCCTTCCACATATATATATATATATGGTAGGGAATATCCCGACCGACATAGCTTCACCACGACCGAGGAGTCTTTGTCTCTTTCTCCTTGTCTTTGCAGGTAACAGGTCGGGCTCCTTGAGAAGAACCCGGTCGGGAGCCGACCGGGAGTTGCCCGAGCGATGGTGTCAACCCCGAGCGGTAGTCCTTCGGCGAGGGAGCTGACTAAAGACACGTGGCGGCTCTTTACCTCGACAGGCAGGGCACCCAGGAGGATGGCACGTGGTGGCTACGTGGAAGACATGCCGAGCGGCTGGGATCTTGTCTCCGGCACAGCGGCTATAAGTACCCACAGTAGCTACAGTGTAGGGGACTTTTGGACGATCGATAGGTTGTAACTAGAGACTCCCGACTGCAGTCAGTCGGTACTCAGGGCAACCAAGTAGATTGTACTCAGGAACTCTACCTCGATCAATAAAGACTTACTTGCTTTACTTGGTCTTGTGTTACTTATATTGCTTACGTATAATTAGCAGTATCATTTTGGCGCCGTCTGTGGGGATCCGTGCAACAAGCCAACGTCTTGACGAGCACCCGATCACCATACCAGCATGTATCCGTGGGCACATAACAACTTCGCCGACGACCAGGCGGATGCAGCGAGCTCCTCCGACCACTACGCTACCCAACAGCAGGGTCAGACGATGGACCTCAACCTCAACCTTTCACCGCCACATCCGTCAAATACGTACCCGGCCGCCCAGCAGCCGGTGAATTACATACAGCCGGGATACCCACCGCCCGGTCTGCCATACCAGCAACAGCCGATGATGTATCCCGCCCAGTACCCGTATCCGGTTCCACCTCCACCATACGGGTTTTGGCCAGGCCAACCGATGTGCTACACTTCCCCGGTTGGCTATCCACCATATACGCCTGCCTATACAGCTCCAGCCGCCGCCCCTCCAGTACAGCCGACCGCACAAGTAGAGCCGCAGCGTCAGTCCACTTCCCGGGCTCGACGCTCGGCTCATTCGCGGTTGGGGTCGGGGGGTGCTGATGCGATGGAGGCACCAGTTCAGGCCGTTCAAGCGGAGGACCCCGAGGAGGTTGCCCGGGCGGTAGCTTTCGATCGTCTCCGACCAGAGATGCGCCAGCGTCTGGGACCCCAGGACCCGAACCCCAGGCAAGAGGACGAACAAATGCGGGAAGCTAGCCACGAGGCCTCGTCCGGGTACAGCGGGTCGAGATCACATCGACGCCGACGCGCTCGGGATACAGCCCAAGCCGCCCAGAACGCCGAGCTCAACGAAACCCGAGGATTGCTCTACAACCTCCAGGCTGAAGTTGCGCAGCTCAGGAGTGCGTATCCTACAGCACCCCCGACCGACCGATCGACCCTCCACCAGACGCCTTTCACAGCAGCGGTAATGGCTCAGCCCTACCCGCTCGACTTAAAGGTCTCGGGAGAGAAGAGCTACGACGGTCGGACAGATCCTGAGGCTCACGTGAACGATTTTTTCAGCAACATGATGCTGAAGGGCGTTTCAGACGCCGTGATGTGCAGGGCCTTCTACTCAACCCTCACCGGTCGGGCAGCAGAGTGGTTCCGAACCCTGCAGCCGGGGTCGATCGACAAATTTGAGACCCTGGCGATCAAGTTTGTACGGAAGTTTATTACTTCCAAAGTGGTGAGGAAGTCCTATATGTACCTCGAAAAGGCCAAGCAGCTCGAAGGGGAAAGCTTGACCGACTTCCTCATCAAGTGGAAAGCAGCGGTCGGGGAGGTCGAGCCCATGGATGATGCGACCGCCACTCACATGCTTCACATCTCCCTCCGGGCGGGGTATCTATACCAGGATTTCATCCTTCATCCCCCGACCACATATGAGGAGGCCCTCCGAAGGGTCACTGATTACGCCAACGCAGGTGAGGCGAATGCCGTCAAGCGCCTGCAAGAGGTCGGTTCTTCGTCCCGTAAACCGGCCGGCCGGGCGGAACATCAATCGGGACACGATCGTCCCCGATCCCGCACCAGGCCCGGTGAGTTCACGGCCTTAAACCGATCCGCAGCGGAGGCCATGCAGTATGCCCAGTCTTGCAACCTCATCAAACTCCCCCATCCCGATCGAGACGGCCCTGATAAGAGTAAGCACTGTGCTTACCACCGATGCGCCGGGCATGATACCGAGGAGTGTACCCACCTGCGCCAATTGTTGGAAGATTTGCTCAATTTGGGAAAATTGGACAAGTGCGTGGGGAAGAGAGAAGAAAGCAAGAGGAATACCGATCGGAGGGATCACAGGCGATCTCATCACCGCTCCGATCGGTCGGGTCAGGACCGAAGAGACGATCGAAGGGACGATCGTCACGATGACCGACGGGACCCTGACCCTCCGTCCGGTAGCCGCCCGGCCGGCAAGCCCACCATCCATGTCATATTTGGTGGTCTAGAAGACGCTTCCCAGCCGAGGACGAATTGCCCGGTTGCGATTGTGGATTCCCGAGAGACCGGGAAAAGACAAAAAATGGAGCCCATAACCTTCACCTTAGAGGACCAACCTAGCAGCAGTGACCACGGCATGGAGGCGCTCGTGGTCACAATCGACGTCAAGGGAACGGACGTCCAGAGGGTTATGGTGGACACGGGTAGCAGTGTGAACGTCCTATACTTGGACGTGTTCGAGAAGCTTGGCCTTGACAGGAAGGAGCTGACTCCGGTCGGTGTACCACTGTCGGGATTTACCGGGGCCCTCATTTACCCCGAAGGTAAAATCACTCTCCCGGTCGAGATCGGCACCCCCCCGAAGTCGATCAAGACAGAGCTTGAGTTCGTTGTGGTCAACCTCCATTGCGTCCACAACATCATCCTAGGCCGACCCGCCATCATGAAGATCGGTGGGATAATTTCCATGCCCCATCTCTGCATGAAATTCCCCACCCCCAATGGGGTCGGCGTGGTCCGTGGCGATGTCCAGTCCGCCCGGAAGTGCTACACCCGAGCGGTCAACAGACGCGATTCCGGTCCGTCTTCCCGGGTAAACTCTATAGCCAAAGAGGAGGTTAAAGAACGGAAGGAGCAACCCGAACCTTCCGAAGAGATAGAAGAAGTTCCCCTGTCCGAGGACCGCCCGGATAGGAAGATTAAAATTGGCCGGGCCCTCACCCCCGAGCTCCGAGCACAGGTTCTGAGCATACTCAGGGAGTATGCTGATATTTTTGCGTGGGGACCCGAGAACATGCCCGGGATCGATCGATCGGTCATTTGCCATAAGCTAGCCGTCGATCCTGCAGCGAAACCGGTCGTGCAGAAGACACGACACCTATCCTCCGATCGCCGCGAGTTTGTCAGAGAGGAGGTCAAGAAAATGGCGGCGATCGAGCACATCCGCCCGGTTATCTATCCCGAGTGGGTGGCAAACATTGTTCTAGTTCCAAAGCCCCCAGCTTGGAGGATGTGCATAGACTTCACGGACCTCAACAAGGCCTGTCCGCTCGACCCTTATCCTCTACCGAGCATTCATCAAATGGTCGACGAGACGGCCGGGGCCGAGTTGATGAGCTTCATGGATGCCTTCAAGGGATATCACCAAATAATGATGCACCATGAAGACGAGAGCAAGACAGCCTTCGTAACCCCGGACGGGCTGTATTGTTACCGAGTGATGCCGTTTGGCCTCCGGAATGCAGGAGCGACCTATCAGAGAATGGTCAATATGCTCTTCGCCGATCTATTGGGCCGAACAATGGAGGCTTACATTGATGATATGCTGGTCAAGAGTCGGGACCGGTCCGACCATACTCGAGACCTCCGGGAGTGCTTCCAGATTATGAGGAAGTACCAGTTACGGCTGAACCCGACCAAGTGCACATTCGCGGTTCAGACCGGCAAGTTCCTTGGCTACATGATGACCAAGAGAGGAATTGAGCCCAACCCGGCCAAAGTTAAAGCGATTCTGGACATGCAACCACCCTCCACCGTTCGGGAGGTCCAGCAATTGACTGGTCGGTTGGCAGCCCTCAGCCGGTTCCTCTCCAAGTTAGCCGAGCGCGCTTTACCTTTCTTCAAGGTATTGCGAAAAGTTAATGGGTTCGTCTGGGACGAAGAGTGCCGAGCAGCTTTCGATGAGTTGAAGGAGTACCTCATGTCACCTATTGTGCTCTCAAAGCCTGAGCTCGGAGAAGAGCTAGACGTGTACCTCGCCGTCTCCGATCGTGCAGTAAGCGCAGTGTTGTGCCGAACCGATCCGGAAGGGGTCCAGCGACCGGTGTACTATGTAAGCCACGCGCTACATGGTCCCGAGCTCCGGTACTCCCGGTTGGAGAAGGTCGTCTACGCCCTCTATACCGCCGCGAAGAAGTTGGCTCCCTACTTCCAGGGTCGAGCGATTCGCGTGTTGACCGATCAGCCGATCGGACCAGTCCTTCGCACCGCCTCTTCATCCGGTCGCCTAGTCAAATGGGCGTTAATGCTGACCCAGTACGCGATCGAATACCGACCGAGACCAGCAATCAAAGGTCAGGCTCTGGCAGATTTCTTGGTCGAGTGCACCGCCCGGGATACCCGACCCCGCGAGGTTGAGGATCCCGAGTCCGAGTGGTGGTCGCTGGCTACTGACGGGTCAAGTAGCAAAAAAGGAGCGGGCGGAGGAGTAGTGGTCACGAGCCCAGAAGGTTTCAAGGTGTATTTCGCTCTGATGTATCAGTTCCCCCCGACCAACAACGAAGCCGAGTATGAAGCATTTGTGAATGGCTTGCAATGCGCTCGGGACTTGGGGGCTGAATACATCCGAGCCCAAACCGATTCTGCGCTCGTGGTCGGGCAAGTTCTCGGAGATTATGAGGTCAACGGAGAACGCCTACAATTATACCGAGACCTCGCCATGGAGAAGCTTGCACAGTTCCGGGGGTACACCGTCCGACACATCCCCCGATTGGATAACGCCGATGCGGATATCTTGTCTAAATTGGCCCAAGACGCCCCGGAACACATGTCGAAGATAGCTCGGATCTTGGTGATCCCCAAACACAGTATCCATCGCCTGCCGGTCAACCCAATCCAACCGGTGGAAGATAGCTGGATCACTGATCTGAAGGAATACCTCGAGCACGGTCGACTCCCAGACGACCCGCAGCGTGCTCGAAAGGCCAAGCTGAGAGCCCCGAGGTTCCAGGTCTCGAACGGTCGTCTATATCGACGATCGTATGGAGGTCCTCTCATGCGATGCCTGACCGCGTTTGAGGCGGATTTAGTGATGAAGGAGCTTCACTCGGGAATCTGCTCCTCACATCAGGGAGGTAGATCCCTGGCTCGTCGTATCATGGTGATCGGGTACTATTGGCCGTCCCTCCGGTTAGACTGTGAAAAGTTAGCTCGGGAATGTGAGACGTGCCAACTATACGCCCGGATGCCTGGACGCCCGGCAACGTTCTACCAGCCAGTCACGACCGCAATTCCTTTCGCTAGATGGGGGGTGGACATCTTAGGCCCTTTCCCTCAGCTCTCCGGTCGGAGAAAATTTGTAATCGTTGCAATAGACTACTTCTCCAAGTGGGTAGAGGCCGAGCCTTTAGCCACGATCACCTCTCAGCAATGCGCTCAATTCCTTTGGAGAAATGTCGTTTCCCGTTTTGGCGTGCCCGTACATCTCATCAGCGATAACGGTCGCCAATTTGTGAGCCAATATTTTCAGAATTTCTTGGCCACGATCGGGACAACTCATGTCCGGTCATCTGTCGCTTACCCGCAGGGAAATGGGCAAGTGGAAAATGCTAACCGGACGATTTTGGAAGGTCTGAAAAAGAAGTTACACTCGGCCGGTCGTAGTTGGGCCGATGAGTTGCCATATGTCTTATGGACTTATCGGACGACCCCGAGGGAAGCTACTTCGGAGACCCCTTTCGCCCTGGTTTACGGAGCTGAAGCCCGGCTCCCGATCGAGGCTTGGATCCCGACCGATCGAGAGAGAACCTACAACGCGGAGGACAATGAACATGCCATGGCTGTGGACCTCGATGCGGTCGAAGAAAAAAGGGAGCTAGCCGCTCGGCGTATGGCCGAGTACCAGAAGCGCGTCAAGAGCTCGAAGGACGTCCGGGTCAACCCTCGTTATTTTCAAGTCGGAGATTACGTCTTACGACGAAGGGAGGCCAGTCAACCTTTAGAAGGGGGAAAGCTAGCTCAGAATTGGGAAGGGCCGTACGTCATCAACGCTGTCATCCGGCCGGGGACGTACCGACTAGAGACAACGACGGGTCGGTTAATAAAGGGGACTTGGAATTCCGAGCACCTCGTTCTTTTTAGGCATTAGCCTATTTTTTGTATTTTTAGACGAAGTGGGGGCTGGACCTGCGAGTTAGTCCCGGTCGTCGTTTCTATGTAAATTTTATGATTGTAAAATTAGTTCAACCGCCTGCGAGCGGGAAAGTTTAATGTATATACGATCAATGATTGCTCGACCGTTTGTATGCGGCGGCACGATCGGTTATTTCCTTTCACCCTCGTCATGAGCAGATCATTTCAACATTCAATCGATCGGGCGAAGTCTGTCGACCGGTCAAAACGCGCTCCACATAGGCGGACACTCAAAGTCACGCCACCGATCGGGGAAGCCAGGAGCTCTCGGCATTGTTCCCCGATCCGTCCAACTTCTGTCCACTATCGCACCCACTCGTGCCTCGAGCGCACAATAGTGTGGGGGCTGGGATAAGGAAGTATACAAGGCTCGTCGCTCGGTTACATTCCGACCGTAGAGGCTTGCCTGTTCTCGGCCCGTCGCTCGGTTATGCTCCGACCGTAGAGGCTTGAAATTTTTTCGGCAAAGGCCCGGAGGTCGGGTCAACCCGATCGGTTGGCCAGTTTGAAGTCGAAACATCGAACGCACGACCAGGCCATAAGGCCGTAAGGTCGGGCGTTGAGCGGATCGAGTATCGCGAGACCGGGTCTAAAGGCCAGGTGGTCGAGTGATTATGATCAATGTGTGCAAATGGAGAAGCAAGAAAATAAAAAACGAGCGACATAAGATGGAGCAAAAACGAATTTTATTAATCAACAAAAGATGCCCAGTACAATGCGGGACCGGGCTCCCGATCAGTCAGCGTTACAAAAAAGGGGAGACAAGCCTAGCCTACTTCTTCGCCTCCCGAGCTCCGGCAGCTGCTTCCTTCCCGCTCGAAGGGGCCGCCGACGATGCCCCGGGCTGGGAAGCCTTGGCTTTTGGGTCAAAGGGAGAAGGGCCGGGATCGGCTAGATCGGGGGGCAAGACCGAGAGGACCAGCTGAAGGTCCTCCCCCTCTAAAGCTTGCTCTAGCCGGGTACGGACCCGCTCGAGCATCTTCCGCTTCCCGGCCATGAAACCCCAGCGGCCGAACGAGACGATCAGCTCTTCACCGATCGCCGTTCCCCGGGCTTCAGTGAGGAAGGCCGAACCCAGGTCCTTGTCCTTGAAGGCGGCCCGCGCCAGCTCGCCCGGGTTCTCGAGCTGAGCCTTCAGCTCTTTGGCCTCCCCAATCGCCCGGCTGGCGACCTTCTCAGCGAGGACCCGCTCCTCATCACCCTTCTTCAGGGCCTTCTGTGTCTTCTCTAGCTCGGCCTGGAGCTCCTTGATCTCCTTCAGACGGCGAGCGGCCGTCTTCTTGTGGTGATCAGCCTCCTCGGCCAGCAGAGCTTGACCCTGAAGAAGTTGGGTCGCCCGGGAGATCTGCAGTACAAAGAAGGGCATTCAAGGTTAGCCCGATCAACGATACTTGGGCAAAGGAAGATTATAAGTCAGGACTTACCTCAGCAAGATCGTAGCCGATCCGCTCAGCAACCTGGGTCGGGGTCATCTTCCCCAGGTCCGCTCGGGCTGGCGCGGCATTACCGATCCGTGCCAGCACGGATGCCGGCTCCCTCTCCCGCCCGGCCGAAGGGGTCGGGCTGTGTTGCTCACGGCGGCGCTTCAGGCCGCCCACCTCGGTCGCGCCCTGGTCGGCGACCTTCTCCTTGCCCCGGGCGACCTCCACCCGGGTGACTAGAACGTCCGGCTGCCCCACGATGAAGCCCTCGCCCGTCGTCACGGTCGAGGCGCTCAGAGGTCGGGCAGAGGGGATCTCCTTCTCCCCGGCCGCCTTGGTCTTGGCTTTCTTCTTCCCGCCGAGCGAGATCTTGACGGGTGGGGGAAGGGCGGTGTCTTCATCGCCGAACTCGGCCATAGCTGCAAAACAAGAAAGTTAGTTAGATCGAGGTAATAAGCCCGGTCGGGAGAAGTAGCTCGTGCCAAACCTTTCTTCTTTCGTTTGGACGGCTTGGCGACCGTCACGCCCATCGGAACGGGCAGATACTTCTCCGGCAGCTCGTACGTGGGGGGCGGGAGCATGGCAGCTGCGAGGCTTTCAGCCGTCCGGTAGATTGTATATTCGTGCACCTCGCTCGAGATCCGGCTGACCGCGTCCCTCAGCGCTTGCGTCTCGGCCGGCACCACTTGCTTTCTGAAATGTGTGCTCCAGACGCGATCGACCGGGAAGATCCAGGGCTCGTACTTGAGGGAGAAAATCCTGTTTTTCCACCCCTTGTTGTTCCCGGGCAAGCCTCTGATCGAGCACATGTCCGTTCGGGATTGCAACATCAGGAACCCACCCCCGTAGCGGCCCGGGAGAACCTTGATCTGATAGATGAAGTTAAACAACTCCATCGTGCACTCGGCCCCGTGCCGAGCGCATATCTGTGGGAAGCAGGCCAGGATCCGATGTGCGTTCGGACAGATCTGGGCCGGGACGACCCGGTAGTAGGCCAGGAAGGCGTTCAGGAGGGGGGTGAAGGGAATGGCGATCGGGGCCATAAGGGAGTCGTAGTGCATCCCGATCCATTTGCCCCGATGCCTGTCAATCACGTTTCCCAGCTGCCGGCTCGTGTCGAATTCTGCCCGACCCCGGAGTACCTCGGCAATCCGAGCCGCCTCGCCCTTGGACAGCAAGCTCATCTCTTGCTCGACGCTTTCGCTGTTCAAAAATTCAAGCTCGACGGCTGGTACGGCCGGCCCGGCCGGGTCTTCTTCGGTCTGTTCGGGGTATTTTCTCGATCACCCCCTCGAAGAGCAGCTTCCGGGTGGTCCCCAACCACCCGGGTGGGCGTTTCCCTAACGCCCTCGGTTGGAGAACCTCGCCCGCTCGACGTGGTCCTCTCTTCCCCTTCTTCGCTGGAGCTCCCCGATCCGCTTGAACTTGAGCTTGACGATCCAGAGGAGCTTGATGCGTTGTCTCGCTCGGCGGCTTGCTCGAGGGCTGGCGTCGCTCGGGACTAGCGTCCGGGGTGTAGGACATAATGTCCACTTCCTCGTCGCTGATGTGCTCGACCTCCTCGTCGTAATCAGCAATCGAGGCGTTTTGACTGTCTGAGTCCGTCATATCGATCTACCTAAAGGTCGGTCGGAGTTAGTAGGGACTTGAGGCGTCCGGGACAGTTAGTTGACCTAGCAGTTCTACCTATAAATGAGAGCTTAAAGTAAAGAGGAGGGTTGAGAGTTTACCGATTGAAGGAAGATTGAAGTTTGAAGCTTGAAAGTTGAAGTTTGCTTGCTCGACTGCCTTGCTAAGCTGCTCTGCTCGGGACTCTCTGAGGGTACCGACTGATGCGAAAGAGTGAGGAAAGTTCAAATGAGGGCCTCAAGGGCCTATTTATAGGAGGACATTTAGGCGGGAAATGGGCCAATTTGCCTGACACGACCCGCGCTGAATCCAAGGCGACGGATGGGATCGCCAAGGCCGGCAGAGGCCGACACGTGGCGTAAGGGGAATGACAGCTGGCCGGTCGGTCTAATGCCTGACGGTTGGGCTTCTTCATCCCGTCCCATTTTTTCCCGACTGATCAAAAAGGCCCGGGCTGGGGGGCTCTTGGTAGGGAATATCCCGACCGACATAGCTTCACCACGACCGAGGAGTCTTTGTCTCTTTCTCCTTGTCTTTGCAGGTAACAGGTCGGGCTCCTTGAGAAGAACCCGGTCGGGAGCCGACCGGGAGTTGCCCGAGCGATGGTGTCAACCCCGAGCGGTAGTCCTTCGGCGAGGGAGCTGACTAAAGACACGTGGCGGCTCTTTACCTCGACAGGCAGGGCACCCAGGAGGATGGCACGTGGTGGCTACGTGGAAGACATGCCGAGCGGCTGGGATCTTGTCTCCGGCACAGCGGCTATAAGTACCCACAGTAGCTACAGTGTAGGGGACTTTTGGACGATCGATAGGTTGTAACTAGAGACTCCCGACTGCAGTCAGTCGGTACTCAGGGCAACCAAGTAGATTGTACTCAGGAACTCTACCTCGATCAATAAAGACTTACTTGCTTTACTTGGTCTTGTGTTACTTATATTGCTTACGTATAATTAGCAGTATCAATATATATATATATATATATATATATATATATATATATATATATATATATATATATATATATATATAATCGAGTTCAGGTGCGGCGAGGTCCTCCCATGCGCCGGGTGTCAGAATACACCAACAGTAAGCAAGATATACACCATCAACGTCAGGAAATACACCACAAAAACACACACAAATTAAGTACGCAACACCAACAACACACCATTAGGTATGATTAAAAGCACCACACATGTTTGGAATACACCTTAAGTGGTAAAGAGGTCTATGGTGTATTTCTTTGGGTGTGTTGTGCATTTTTACATTTCATGGTGGTGTGTTTCCCTTTCAATGTTGGTACGTTTCGTTAACACTGTTGGTGTATTCTAAAACCCGCCGCACGAGAGGACCTCGCCGCATTTGAACTACCCCCTCTCTCTCTCTCTCTCTCTCTCTCTCTCTCTCTCTATATATATATATATATATATATATATATATATATATATATATATATATATAAACAAATTAAACAAACACTTTTTTTTTTGGATTTCACCTTATGACAAATTTGTCCAAGGGAAAATGACACTTTTTCCCCCTATGTTATATGCTTATAGCACTTTTTCCCCCTGAGTTATTCATGCATTCACATTTGCCCCCTCAATTATTATAAAAGTGGCGGTTTTTCCCCCTGATAATATTAAATAGACATTTTTACCCTTAAATACATATTTTATTTATTTCTCTTGTTCAACAAATTATTGTTTATACGTAGGGATGGCCACGGTTCGGTTCGAACTGAACCGAACACTATAGCAATCAAATAAAAAAAAAATTCGGTTATGATTCATAACATAACCCAATATTTGGGTTTCCGTTTATTAAAATTGTGAAGTGGAAAAAAATAGATTCTGAACCGTGAACCAGAGGTTCAAATTGGAACAACTACTAGCAATAGCTTAAAATTAGAATTATAATATTTGCAAATAGTGTATTTTTTTTCGCATTTATATTGACTCTCACATATAAGTATATATAATCGCGATTTGGTTTTTATTTTGAATCGTTGTTTCACAATTTCGGATCCAATTTGAACTGTTGGTTCAAACATTATTTTAAAATTTTATTTTTTTATTTTTAAAGTATTCTAAATTCAACAATTAATGTATTTTATTTTTTCAAATTGTGGTTATAATTTGTTGGAGAAGTAAAATAAAGGAAATATTTATTTTAAGGGTAAATATGTCCATTTAATATATCAGGGGGGAAAATTGCCACTTAAATAATATAGGGGGAAAAAGTGCTATAAGTATATAACACAGGGGGAAAAAGTGCCATTTTCCCTTTGTCCAATCTTCTTGCGCTTAGCCTAAAATCTTAAATACTGTATATACATATATATTTTTTTTTAATATGAAATATTGTGCGATCACACATATTAAACATACTCAGAACCGGCCTTGTCACTCAGGACCTATTTTGTAGAATATACTCCAAGGTCCACAATATAATTTGTTGAGTAATACTACACATTTTCAAATTCTACTCAATTTTTCTACACCTTACTTATGTGGCATAAGTGTTCTGATTCATTGAAGAAAACGAATGGTCCACATTTTTTTTCCACTTTTTTATCAATAAAATTATTATACGTAACGTTACTTCATATATATTTCCAAAATTCGTTAGGCATCGTACGTTACAATGAATAACATTTCTTTATTGTTGAAAACGTGTCATTTCACTCATTTCCACCTATTCTAAGCGGAGCATTATGCCGTGCAACCGTGTGCACCATACAAGGTGCACACAAAATTGGATCTATAATTTCTATAGTATAGATTCATAATTTTTATACTATATATTCATAATTTCTAAACAGTATAATTATCAAATTATGAATATATAGTTCAGTGATTTGTGAATACAGAGTTCAACAATTGGGAATATGAACATTGAAAATGATAATCATAGAATTTTGTAATTGTGAATATAGATTTCAATAATTATGAATCTATAGTATAAAAATTGGGGATCAAAAAGGTGCACACGATTGCACAACATAATTTGCCATTCTAAGCTACCTCGGTCATTCCAAATTTTTACACAAACTGAACAATTTTGATTTCCACCCTCTGCTCTCACCTAAATTCCAGAAAATTTCTCTCAACCTCTCCAAATTTTTTCTTTAATACAATTTCCATTTTAGGCTAAACTAATTCTATGTCGCCAGCACTATCCCTACTCAAGGGCATTTGAGGAGGTGAATCACGAATCGCACAGTTAGTCCTTAGTTTCCACCCTTACCTATACAATATGCGCACAAGGAGTTTTTTTTTTATCACCTACCTCTAATGAATTTTTTGGGCTTTAAGTCACCCAGTGGCCCACATGTCTTCTGTGTGAAGTGCTCTTTTCTTTAAGTTTGCGGAAAACAATATGCATTGAGTGCTCAACTATACTGTTAGTAATTCATTTTATCATAAGAGACTAATGCTACAGCGCTCCCAGCACCCTAAAGAAGGTATTGAATCAATTTTAAACTAAGGGAAGTGTGTGCTGTCACATAACTTGAATCTCGCTTGTACTTTAATAAAATTCCTACACGGCTCCTCTATTTTGTGGGCAGGTAAAATGTCTCTTCATTCACATGTATTATATGTTATATTCTTATAAAAGAAAAAAAATATGCTATATATCCAGTAGCTCAGCTATAAAAAGGAGAAAAGGAAGCTTATTTGCTACGGAGTATTTTATATTCCTTGAAAAGTTGAGAGAGATCAGAGATGAAGGTAGCTGAAGTGCTTCGAATGAATGGAGGAATTGGAGACACCAGTTATGCCAACAACTCCCTTATTCAGGTTAATTAATTATTATTCCATTCATAGTCATTAACATTATTATTCCCTTCGTGCAAATGATAAATCTAGTACTGTTAATCTTGATGTTATCCTTATAAAAATAACATGTTTTTGGTTTTGGGTGATGCAGCAAAACGTGATACAGATAACAAAGCCCATAACAGACCAAGCCATAACAAGCCTCTACACCACCCTCATCAACAACCCTAAGACTATCTCCATTGCAGACTTGGGGTGTTCCTCTGGCCCCAACACTTTGCTCACAGTCTCTAACCTCATGAAAGCCGTCGACAACCACCGGAAGAAGCTCCGGCGGCAACACTCACCGGAGTTCCAGATTTACTTAAATGACCTTCCCACCAACGACTTCAACACCATTTTCCAGTCGTTGCCAAAACATAGGAGGGAGATAGCAGGAGACGGGTCTGGGCTGTGTTTCTTCAATGGAGTTCCTGGTTCATTTTATGGAAGGCTTTTCCCCACCGATAGCCTCCATTTTGTTCATTCTTCTTATAGTCTCCATTGGCTATCTCAAGTACGTACCAGTATATATACTTACTTTTGAATTCAAATCATTAATTAGTTGTAGCTTTAATTTGAACATACATTTTGTTTTGATTGCGCGCAGGTACCTAAAGGAATAGAAGAGAACAAGGGTAACATTTCGATGGCAAGTGATAGTCCACCAACTGTGATAAAGGCATACTATGATCAATTTGAACGAGATTTTTCTACTTTTCTCAAGTGTCGTTCTATAGAATTGGTGAAAGGTGGGAGAATGGTTTTGACCATGTTGGGTAGACAAAGTGAAAACCCTACTTGGGATATTTGGGAACTCCTAGGTTTAGCCCTCAATGATATAGCTGCAGAGGTACGTAGTTATATATTTTACATAACCTTTAAAAAAACTTATTTTTTTTTATAACATTATAGACTGGCCTGCCTCAGCTTCTTGGAAGAAAAAACATACTATATATATATGGCTAACATTAAAATTGTTTAATTTGATGCAGGGTTTTGTGGAAGAAGAGAAACTAAATTCGTTTAATTTGCCTGTATACGGACCATCTTTAGCAGAAATAAAATTGGTAATTGAAAAGAATGGTTCCTTCACTATTGATCGCTTAGAGATTTCTAGAATTCATTGGACTGGAAATATTGGAAGTGAGGATGAAAATATTGTTAGTGACGAGGGTAATGGTGGGTACGGTGTTGCTAGAAGCGTAAGAGCTGTGGTTGAGCCTATGCTTGTTAGCCACTTCGGCCAATGAATAATTGAGGAGTTGTTTCATAGGTACAAAAAGATGATTGATGATTCCATGTCGACTCGTCCGGAGGACACTCAATTCACTAATGCTACTGTTTCCATTATTAAAGTGTAATTTTATTCTAAATGTATCGCCAATTTCTACTTAATTTGTGTGTTTAGTTAAGATTTTCATGTAATATTATCTTTAAATTCACTATAAATAATATAAGCAGTATAAATAAGTGTATTTTTATTTGTACTTTTAGTCACACGGCTATAAGATCATTTCCATATTTGATTCTGGATTATAATTTTTATTTTTATTTTTTACATTTAGGCTTGTTTGATAAAATGTTAGTTTATCAGTCAATTTTGACTTATTTAACCACTATTAATTGTTTGACTTGGTTAAAAAATCAATATAAGTTTTTTGCAATTTTAAAATACTAAAATTCAAAAAGTTGCTTAAAACAACTTTTCTCAATTAGCTTTTTTGATAAAAGAAATTATAGCAAACAGCTATCAGCTAACAGCTAATTTACTAAACACATTTTTACAATAAGCTAATGTTATCAACTAATTATATCCTCTAATTAATACAATCAACTAACAACTAATAGTTATCAACTAACAACAATTTACCAGGATCTTCATAGGTAACTTTTTAAATTATTATCATATTTGGTTCTTCGAACCTAGCTCATATGGCATGGTGGTCCTTCAATTCTGGACCATGTATGTTAAGTTGAATCAAAGCGTGCCACAAGGCATGTGTTGAGGGAATACGTGTAGTGCTTCTGATCTGTGATATTTATTTGGGATGAAATGAGGAAATCCTCAATCGACCACACTTGTTATAGTGTGGACCATTGTCCAGAGTACTAGGTGCACCATGATTGTCAATAATGGAACTATAGTAAAATTAAAATGATATTTTAGTGTTGTTATAATATAATTAATATGTGTGGAAAATGAAATTAAAAAATAAAATAATATTGTCAAATGAACTGAAGTGTAATAAAAACAATACTTACTTCATGGATCACACTACTACATGCATCATGAACCACAGTAAAATTTACCAATTGACCACGGGTTATTATTTGGATTTGGGTTGCCTGGGTTGACCGTTAGATGATCGAAGAAGTTGTTCTTCGTGAAAAATTATTCTGTGAACTCGAATCCACTTTGTAAGGTGGAACAAAAAAAAATATATATATATATAATTTACATACTGAATGTTCACAATTTACGTACTGAATGTTCACAATTTTAACTGTGAACATTCAGTATATAAATTATGAATATGTAAATTGTGTATTTTGAATTCGGATCCACCTTGCAAGGTGGATCAAAGTCCAATGGAATAACTATTGGTTCTTCGCAATGTCGTCTCAACTTAAAGATTAGATGTGTTTTTGGTGCCTGCTTTAATTTATAATTGCAATGTGCTATGACACGGATTGTCGATCTTTTTTTTTTTTCTTTTTTTTTTTTTTTTAATGACGAGAGACATCTGTTGTCACTGTTTGAGAATGTGCATCGATTAAAAATCAATTTAAACATAGAATTTTGTGATTATCAAATTAACGGTCGAACCAACTTGACTCAAAATATATATATATATATATATATATATATATATATATATATATATATATATTTTATGGTTGTTAAAGAATTAGATTAATCAAGTTTCACAAACTTAGTCAATAAAAGATCACAAAAAAATTACTCTTACTAGAGATTAAATTTATAACTTTTTACTTTTTTAGTTACCAAGCTTACATTTTAATCACTAGGCTGCGCGCAACATTTGTAATGTAGAATAATATAATGTTTACCACTCTCTTTAATTTTACGGTTCTCAACTTCTCAAAGCAATTTTACTGTTGGATCAAAATTGCGTTGTTTTGGCTTGTCGGGAATTTTTTCAATTAATTATTTTATTTTGCTTTTTTTTTTTGTGTTGACTATTTTCTAATTTTATTTTTAAATTTAATTATATATTTTAAATATTATTTTTAATTCTACATTAATTAAAATTATTGTTATTCGTAACGCAAAGTTTGCAAGATAACTTTAGTTCCGGACATTGTTAAATCCATCACAAAATTGCAACTAACTAAATTAAATACTGCTCGAATTTTATTACATTTTTTTTAGAATAAAATTGTTTCCTTGCTATTAGTATTAGTATTAGAACTTTTTGTCACATTATGACTTCCTATCCTAATCTTTCTATGATTCTCTCTTGTATATATTCCCTCAATCGGTACAATTGTAATTACTGTTTATCTAATACAGTTTATACACTTCTCATATGGTATCAGTAGTCTCAGGTTCCTTTCCTATTTTCTCTCAATGGAATCCCAGAGCAGTAATATTGACAGATCTGCTAACTCCCCTGAGCGGACCATTTCGGATGCTACTGTCACTTCCTCCGATTTTATGGCTGCCAATTCACTTTCTACTGCCCATCACTTTATCAGTATTAAGCTTGCCAACAAAAATTTCTTGTTCTGGAGGACACAAGTAGTTTCTTTTTTAGAGGGACATGGGCTCATGGGGTTTATTGATGAGACTAACCCATGCCCGGCGGCCTCCCTACCGGTTGTCGTCGACAGCGAACCACAACCAAACCCGGGCCATGTCATATGTACCCGAAGTATGTGAAGTGTATACAGTATGTATGAATCAAGAATAGATATGGTAGAATATTAGCTCAAAGACTCTTTTATTCATTGTTCTTGTGTGTTGTATAGTACATATTCTAGAGAGAGAGAGAGTAATGGAGAAGAAGGAGAGGGAGAGGACCCCCTTTCTAAAGGGTTAGGTGTCTTTATATAGGAGCAATCATTGACTAGGTGACTTTTGACCAGAACCATTTGACCCCGACCAAAACAGGAGCACGGAACGTCCAGAAGGTCGAACCCGGGGTATATTTTCTATCAGTATTTATAGGATTGACTAGTCTTTTCTATACGAGATGCGCAAAAACATATGTCCAATATTTATATTTTAAAAAATAACTAACAAATTCTTACTAATTAAAATATATATGAAATTAAATGTATTTATTATATTAATATCGTATTTATGTCTAAAAATATTATTATCATTAAAGAATATAATAAAATATATAGTGGACGCATGTGCATTGTAACAAAGATGAGAAAATAAAATAAGTTATAACAGTTGGAGTATTTTTGTTCAAAAAATTATATAATACAATTCTAAAAACGCAATGTACAAAATGAATAGCACTAAAAACATAAACATAAATTAGGGATATAACTTTGAGTGTGAATTATTATGTTTTTAAAATGAGATAAATAAATATGTATTTTACAAGCTAAGGACATCTATCAAAGCTAGGCTGATTGGCTTATCACTTCATCACAGCTTGCAAAGACACCCACGTTTACTATAAACTAAGCGCAATAACTCCGACCAGGCCAATCTCTATTCTTGCTTTCCAAACTTCTCCCAAAAGGTTGAATCCCCAACTTTAAGGGCCCTCAAATTTCAACCCGATAGAGCATGTAAATCACGATGACTCAATGGTTCAATGTCGGTGCACACAAAGAATCTGTCCACTTTGAACATAATAATAGTGTCAATGTTGTAGGTACCAAGGGAATATTTCGGCCGAATGACAAAGCAAGACTAGTTGCTCAAGGCCCGGTGTGCACAAGGAATCTGTCCACTTTGAACATAATTCCCATAATGTCGCCGTCGAAGTTTGAATATTGGTCTCTTCTCTTAAATACTGCCCACTAAACCATTGAGCTAAGCCCATGTTGGTACTTAGCTTTCCAAACTTAATGGTTTGGTTGGGGGTTTTAAACCTGGCAAATTATGCCCTGGACCTGTGTCTATAATGAATTGTGGACACGAGTCCAAAACGACGTCGTTTTTAAGAAAAATGGATCATTCCAGTTAAAAAAAAAAATTTGATTTTGTCTCGCTGTTAACGGCGTTATTCGTTTGTGCCATTATGAATCTACAGTTATGGGATTATGAATGTACAGTTATGGGATTATGAATGTACAGTTATGACATTATGAATGTAAGTTATAAAATTATAAATACAGAATTCTGACATTATTAACTTACAATTATGAACATATAGTGATAAAATTATGAACATAGAGCTCTAAAATTGTGAACATGGAGCTTCGAAAATTATGATTTTACAGTTATTGAATTATGAATGTACAGTTACGGAATTATGAATGTACAGTTATGCAATTATGAATGTACAGTTATGCAATTATGAATATACAGTTATGGAATTATGAACACAGAGCTCTGACATTATGAACTTACAATATGAACATTTAGTGATAAAATTATGAACATAGAGCTCTAAAATTGTGAACATAGAGCTTCGAAAATTATGAAGTTACAGTTATTGAATTATGAATGTACAGTTACGGAATTATGAATGTACAGTTATGGAAGTATGAATGTACAATTATTGAATTATGAACATTATGAACTTACAATTATGAACATATAGTAATAAAATTATGAACATGTACTCCTATAACGAATCTGAAATTAAAAAAAAAAAAAAACAAAAAAAAAATAACACTGCCAAGCACTGTTACCCGTGTCCAGCATGCATGCTGATGCTGGACACGGGTCCGGAGCATAACGATTGTTTAAACCTCACCTTGGACCTCCATTTCATTTCTTTTGTTTCATAACAGAGATCTGTGTATTAGTGAAAGTGGAAGAGAGAGAGAGAGAGGGGGGTAGGGATTATTGAGGAAAGATGAAAGTAGTTGAAGAGCTTCGCATGAATGGAGGTACTGGAGACAACAGTTATGCCAAAAACTCCCCTTTTCAGGTTTTTTTTTTTTTTTTTTTTTTTTTTTTCATTTATTAACGTTAATCCTTAATTTGTTATTGTTATTGTTGTTAAGACAAAACATAAGTCTTTAAGTTTGATATATATGTACAGCGAAAGGGGATACTCATGGCAAAGTCGATAACAGAGAAAGCAATAACCAGCCTCTATACCAGTCTCAACAACCCAAAGAGCATCTCCATTGCAGACTTGGGGTGTTCCTCTGGCCCCAACACTTTGCTGGCGGTCTCCAACCTCGTCAAAGCCGTCGATAACCACCGGAAGAAGCTCCGGCGGCTACACTCGCCGGAGTTTCAGATTTACTTAAATGATCTTCCCACCAACGACTTCAACACCATTTTCCGGTCCTTGCCAGATTTTAGGACAGAGATGGGAGATGGGTTTGGGCTATGCTTCTTCAATGGAGTTCCTGGTTCATTTTATGACCGTCTTTTCCCCGCCGATTCCCTCCATTTCGTTCACGCTTCTTATAGTCTCCATTGGCTATCTCAAGTATATAATATATTATGTTCTATTATTTTGAGAAAAATTACATTTTCTCCTTGTCCTCCTGATCTCCTACTTCAAACAATTTGATTTGATCATCAGGTACCCAAAGGAATAGAAGACAACAAGTTAAATATTTGCCTGACAAGTGCAAGTCCCCCAAATGTGACAAAGGCATATTATGATCAATTTGATAGAGATTTTTCAACCTTTCTTAAACATCGCTCTGAAGAATTGATGAAAGGTGGGAGAATGGTTTTGAACTTTTTCGGCAGAAAAGATGAAAATCCAGATTACGATATACTTTTAGAACTCCTAGGCGTCACCCTTAAGGAACTTGTTGAAGAGGTAGGTACTCCATCAAATACTCACCTAATCATGAACTATATATATATATATATATATATATACCTACCAAGCACCTTGTGCTCAGATGGCATATAGTGACCTCTCCCATGTGAAAGTGGAGGCGTTGTTGACTCTTTGTGCGAGAAAGTATGTTTAGTATCGTGGGGTTGTATACTTTATATATATATATATATATATATATATATATATATATATATATATATATATATATATATATATATATATATATGTTTAAGTTCACGTGCGGTTGTGCGTGAGTGTGTATTTAATGTGAGTTGTTAAAATTTAAGGCTTTTGTATTTTTGTGCTTAAGGGTGCGTGAGTTGTGTATTTTAATGTGCGTGAGGGTGTACTTAATGTGTGTGTAGTGCTTAAGGGTGCGTGAGTGTGTACTTAATGTGAGTTTTTAAAACTTAAAGGTTTGTGTGTTTTTGTGCTTAAGGTTGCGTGAGTTGTGTACTTTAATGTGCGTGAGTGTGTACTTAATGTGAGTTGTTATTAAAACTTAGTTTGTGTGTTTTTGTGCTTAAGGGTGCGTGAGTTGTGTATTTTAATGTGTGTGAGTGTGTACTTAATGTGAGTTGTTATTAAAACTTAGTTTGTGTGTTTTTGTGCTTAAGGTGTGTGCGAGTTGTGTGCTTAAGATGCGTGAGTTTATGTTCTGAATGTATTTAGTTTGTGTGTTTAATGTGCGTTTGTTGTGTACTTAAAATGCGCCAGTGTAATGCTTAATGTGAGTCCACCCCACAACCTCACGGGAAGGACATCCCTTCCCTATATATATATATATATATTCTTTTATTTTCTTTTCTAGTATGAACAACACACAAATAACTAAGATAGTGTTTTGATGATGTAGGGTTTTGTGGAAGAAGAGAAACTAATTTCGTTCAATGTTCCTATCTACACACCATCTCCAGCAGAATTGAAATCCCTAGTTGAGAAGGATGGTTCCTTCATTATTGATTGTTTGGAGGATTCCCAAATTCATTGGACTGGATCTGAATCTGAATCTGAATCTGGTGATGATAATAATATTGGTAACACGAATGATGGTGCATACGTTGCTAGGTGCATGAGAGCTGTTTTTGAGCCATTGCTTGTTAGCCACTTTGGAGAAGGAATAATTGAAGAGGTGTTCCGCAGGTACAGAAACATGGTTGCTGCAGATTTCAAGTCCTTGATGGCAGTGGACACTTATATTATTGTCTCAGCTCTTATTAAAAAGTGATGATTATATTCAATTTTAGAGTGTTATTGTCCCGAGACTTGAGGACCGAGTCCAATATTTTATTATAAAAATTATATCTGTAATAGCTATATATACTTTCTCCGTCTCATTTTATGTGTCTGGTTTGATTAACGAAGCTTGACTGATGTTATTTTTAATTCAATTTTTTATCATATTAAGTTTAGTATTATTATACAAAATTTATATATTTAGAAACTACATTAAAAGTAATATTAAACACAACAAATCAAATTTTAAAATAATTAAAAAATACTAAAGAAAATAAACAAAGAAGAAAGAGTTGATTTGACCCATGAATAGTAAGTAGGACAGATAAAATGGAACAGAGGGAGTATAATTTTTGGTTTAATATAAGAGTAAGCGCCTTATCTGATAATTAATATCAGAGCAGCTCACTAGTGCGTAGGCTTGAATTGGAGGGTCGATTCTAGTATCCTTCTATAACATTGAAACATAAAGTTCACTATTATTATAATGGATTGATGTTGAGAATTCAAATATGGAATGAGACAATGAAGAATGTGTAAACTGGAAAGGAGGAAACTGAATGCATTGAACTCATGTGCTGAAGACTACAACCAGAACTAACTCAACTCCTCCCAGAAGGAAGAAGCAAAGCTTATATCCACTGTTACACGTTAACTACCAAAAACAGTTAGAAGGTGAGAAATTACAAGAATGCCCTTGGCAGTTTTGCTTAACAGAAAAGAAGACTTTGATGTCTATTTTATCACCCCCCGTAAGCTGGAGCATGAATATCTTGAAGGCCCAGCTTAGAGTGGAAAGCATCAAACAGCAGCCTTGGTAGTCCTTTTGTGAAGCCATCAGCTACCTGCTTTTGTGTGGATATGGACATGAGCTTTATCACCTTTTCATGGACCTTTTGCTTGACAACATGGCAGTCTATTTCAATATGTTTGGTCCTCTCATGGAAGACATGATTTTCCCCTATTGCTATTGCAGATTGGCTGTCACAGAAAAGAGTAGTGGGACTGTTTGATTTAACTTTTAGATCATCTAACAAGTATAGGAGCCATTGTATTTCACACACTGTGGATGCTAGAGCTCTATACTCAGCTTCAGATGATGATCTTGACACAGTGGCCTGCTTCTTAGTCTTCCATGAGATCAATGATTGCCCAAGATAAATGCAAAATCCAGTTATAGACTTTCTAGAGTCTGCACAGGTGGCCCAATCTGAATCAGAGAACCCCTGTAGTTTGATAGCAGAATTAGCTGGATAGAATAGTCCCTTCCCTGGGGAACCTTTTAGGTATCTAAGTACCCTATGAGCAGCCATAAGATGAGTGTCCCTAGGCTTATCAACAAATTGGCTTAGTTGTTGTACATCATAAGTGATATCTGGCCTTGTGTTTGTTAGGTATAACAGTTTACCAACCAGTCTTCTATAAACTTCTGGTTTATCAAGGAGATTTCCTTCATAGTTGCTGAGCTTTTGTCCTGCACTGATGGGAGTATAAACTGGCTTGGCCCCTAGGAAACCATTCTCTTTCAAGATTTCCAAAGTGTATTTTCTTTGGCATAGGTTGAGACCATTATCTGTTCTGAAAGCTTCAAGCCCCAAGAAGTAGTTTATATGACCAAGATCTTTTATCTTAAAAGTCTTGTCCAGAAACTCTTTTAAGCTGTGTATCTGTTGGGAATCAGAACCTGCAACTAGAATATCATCAACATAGATTAAGAGAGCCATGAAAGACTTGTCTGAGACTTTGGTGAACAAGGATGGATCAGCTGCTGATTGTTTAAATCCATTGTCTTGCAAGGCTGTTGTTAGCTTGGCATTCCACTGTCTACTAGCTTGTTTTAGGCCATAAAGAGACCTCAACAACCTGCAAACCTTGTTCTTGTTCTCAGTCTGATATCCAGGGGGTGGAACCATATAGACTTCCTCTTCAAGATCCCCATGTAGGAATGCATTATTTATATCTAACTGCTGAATTTCCCACCCTCTTGCAATAGCCACAGCTAGGAATGTTCTAATGGTAGTCATCCTTGCCACAGGGGAGAATGTTTCAATGTAATCCACCCCTAGTTGTTGGGTATACCCTTTAGCCACCAATCTAGCTTTGTACCTTTCCACAGAGCCATCTGCTTTATGCTTCACTTTGTATACCCACTTGCACCCAATAGGAGTTTTGCCTAAGGGTAAGTCAGTGAGAATCCAAGTGTTGTTTTCAATCAAAGCATCCATCTCCTTTTTCATTGCATTTCTCCATGATTCATGTTGGACTGCCTCCTTATATGACTGTGGTTCCTGTGATGAGAGAATAGAGGATGCACAAAATTTGTAGTTGAAGGGCAAACAATCATATGATATGACTTTGTCAAGTGAATGAGGGGTTGACATCTGTTTGTTTAGAATCATTGTCTGACAATAATAATCTTGCAGCTTTGTAGGTGCTTGCCTCATTCTTTCTGATCTCCTTGGTTCTACCTGGCATCTGTCTATCTGTATTGGACAACTTGCTTCATCAGATTCACCCTCTGGAATGATACTGCTTAATGTGTCATCATCTGGTTCATGGATTGGAGAGTCAAATAATCCCAAGCTTTCAAACCTGACACTTTCAGTTCTTTCTGCAACTTGGTCATTAACTTCTCTCCTATCTATCAAAGGTGATGTACTGACTTCAGTAGAGATTGGTATTGAAGGCAACACAGGATTGAACAATGCCTTAGCTTCAGTTTTGCCCCCCTTTAGAGGAAAATTGTGTTCATAAAACTGAACATCCCTGGATATAAAAGTGCACCTGTCAACAAGATCAAACAATATATATCCTTTTGTGTTAGCAGGAATTCCCAGAAACATGCATTTCTTGGCCCTTGGTTCCATCTTATTTCTTCCTTGAGGAATGGTGGATGCAAAGCATAAGCAACCAAAGGCTCTGAGGTGTTGATAGTCTACATGTTTTCCAAACAGGACTTCATAGGGGATCTTCTCATCAGAACTTGCAGGAGGCAACCTGTTAATAAGGTAGGATGCATGCATAACACAATAATTCCAAAATTCTATAGGCAAGTCAGCTTGAAATCTTAGGGCCCTGGCCACATTTAAAATGTGTTGGTGCTTTCTTTCTGCAATCCCATTCTGTTGGGGAGTGTAAACACAAGATTTTTGGTGTACTATTCCTTTATCATTCAGAAAGTTACTCATTAGGAATTCAGTACCATTATCTGTTCTTATGGCCTTAATCTTTGTAGAAAATTGTGTATCAACCTGCTTATAGAAGCTTTGAAATAGGTTCTTAACTTCAGATTTACTTCTCATCAAATGAAGCCATGTGAACCTACTGTGGTCATCCACTATAGTCAAGAAATAGTGTTCTCCTGTTGTGGATGCCACAGGAAAGGGACCCCACACATCCATATGCAAGAGATCAAAACACTTTTCAGCTCTAGAGGTACTGTTAGGGAAAGGGGACCTTTTGTGCTTTGCAAAATGACAAGTATCACAGGGAATATTCAAAGATTTTGACAGTTGAACATCTTTTATTCCATTCAAAAATTGAATTCTATTCACAGGGTAGTGTCCTAGTCTACAATGCCATAGATCTAGGGACAAGCTATTACAATAGATGTTCTTATCAAGCTGGATGCTCTTTCCTTTTGCAGGAGGTTCACTGAGCAAATACAGGTCATTCCTTTCCTTAGCAAAACCAACCATCAATCCATTGGGAGCCTGAACCTTGCAAGAATCAGCACTTAAAATCACTTCACAATGCCCTTGTCTAGTGAGCTTGCTAACAGATATAATGTTGAATGTAAAGGAGGGGATATATAACACATTACTCAGCAGCATATTAACATGTAATCTGACTTCCCCTATGTGTGTCACACTAACAGTTTCACCATTGGGCAGTTTTACAGATAATCCATGAACCCTTTGACAATTCTCAAAATAGTCTAGGGAGCAAGTGATGTGATCAGTTGCTCCTGAGTCTAATATCCAAGTATCATTAGAAGAAATAGCATTAACAGTATGGAGGTTGGAAATAAACCTGCCTTCATTGGAATTTGGTTTCAATTCCTGGCTATTGGTTGTGACTGCACTTGTGGAAGGTTGATTCTCATGATTCTGGGAATGTAGAAGGGCTATCAGCCTTTGAAACTGCTCTGCAGTCATGCCTATATCCCCAACTTGATTTATGGAGGCATTCTGAGCTTCTTGGCCTTGTTTGTACTTGGACTTGTATCCAGCTACCCATCCAGGGGGGTAGCCATGCTTTTTATAGCACCTTTCCACTGTGTGTCCATTCATGTTACAAAAGGTACACCTAGGTAAATTCTTGCCACCAAAATTGTTAAGCTTCTTCTTGTTGGTATTAGAAGATGAGAAAGCCACAGTGCTCCCTTCTCCCAACATCCCTTCTGTAAGTTGTGGTTGACTGTTTTGTATGGCATTGGATCGAATCACCTCAACAGATTTCTGGTGACTAGCAGATCCATTGACCTTCCTCTCTATTTTCAAGGCCATGCTAAGAACCTTCTCCATGGTTGGAATGGGATCCATAACAAGGATTCCCGACTTTATAGTCTCGAATTCATCATTCAACCCTTCTAAGAATCTAATCACTCGATCATCTTCTTTCTCTTTCTGAATTTTACTGAGCAGAGTGCAGGAACATCTAGGGTTGCACTCACAATTTGGCAGAGGTCTCATTGCGTTCAGCTGTTCCCACATAGCATTACACTTGGTAAAGTATTCATTGATAGTTTTGTTACCTTGTGTGTTTCTGAATATCTCGTTCTGAATTTCAGCTATCTTGTGAGGATCTGTTTGTGAGTACCTCTCCTTGAGCTTATTCCAGATGTCCTGAGCTTTCTCGCAATAGAGCACACTCTCTGCAATGGTGGAATTTAGGGATTTCAGAATCCACGAACAGACTATGTTGTTGCATCTCCTCCACACAGCGTATCTGGCATCAAGATGGCTTGGACAAGGAATTGAACCGTCAACGAGGCCGAATTTGTTCTTCACTTCAAGAGCTATCTTCATGGACCTGCTCCATGATGAGTAATTGAGCTCTGACAGAGGAGGAGAAACCAAGACCAGATTCGGATTCTCGGTTATGTGAAGATAGAGAGGGTCGTCGAATTCATCATTTCGACCATTAGGGTTCGAATTCGTGGCATTCAGGTGGGCGAATGAGGCATTCGCGTCTCCGGCTGGGTTTCCGGCTGAGGTTCCTTCGCCGGAAGCTACGTTCGTCGTTACCGCTGCGGCGTAACTCCGGTAGAGCTCTGATACCATGTTGAGAATTCAAATATGGAATGAGACAATGAAGAATGTGTAAACTGGAAAGGAGGAAACTGAATGCATTGAACTCATGTGCTGAAGACTACAACCAGAACTAACTCAACTCCTCCCAGAAGGAAGAAGCAAAGCTTATATCCACTGTTACACGTTAACTACCAAAAACAGTTAGAAGGTGAGAAATTACAAGAATGCCCTTGGCAGTTTTGCTTAACAGAAAAGAAGACTTTGATGTCTATTTTATCAATTGACAAATAATTAGCCAACATTAGAGTACAAAAATGTGTATCATTTGTATACTTACATACTATAATGAGTAATAAGACTATATATTGTGTTGTATTTCCGTTCTAGTTATAATTTGAATGTTAACTAATTTTGATGATTAGTCGTTCTTTGGACATTAAAAAATAAAAATTTGTTTTAAGTTTATTGGTTAGACAATATACTTGTCATTTTTTAATTTTTTTTTTCATTCAACATTACAAATGCATCCTTAATTTTTTTAAAAATGTCATTCGAGCAACGAACCTGTTAAGCGTGGTAGGGATTTGTCTCATATTTGAAGCTAAAAAAGAGTACACTGAAATTTGTTTGAATTGTAAGGTGCACAATATGTTACATTCGTTACAGTGCACTATTGATAGATCTTGCAAATCTGGACTACAAAATTTGTAATGGTTTCTTGAATTATTTGCCTCCAATAATTATTGTTGCTTTATGTCACTTGCTTTGGATCAATTCATGGTATTCAATAATGGTTGCTTTGTGTCACTTGTGCCTTTTGCTTTAGTGTCACTTTTTGGTTAAAGTAGATCAGATCGATGATCTTTTGTCATTTTTATGATAAGGCAAAAACTCTTATGCAACCATTTCATAGATCCTAGTGAGACAGATTAAGTTTTACATAACTACTACATTTTTTCACATAAGTAATTCTTTAACCCCGGATAATATTATATTTTGACTTAAAAGTATTATATTTATCTTCAAAAGCGGCACATTTTCTTAATATACGTTCTCTTATAAGTAATAAACAATTTATTGATGATTAGTATTATAGTTTTTTCATAAGTATTACATTTTCATTTATAAGTAATAATTAATTAATTTATCATTGATTTGTATTACATTTTTTTTTTCATAACTCTTAATTCCTAAATACTTTATTTTAATTTAAGGGTCCATTTAGAAACTTGGACAATATTTTTCAAAAAATGATTTTTAGAAAATGACTAATTTTCTGAAAAATAATTTAATTGTCTAATGTTTAGTTGAAGATCATAAAACTATCTTTTTCTGTTTAGCTAAAAGTTAAGAAAATACACTTCTGTTTGATTCATTTTTCTATAAAAATGAACATATTATTTGTTATAATAATAATAATAATAATAATAATAATAATAATAATAATAATAATAATAATAAACCGCTGGTCGCCTTTTGGAAAAATGAAAATAAAATAGTTAGTAAAAATTTAAACGCACAAGCATGCACAATCTAGATACTAGATATATAGTAAAAGGTCCGATTATTCACAATGGTGGCCGGATTTAATTATCTGGGGTAAACTCGAATTAGTAAACCGAATAAAGAACGTATATAGGAAACAGATAAATATGCGACACAATGTCGTAAGGTCGCGGAGACCGTATATTGTATTTAATATCAATAATAAGCTCTTACAATGATTGATTAGGACAATAGTGGATAGAATATAGTGAACGTATCTTAATGAGACAAGGTGGGAATTTTTTTTTTTATACAAACTCAACCCCTAACCACCACCCCTAAACCGAGGGTGGTTGCATCTCCATGTTGACCGCGTCCCAGCGCAGACTGGGTTCGTGGATCATACGACCGAGCTCCCAGGGCCGAGCTCGGTACAGCCGGGACCTTGGCCGAGCTCATGGCAGAGCTCGGTACGGCCGAGCCCATGGCCGAGCTTGGTCAAAGGCACCCTAGGCCGAGGTGCTTTGGGCCGAGGCATCATGGGCCGAGACGTCTTGGGCCGAGGGTGTCTTGATCTGAGCATGAGCCCACTTTCTTGCTCCGTTCCTTCGAGTCGGGTTGCTCCAGTCATAATATATCCATCACACAAGTACTATCCTTTATATTCTTATATGCAAGTTGAGATGTCAAGGAGGATTTAATTATTGTACCAAAAAAATTATAAACATGCATTGCTATGCAGCAGCTATAAAAAGGAGAGAATTAAAGGGAGCATATTATGTGAGCAAGGCATTAAGTCATCATCAATCCCCACATAACCCTTGAAAAGTTGAGAGTGGTAGAAATTAAAGAGAGAGATCAGAGATAGAATGTACAGTAGTTGAAGTGCTTCAATTCGCATGAATAATGGATGAATTGGAGAGACAAGTTATGCCATCAACTCCCTTCTTCAGGTTAATTTTAATTTTGCATTCGTTAACATAAATTCCTCCGTGCCGGTAGAAACAGGCACCCAAACGCATCCTTATTTTTCTCGGCATAAAATTTAGCATATGTTGTGTATAATATAGGAACAAGCTTAATATGTGCACATCATATTACCTAAAATGCACACACACACGTTTTTAATCTCCTCCAATTAATCTCATTCATATGTCTTTTTTTTTTTATTTTTAATTTTTAATAGATGAAATTGATTCTCTTGATTCTCATATGATCTCCAATTAATTTATTTTAGGTACGTTTAATGTACAGAAACACATAACACGAGATACACACACATGTTTTTTTTATTTTAGTTATTCTCAAATATGATTTATGTAAATAATTTATGTTCTGTAGGCACATAATTTTATAATACAAGACATAAATTCGTAAATTAAGACACACAATATATTTTGTGTTATACAACTACTTATCAATTTGAGGTACAGAATCCTTACTCTTAATGTACAGAATTGCGTAACATGATATACAGAAACGCATAACACGAGATACATACACATGTTTTCTATTTTACTTATTCTCATATTTGATTTATGTAAATAATTTATGTCCTATAGGCACATAATTTCATAATATAAGACATAAATTCGTTAAATAAGACACTATATTTTGTGTTAAACAACTACTAGTCAATTTCAGGTACAGAATCCTTACGCTTAATGTACAGAATTGCATAACATGATGTACAAAAACACATAACACAAGATACATACACGTGTATTTTATTTTACTATGAGATACATACACTTGTTTTCTATTTTACTTATTCTCATATCTGATTTATGTAAATAATTACTGTCCTATAGGCACATAATTTCATAATACAAGACATAAATTCGTAAAATAACACACAATATGTTGTGTTATACAACTACTAATCAATTTCAGGTACAGAATCCTTATGTTTAATGTACTAAATTGCATAACATAATATACAAAAACACATAACACGAGATACATACACATACTTTACAATAAATATAAAAAAAAAAAACTTTATAACGCGAACTAAACAACAAACGATCAACGTTAAAATTAATATTTAAAACGACATTATATAAGACAAGGGTCTATAGTGCAATGTGAACTTGGTCCATGGTATAACGATGGCTAATATATAGAAAACGTTTTTATTATGGACTGAACGTTTTTATCTTTAGAAGGAAAAAAAAAAACGTTTTTATTATGGACTGAGGCACGGCCCCACAGGACCGGACAAAACCCATGGTGCCAAATTTGTACCTATTGAATAATTAATTAATGCACGTATTATTAGTGTGGTTTTGTGTACACTATGGCACAGACAAGTGGAGCAAAGGGAAAATGACGCTTTTGTATTCATATAATTGACTCATCACGTGAATCTGTATGCATACAATTGAGTGAATTGACTCGTCAGTCATCACCAATTATTTACCTATTCATATATCTTTCAATTATTTTAAAAATGTTGAATTTTCTTCTCTATTATTTAATTGTGAATAACGAAGAGTGGAGAGTGAGATTTGTCACACTTGAAATAATATGTATACAAGAATATCGATTTAACCGGAAACATATAATTTATGGCAAAATAGTATTATTTTTCTAAAAAAAAAAAAAGCATATTAGACCATTGTTTGTTATATAAAATTGATATGAAACAGACCATTATTTGTTATATAAAATAAAATTGATATGAAACAGTTTAATTTGCTCGGGTAAAGAAAATTTGATACGAAAAACTAATATGAATATACATATTATAATTCACAAATCAATATTTGTAATTTTAGCATCCATTTTGTTTAAATGTTCTTCTAGAATCTATATAAGAATAAAAAACATTACAAATAAGACATTGTAAATTAGACACGAAAATGAACTTTTGTATATATATAAAATTCAAAATTAGATTATAGTGAATAACGTCTTGATCTTCAATGGTGAACTCCTGAAAAAAAGGTTGCAGAGCTTCAAAGTGATGTTTGGAAATGAAATTAATGTCTCTATTTATAGGGGTGAGAATGTGAGACTTTCAATTAGTCTCATACTATTTGGTATTTTATAAAAATTATAAACAAATATTTGAGATAATATAAAAACTTATATAAAATGTATTTAGTCATCTTTATATCCATGTTCATGATCCTATCACACAACTATAATATTTTAAATTAAAATATATAATATGACTAAATCTTTATCAAATAATTAATTTAATTAGGCAAATAACATAGTCGAAATTAATTTAATTAATTGATGTACAGACTTCAATAATTCAATTAAATTGTGGTCCAATATTATTAGTCCATGTAGTGCTGTCAAATTTTTAATGTCTAAAGACATATTGGTCATATATTGTACTATAGAAATATGCAACAAAGAATATAATATCAGCATATTGGTCATATATTGTACTATAGAAATATGCAACAAAGAATATAATATCAGCATATTGGTCATATATTGTACTATAGAAATATGCAACAAAGAATATAATATCAGCATAGATTGATTATTTAGAAATATAAATTAATTTTGTAACATTTTATCTTGAAACAAAAGTCAAGTATACACATGTTTATAAATGAGTTAATTCCACTAGAGGTCCCTTATCTTTGGTAGCAATTTCAAATTTAGTCTCAGATTATCATTTTTGTCATTTTACATCCCAGACTATTATTTTTGGCAAACTTTTAGTCCTTCTCAATACTTTTTCTATTTTTTGTAAGGGCATTTTTATCTTGTCACATTTTTCTTTTGTTATTTTTCCGGTTTCAACCAGTTTAATTGATTTAGGACTTTAGGTAACCTCTGATTTTTAGTAACTCATATTTTTCAACCGATTTTTAATAAAGTCATGCAACTCAATAGGTACTCTGGTGATAGATTTATGAACAAGGATAGAGGATTGAAACTTTATAGTTGTAGTGTTAAAATTACACCCAATGTGGTGGGCTCGTTGTGGGCACTAAGTACGGGTTTTTATACATAAGATACTGTTGAGTCACCGTAATTTGCCCTTCTACCATCATATCGGTCGAGAGCGTGAGGCCCATGGAGTGAGGGAATTTTGCCTATGGACACAGAAATTAAATTGTCTTTTTTTTTTTTTTTTTTTTTGAAAATAAACTTCCAAACTTTTATTAAATCAAAGATTCAATACAAGGGGGAATAGAATTAAACCAAACAGAAGGACCAGTAGAAGAATGAGCAGTTCTAGCAACACTATGAGCGAGCTTATTCACTGATCTAGGGACATACCGAATAGACACAACTTCAAAGTGTCGTTTAAGATCTCGACACTGGCTAATAATACAGCCCGTGCAAGAATAATCCAAAACAGAGCCATTGAGAAGGTGACAAACCAATTGACAATCACTAAAAACCACCACCTTCTGCAAACCTTGTTCAATTGCCTAGGATAATGCTTCCTTTATAGCCATCCTTAAAATGTATCTTTATTCACAAGTATTATATTTATATTCTTATTATATGAAAGTTGAGATGTCAATTAAGTAAGCATGCATATTTGAGCAAGTTGAAAAGTTGAGAGTGATACAGAGAAAGAGACAGAGGATCGGAGAGATGAGGATAGGTGAAGTGCTTCACATGAATGGAGGAAATGGAGACTCCAGTTATGCCAACAACTCCCTTCTTCAGGTTAATTATTGTATTCATTAACATTAATCCCTTCATACTAATGAGTCATTAATGTGCAATCCAACTATTAGCTTAGACTTTTAGTTGAGATGGAGCACATGCTTCAATTTGGTATCAGAACCATCGAATCTCAGCGCCACCCATAAGCGACTACGTTGCTTGGAACCACCGCATGCGTGAGGGATGTGTCGATCTATTAATGTGCAATCTAACTATTAGCTTAGCCTTTTAGTTGAGGAAGCACATGTAACTCATAAATTTTGTACTGTAATTCTAAAAAAAATTAAGTTTTTTGCTTTGAGTATCTTAATGCAGCAAAATGTGATACTTATGACAAAGCCAATAACAGAAGAAGCCATAACAAGCCTCTACAGCAGCCTCAGCAATCCTAAGAGCATCTCCATTGCAGACTTGGGGTGTTCCTCTGGCCCCAACACTTTGCTGGCAGTCTCCAACCTCGTCAAAGCCGTCGACAACCACCGGAAGAAGCTCCGGCGGCGACACTCTCCGGAGTTCCAGATTTACTTAAATGACCTTCCCACCAACGACTTCAACACCATTTTCCAGTCGTTGCCAAAACATAGGAGGGAGATAGCAGGAGACGGGTCTGGGCTGTGTTTCTTCAATGGAGTTCCTGGTTCATTTTATGGAAGGCTCTTCCCCACCGATAGCCTCCATTTTGTTCATTCTTCTTATAGTCTCCATTGGCTATCCCAAGTACGTACGAGTTTATATACCTATTATATTAATTTCAACATCATTAATTTTAGCTTTAATTTGAACAATTTGTTTTGATTGCGGGCAGGTACCTAAAGGAATAGAAGAGAACAAAGGCAACATTTGCATGGCAGCATACTATGATCAGTTTGAACAAGATTTTTCTACTTTTCTCAAGTGCCGCTCTAAAGAATTAGTGAAAGGTGGAAGAATGGTTTTGACCATGCAGGGTAGACCAAGCCAAAATCCTACTTGCCATCTTTGGGAACTCCTAGCTTTAGCCCTCAATGAAATAGTTGCAGAGGTAGTTATAAGTTATATGCTCGATCAACACAACCTTAAAATAGCTAGGTTACTACTATACATACATTTGCAACACTTTAGAACAATATTGCTTTAATTTGATTGATGCTGCAGGGTTTTGCTGAAGAAGAGAAATTAAATTCGTTTAATGTTCCTCTATACACACCATCTTTAGCAGAAGCAAAATTGGTAGTTGAGAAGGAAGGTTCTTTCAGTATTGAGTGCTTGGAGGCTTCCCAAATTTATTGGACTGGATATAATGGAAGTGATGATTATGAGGTTAATAGTGGGTACGGTGTTGCTAGAAGCGTAAGAGCAGTTGCTGAGCCTATGCTTGTTAGTCACTTCGGTGAAGGAATAATTGATGAGTTGTTTCACAAGTACACAGAGATGATTGTTGATTCTATATCGACTCGCCCGGAGACCACTCAGTTCACTAATGTTATTGTTTCTGTTATTAAAATGTAATGGAAAATACCCTACCTGTACCCCTACCTCTGATCTCTTAATTATTCACAAAATTGCAACTTTTTTATGTGACAAATTTTATTAGTTTTTTTTTTTTTTGTTTCCCCCAAATCTCATCCTATTAAAACATGTAACATCATGTTGGGTGGCAAATTTGTGAATGGTAGATATAGGAGCATATAACATTGTTCAAATGTAATTTAATTTTAAATGTATCATAAATTTTCGTGTGTTTAGTTAAGATTGTGGGATGTAATACTATCTTCAAACAATTTGTGGCAAATAATTCTTTATTACTAGTGATAAGGCATAAAGTGGCTTATATTTGTGCTTTGTATATTCTTATTTTTAATTTGCTTAAATCTTAGGTAGTTAATGACGGTGGAGCAATGCTTAATTGATTGTGTTTTTTATTCTTCTAAAGTTTCACCTCTATGACCAGTTGAGCTACTCATGCGGGTGATTGTGTTTTTTATTGAAAGAATGAAAGATTGAGCAACAGTGTAAACGAGCATGAAAGGAGGCTAATCTTGGAAGAAAACGAGACGACAAGGTGCAAGGCGCGGGCGGGGACATGAGAGCACGCCGGGAAACTAAGGAATAAATCTTGAGCTCAAAGGCAACCTTGAGGCCTCACGCTAGCGTTGTCAGTGCTAGCGTGAATCCAATGATCAGAATCTGATCATTGGTGGTCACGATGAGACTCACACAGTGAGTTCCACCGTGACTATGCGTACAGTACAATGAGTCTCGTTAGTAGTTAAGTTAACGTTATTTGTGGAACATAAATACCAAGAGGCGATTATTTCTTGTGATAATTTATTTCCCCAGCTTCTCTCTAGATTTTCTTCATTAGAAAACCTCTCAAACACCAAAACCTTGTAATCAATCCACATTCTTGAAGATGAAGAACAATTTCAGCTTGTAATTGTTACTAAACATCAATTTCCAGATTTCATAGTTCAAAGCTAAGTCTTTTACCTCTTTCACTTTTGTATCTTCTTTCTTGTGAATTGTGATTGCAATGTTCTTTGTTTCATTTGATGATTTCATTTACTTTTATAGCATGATCGAGTAGTTAAACTTCTTTAGGGATTTGGGTTAAATTCCTTTGTTATGAATGCCAATGTGAATTGAATTGCAAAAATTAGATAGTGTAACGGTTCAATGTTGATTTAGTTGTGAGATGGTGGATTGTATTGACTCTTGTATAGTTAGGTCGTAACTATGCAAAAGGTGCAAGGATTAGGTGTTCCTCTTATGAGAATAGGGCTACACCATAGCCACAACTCTCACTAATCCAACTCATCTTTTGAAAAATGGATCGGACTTGGAAGGAAATGTGCACACCCAAGTATTTGCTTAAACGCCTGCCTCATGAATTTGCCAAGTTACCATGAGAATGAGGCTATGTCCTAATTGATAGCCCAACGACCCTGAGAATGACGTTGGCACCTAATAGCATTTCCCTAAACTCCTTATTGAAACATTACACCAAATGTCATAAAAACATATTATGATCAATTGAAAGAGATTTTTCTATTCTTCTCAAGTGCCGCTCTAAAGAACTGATCAGTGGTGGGAGAATGATTTTGACCATGCAGGGTATAAAAAGTGAAAACCCCATTTTTTATATTTGGGAGCTCTTAATTTTAGCCATTAATGATCTAGTTGCAGAGGTACGTAGGTAGTTAAATTTAAAGATCAGACCAACACAACCTTAAAATACGTTACTACATACATATATAGTGTGTGAGAGAGAGAACAACATGTATGATTATAGTTAATTGCTTCAATTCGATATTGCTGGGTCTTATTGAAGAAGAGAAATTAAATTCGTTTAATTTTCCTCTATACCTACCAACTCTAGCAGAAATAAAATTCCTAATTGAGAAGGATGCTTCCTTCACTATTGATTGCTTGGAGGCTTCCCAAATTCATTGGACTGGATATATTGGAATGGATGATAATGATGATGAGGATATTAATAGTGCAGGGAACAATGTTGCCATGTGCATGAGAGCTGGTCTTGAGCCTATGCTCGTTAGCCACTTTGGTGAAGGAATAATTGATGAATTGTTCCACAGGTACAGCAACAAGATTGCTCATTCCATGTCCACCTATCCGGAGAAAGCAAAGTTCACTAGTGTTACTGTCTCCATGGTATTTTTTGTTATATATTTTTGTAATTGTCATTAAATTACTTTTTGTTATAAATCTCTACATTTCAAATGTGCATTGCAAACACAAATAAATACACATTTAATTTAAAAGAAAACCAAATATAACTTGTATTGTCAAATACTAATTGATGTATTTAATTACCCGGGATGGACCCGAATTACTAAATCCGAATGAGAACGTAATTAGTAAATAAATGAATAGACAAGACAATGCCGTAAGGTCGTGGAGACCGTATATTGTATTATGATAATAGGCAGGTTATTACAACGATAGTTTAGGACCAAGTGTGTAAGAAATGATCAGGTCCCTTAATGAGACAAGGTGGGGGGTTTTATACAACAAACCTCCAACCGCTCCCCCTAAACCGGGGGTGGTTGGATCTTACGCTTTGACCGCATCCTAGCTCAGGACCGAGTCCAAAGCGCGCACGCGCCGTCCTAAAACCCCGAGCTCGGCCAGGCAGATCTCATTACGGCCTGAGCCCGACCTATGGCCAAGCTCCTTGGGCCGAGGTGACCACGGCCCAAGTGGCTTGGGCCGAGGTATTCTGGGTCCGTAGTGCCTTGGGCCGAGGTGTTCCGGATCCATATGCTTTGGGCTGAGGTGCTCCGGATCCATCGCCTCGGATCGATTCGCTCCGAGCATAATATATCTATCATTAATATTTAACAATATTTAAAAAAGTTTACATATTAAAAGAAAATCAATTCTACATATTAAAAAAATCAATTGTAAATAATATGTGTCAAATAATAATATTTAACAATATTCAGTAATCTACGTATTAATGTTCCTCCAAAATTAACTCCATAATGATTGAACCTGATTTGTGGCTCAGACTCTTACACACTCACACTGGCACACAGCCACACATCAAGCCGCTGGGTATCATAAGTGTTGATTCAATAGATAACAGAGGATATTAATTGGAAAATAATTGGTGTACTCTCATTTTAAACTTTTAATTTGTATTTTTTTTCACATATTTTTGATGTAGACATTTTTCTGTGGATTCACATGATGAAAATAATTAATTTTTTTTTTTAGTAAAGATGAAAATAACCAATCTTGATTTGTCATCCCAGAAAATATAAATGAGAGAGTAAAATTTTGAGAGTCTATCTAGTAGAACTCATATTAATATTGTTGTTTTTTAAAACGTGATTAAATTCTATAATCTCACACATCAGAGCCGCTGGCATGTCATAGTTGTTGATTGGATGCTGACAGATGGAGCCGCTAAAATGGGTCCAACTTTTTTTTTTTTTTTTTTTTGGAAAACAAATGGGTCCAACTTAATTAACAGGTTAGGCTCGAATTTTAAACGAGTTGAGTTAACGTACTACTCCCTCCGTCTCATTTTATATGTATGAATTAATGAGACTTGACTGAAGTTATTTTTAATTCAATTTTTTATAATATTAAGTTTAGTATTAGTATTAAAAAAATTATATATTTATAAACTACACTAAAAATACTATTAAACACAAAAAATTCAAATTTAAAAATAGTAACAAGTACTAAACAAAATAAACAAAGAAAAAAGAGTTAGTTTAACTAGTAAGTATGGCAGATAAAATGGGATAGAGGGAGTATTTAAATAATACTGAAAAAAAAAAAAAAAAAAAAAAAAAAACTAGTGGGAGGTATCGGGGTTAGAATTAGTTAGGACCTTTATCTTTTACAATTGTTATATTATGGATTTGGGTCTACCATGTGCATGGTGAACTTTGTTCAAATTATGTACTTATAGTTAACATATTATGTATCTTTAATAATAATAAAAAATTATGTACTTATTACAATTAATATATTATGTACCTACAGTTAATAAATGATGTACATATTGTAAATAACGTATTATGTACCTTTAATTTATTCACACTGCACATAAATCATTTGTTAAATGAAAGTAAATAATATGTTAACTACAGATATATAATCTAAATGTCATTTTGGACCAAGGTCAACAATGCAACGTGGACCCTGGTCCAACTTATTTACACATACATGATCAATTTACTGAAAGTATATAATATGTTCAATCATTAATGCATGGACCATAAATAAGATAACGGCATGCTTTCAAAAAAATAAGATAACGGTATCATATATAATTACATAATTTTAAAATATTAACTAAAATCTTGAACTTGAGAAACAAAATTATTTTATATGTTAACATAACGTAATAAAAAAATATATAATCTAATTACAATAATAATAATAATAATAATAATAATAATAATAATAATAATAATAATAATAATAATAAGGGAGAAGTGTCAAATATGCCCATGTATTATTGTCAAGTGCTCAATTTCCACCATGAACTAAATTAAAGGCTAATTAACCACACTTACCTACTAAATTTGTTCAATTAACTTTTTTTTTTGCAGGTAATTGACTTTTTTTTTTTGCAGGTTACCAATTCAATTATTAAAAAAACAAGGGAAAATGGTCAAATAGACCCTCAAACTTTATAGGAAAAAGTAATTAAACCCTTCAACTTTAAAAAGTTGCAATTAGGCACTTGTTATTTTAGTGCATCTAGATTTATTTACCAGTAAATACCAGGTATAAACAGGTAAAATCCAACCTGGAGCTTACGTGTACATATCATAAATATTAAATATCTGATTTATTTATTAATAATAAATTATCATCTTCCTTAACCGTCTCTGTTCATCATCTTCCTCAATGATCTCCTAGCTCATCGATCTCTTCATCAAATTCGAATCATGCCGGCACCGCCTTCTTTATTCGAAAAAAGCAACGCGGTGGTCACATCCAAAGAAGGCGAAGGGGCAGTCACCTTCTTCAGATCTGAAGAAGGTTACACGACAGCTACCTTCTTCTGTCTAGAGAAGACAAAACGGTCGTCGCCTCACAGCAATGGTGCTATGCGGCGAAGATGCGTAGAGTTTCACTTTGGAGAGGGCATTTACAACCACTCATGGAGTTGAGATAAGTGAACTTGGAGAGCAAAATCATGTTCACCACGGTAGAATCTTGTAGTCTTTTGGCATTGCTGATTTTCCCATCAAAGGCATTTACAATCCTTTTTCTCGTTGGGTCTATAAATTCTCTATGATTTACTAATTTCTGATGTATATTTATTCAAGAAACTTGCTGGAGTTTCTACTTTACCAGATTCAAATTTGCATATAATTAAAAAATGCTAATGAATAATAGAGTAAAAGGTAAAATATTTGTGTCTTGAATAGAAAATACATATTGAAGAAGATGTTCAACAATGGTTAGCGGCGGCAATATGGCCGGTGGTCCGTGGTCACCGGTCGACGGTGATGATGTCAAGACCGGAGAAGCTTTATACGAAGCATACAATAATTTTTGATTTCTTTAAAATAATAATAAAAATATCACATGTAAGAAAGGTTTGCCATGTCATCCTATTTTTACCGGTAACTTGTTGGTTACTGGTAAATAGGGTTTAGATGAACAAATTTAACTCGTAGACGGTCCTATTTGACACTTAATTTAGTTCGTGGTGAAAATGGAGCACTTCGCAGTAATAGATGGGCCTATTTGACACTTGTGCCTAATAATAATAATAATAATATCTTTAAATAATTAAAATTAAAATGACAAAATTTATAAATATTCAAGATTATCTTACATAACTTAAGAAAATGAAGGGAATCACATTCCTTTTAAAATCTTATGTGGAGGGAATATTCAATTCCCTGAAAATGTTATACTCCCTTAAAGAATATGAACTAAACATAAGAATGTAAACTCGAAAATATTACATTCCCTTAGTTATGTAATATAACCTGAACCAAACACCACTTAGTTCAAAGCACTATTCAATGCTTTTAAAGCACCATTTGGTGCTTACTCACCTTTCACCCAAGAGATGCTAATTCATAGCACCGAAAGGTGCCAACGGTGCTTAAAAGCAGTATTTGACTTCTCTCAAGTGGTCTATTTTAAGAATAAATTTTCATTCACTCATTATTCGTTTTAAACATACAATATATCAATTTTTTCGTTCACGTTAAAACACCTAAATCATTATGATATGATTCAAATCGAGATTATACTTTACATATATTTGTATCACAAAATAGTCATTCAAAATGTTATTTTTGTTAAAAAAAATTCTAACATAATCTCAATGACATCTTTGTGACTCTCCCAAATGGGAGGTCACAAGTTCAAACCCCGGATATTGACTCTTTGGCTCTGTTTGGCAGAGCTTATTTAGAAGCTTATAGCTTATTTTAAGCTACTCATAAGCTATAAGCTCTCTGTTTGGTAATATTCTCAAAATAAGCCCCTAGCTTAAAATAAGAGCCCCTAGCTTCCTAACTTTTTTTCCATCTTTATCCTTATTATTTTTAAGAAATGACATAATTTACCATTTCCAATTAAAACCCTTTTTTCTTTTAATTTCCTTTATCCGCAACTTTCACCGCAAATATTATTATTATTATTATTATTATTATTATTATTATTATTATTATTAGTAATTCACCCGCGCGATGCACGGGAAAAAATTATGTTATTATAAATATAAATAAAAAATAGAAAAACTAAAATATTTTAAATTATTTAATATAATAATATTTTTGAGCTTCCATTGGTCAAATATTTATTATTTTTATAGAATACAAAATTACAATTAAAATTAAAATAAAATTTTGTATGGTTAATATAATTTCTAATTATGTGCATATTCAATTCAAATAAACTTATAGAGAGAATTTACATAATTACATTGATTTATTCTTAATTGTATTTCATCTATATTATAAGTTTCACAATACGAATAATAACTAAGATAATTACATTTGGAAAGAAAATTTCAAATTTGTATGTGTAAATTTAAACTCTAATTGAACACATTTTTATATGATTATATAATATATAGCTATTTTTTTTCAAAAGTATATTTTTTATATGATTATATAATATATAGCTATTTTATTTTTAAAATGTTGTGTTTTTTTTTTTTTTTACAATACGAATAATAACTAAGATAATTAGATTTGGAAAGCAAATTTCAAATTTTGTATGTGTAAATTTAAACTCTAATTGAACACATTTTTTATATGATTATATAATATATAGCTATTTTATTTTTTAAAAGTATATTTTTTATATGATTATATAATATATAGCTATTTTATTTTTTAAATGTTGTGCTTTTTTTTTATTATAATAAAGGATATTGTGGCATTAATTGTAACATTAATTATTTCCCAAACCATATAGCTTTATTATATAAAGGATTATTATTATTATTATTATTATTATTATTATTATTATTATTATTATTATTATTATTATTATGAGATTTGCAACAATATTGCAACTTCATTATGAGATGCTAGATCATGATTATGCTAATAGTTTTATTTCAAAATGTTAATTTTTTTTTTAAAGACAAAATGTTAAATTTTAAAATGTAAACAAACTAATTTAAAATTTATGAAGATGTCCTTTTTAGTCTTTTTACATTTATCACCTTATCAAAAAGCTAATTTTACCAAACACTTTCAATTATAACAGCTAGCTTAACAGCTCTTCAGTTTTCAGTTTCGAGCTTATAGCTTTTCAGCTTTCAGCTCCTAGCTTATAGCTTTTCAACCAAGTTTGCCAAACAAAGCCATATACTACATTGTAGTAGAGTCAGTAGTACTAAACAAAATATCATTTTAGATTAAGGTAGGTAAGGTAAATTTTGATCTATGATAGAAGTTGGAGCGTTATGCCATGGAACCGTGTTCACCATTCATGGTGAACACAACACGGTTCCAACGGTGTTAGTACACCGTTATCTTTTTTTTTTTCTTAATTAATTGCGTGACTTTTCTTCTTCATTTTCACATTTTGCGGTTTTACTTTAATTTGAGGTGAACAATGATTTCGGACATTCATAAATTATGAATTCATACCTGCACATTCACTTTGGAACCATGCCTACACATTCCCGTCTGAAATCACGGACATTCATAAATTATGAATCCATGCCTGCACATTCACTTTGGAACCATGCCTACACATTCACTTTGGAACCATGAGATTATGAATTTTCTGTTATAAGATTATGAATTTTCAGTTATGAGATTATGAATTTTCTGTTATGAGATTATGAATTTTCTGTTATGCGATTATGAATTTTCTGTTATGCGATTATGAATTTTATGAAAATTCATAATTTGATCAACGCGCGCCGTTAACTCCACATCCGCGATTTTATTTTTTTTTTTACCTAAAAACGACGTCGTTTGGCCTTCACCGTTCACGATGAACACGTTTCCAGGGCATAATTTGTCATAGAAGTTGATATGTAAGGTAAATCTTGATCTATGATATAATTTGCCTATAAGAATTCTAACAAACTCTACCAATTAGGTCGAGACAAAGTTTCTAAATAATAAATAAATAAAATCACACGTTTTTTACACCCAATATGTAAAGGAAAACGTTTTCTTCTGGTATAGGGCCCCACAGGATTGGACAAAACCCAAGGTGCCAAATTTGACAAATTATGGGTCCATAATTGTGTGGATCCCGTCCAAAACGATGTTATTGAATTTTACGAGTTAAGATAATGCATATTATGAGTTATAATAATGTATTTTATATAATAAAATAATATATATTATGTGTTAGAATATTGTAATTTATGTAATAGAATAATAAAATTTATGAGTAAAATAATATACTTTATAAGTTAGAATAATATGCATTATGGTTTATAATAACGTACATTATAAATTATAAAAATTAGTGAGTCGCGTAAAAAAATAAATTATATAAATAATATCATTTTTAGATCGTGGTCTACACAATCTAAAAACATAATAAGCTTCAATCCAGGTTATACCCCTGGTTTATGTCCATTTTTTCTGTTAAATTCTTTTGTACCTTATACTATAAAAGTTGTACTACATAATTTTTTGGACAAAAATATCCCTACAGTTATAACTTCTGTTATCTTTCTACATTATTATTACCATGTACATGCATACATAATATTATTTCTTACCTCCTTCCATGATAAGTTTGAATTCATTTAGGTTTTAATTAAAATGTTACCATAATTATATTTAATAACTTATCATTTCTATAATTTTTACCTCAAAAATATTAATATGAATTATACAATTATATATATATATATATATATATATATATATATATATATATATATATACACACACACACACACACACACATACACACACACACAATTATTTATTAAAAAAATTAATATAACTAAGATTTTAATATTTAATTTTAATATTGACATATATTTTTTGCGCACCGCGCATATAAAATACTAGTTGGGTAAATATTGGCCAAATTTGCACTTGTTGAAATATTGAATAATTAATGCACGAATTTTACGCATGATTTTGTGTACCCTATGGCACATACAGGTGGAGCAAAGGAAAAATGACGCTTTTTTTTTTTCTTCTTTTTTTCTTTCTTCCTAATTTGTATGCATACAATTGACTCATCATACCTCGTATAGTCGTATTCATAGTACCCTTTTCGATTATTTTAAAAATGAAAATTGTTATCTTTATTATTTAAATTGACTATCAAATTGAACACAAAAATGTATACATATATTTATATTTATATTTATTTATTATATTTATATATACTTAAGGTGTAATACTATAAGAACAAAATAAATTATCATTTATATTCTTCCATTTAATTACTATGGTAATTTTATTGTAATCTCTCTCTTCTCTCCCCCCCCCCGCCCCCCCCCCCCCCTCTCTATTAGCATAATTAATGAATTAATGGCGTGTTTGGTTTGGTTCAAACACGCTAACATCGCCATCACCACCGCTATTCCCTTTCATGAAGCTAGACCTTTGCTCACTGCGCACAAGGAACCCCCTCACCGCTATTCCCTTTCATGAAGCTAGACCTTTGCTCACTGCGCACACGGAACCCCCTCACTTTGAGAGGTAGCTCCCACACTGCCGTTGGTGAAACTCAATCCCTGATCATTCTTCCAAACTTTCACCTCTATGACCAGTTGAGCTGCCATTTATTTAGTATAATTGCCTAATAATTATTATAGTAATTAAGCTAAACATTAGTCATTGAATTTATTTTTATAATAATTATAATTAAATTATTTCTCCTTTTTTCTCATATTTATTTTAGTAATAATATAAGTACATAAATCATATTATATATTGATTTTTATGATAATAGAATTATTTATAATCTCATCTTTAATTTTATTAGTTAAATATATAATAAATTTGTTTATTCTTGCATCGCACGGGTAATTGGGCAATTATTTGCTCGAATTCAAGCAAGGATAACATCATAAAATATAATCGATCTAACTCATTTTATCAATTGTACTATATAATATTCGTTGTTATAATTTATATAATTGTATATCTATCGAAATAATTTTAAAATAGTATAACAAATCCATTTCAATTCATGCAACCGCATATACTAATTTTTCATAAAAGTAAATATTTCAAGAATGCATAACTATGACATGTGACAAAAATGTTGGATTAACTGGTGCAATAACAGTTTTAGAGGGAAGCACCCTCACTGGATAGTACCCTAAGCATAATTTTTGCAATACAAAACCTATTAATTGGCGTGATCCATGTTTTCTCTTGTTGCCACTTCTATCATAAACGAATTCTTGATTTGATCTAGTCTCGTAGTGTGCTTCACTGCAATTTTAGTGTCTTGGTGCAGTGCACCTTAAAAAATAAAACAAAATCCTCATTCCCCAAAAAGACAATGATAATAGAAATAGTTTCTCATCTGTGTTGAATATATATTGTAATTTTGGTGTACCGTTTCATCAATGTCAAATGCGTGATTCTAATTAATAGATCAAAGTTCATGTTAAATTTTATATTGTATTTTTTTTAAAACAATCATCAAAGCGAACTATTATTACAAAATCAAATCACGAATACAATGAGGGATATCTGCGTCCCACACCTTCCGACTAGTATACGAGCAAGAAGCTCTGGCCAGAGAGTGAACAATCACATTAGCTGTTATATTGTTTTTTTTTTTTTTTAACACACATACACTCTAACATATTAATAATATATATTTAACAATTATGTTAATTTTAATTGAGATGTAGTTTGAACCTGAGACCTTCCTCATGAAAATTAATTATTAAGTTAAAAAATAATAAATAGTTAACGGTGATTTACTTATCCAATTTTATTTATTTTTTAAATGTTGAAAAAATAATATTCATTCTCTTAAAAGACAATAGTTATAAAATGGACTTGATCTACATTGCATTGTGTATCTTAGTGAAAAATGATAAATTATATATTTACTATTAATTTATTATTAGGTACTTTCAATTAATAAATTATATACATATTACAATTAATATATTATGTACATATAGTTAATAAATTATATACCTATTACAATTAATCTATTATATATTTCAGTTTATTTACAATTACATAATATGTTAAATGAAGGTACATAGTATGTTAACGTAAATGTTATTTTAGATGGATGTAAAGCACAGTGACTCAATGACTCGACAGGGCCAATTAGAGTCCACAATACAAAGAGGTTGAATCCCCAACTCGAAGGATGTAAAGCACGGTGACTCAATGACTCGACAGGGCCAATTAGAGTCCACAATGCAAAGAGGTTGAATCCCCAACTCGAAAGGTGTAAAGCACGGTGACTCAATGGCTCGACAGGACCAAATGCCAATGCACACAATGGATTATACCCTTAGCTGGCGCCAAGGTTCGAACCTTGGTCTATTCTCTCAAATACTGCATGGTTTCATAGCTAAGTCCGGGCAAATAAAGTTGAATTGTCAACTACCTACATGCTGGCTATACGGATGGATATAAATATATATAATAAATAGAAGAAAGCCCAGGTTGGGACAATTCCAACTAAGGTAATTAGATGGTTAGTTTGGTAATCATAATGTTTCACTTATTAGCATTCTTAGTTTGAGTCGATGAACAAGCTAGTTTACCTCAAGTCATTTGTCGACGCGAGCTAGGGTCACAAGAGTTTTAACCCAGTGCATAGCCTATAGTAATAGTGGTTTTTACTTGTCATATGTAGAAAACTTATGTGGTAGATTATGGACAAATAAGAAGAAACGAAAGGAAGCATATTTGAGCATTACAACCAAATGTCCAAATAAATGTGTATATATATGCATACCTTGAGAGTTGAGAAATGGAGAGTACGTGGTAAGGAGTGAGAGATGACGTCGACAGTAGTTGAAGTGCTTGGCGTTAATGGAGGAATTGGGAAAACCAGTTATGCCAACAACTCCCTTCCCCAGGTTGAATTCATTGGCTATAATCCCTTCATGCAATGATAAACCTAGTACTTTTTAATGTTTAAGAAAACATTATTTTCTAAGTTGTTTTTTTTTTTCTTTTTTTTTCTGGGTAAATGCAGCAAAAGGCGATACTCAAGGCAAAGCCAATTACAGACCAAGCAATAACGAGCCTCTACACCTCCAGCCTCAACCTTAAGACCATCTCCATTGCAGACTTGGGGTGTTCTTCTGGCCCCAACACTTTCCTCACCGTCTCCAACCTCGTCAAAGCCGTCGATAGGGTGCGGAAGAAGCTCCGGCGACTTTCGCCGGACTTCCAGATTTACTTAAACGACCTTCCCACCAATGACTTCAATTCCGTTTTCCGGTCGTTGCCAAAACATCAAGAGGAGTTTAAGAGAGAGATGGGAGATGGGTTTGGGCAGTGCTTCTTCAATGGAGTTCCTGGTTCCTTTTATGGAAGGCTTTTCCCCGCCGACACTCTCCATTTCGTTCATTCTTCTTACAGTCTCCAATGGCTATCTCAAGTATATTATATATATACCTACACCTACATGCTTTATTTAATTAATTACTTGCCTTTAATACAATAATAATAATTGTTGAAGAATTTAATTTGTTTGATCAGGTACCTAAAGGAATAGAAGACAACAAGGCCAACATTTGCATGGCACCGGGGAGTCCACCTAACGTGAGAAAGGCATTCTCTGCTCAATTCGAAAGAGATTTTTTAACCTTTCTCAAGTGTCGTTCAGAAGAATTGGTGAAAGGCGGGAGAATGGTTTTAACCATACTGGGCAGAGAAAATGAAAAACCTTCTTTCCTGATTATAGAGCTCCTAGCCATGGCCCTTAATGAACTAGTCTCAGAGGTAGATAATAAATACTCAATGATTTTGAAATATGCGCGCATGACATCAAAGTACATAATAAAATATGTTCACTTTCGATCAATTAGCCCAAGATGAGTTTGTATATATTCCTTTCATTTAATTTTTTCGTCTATTTCAATTATAGTATAAGTGCTAATAACATGTATATATATCTGATCTGAGAATTTGTTTGATGTAGGGTTTGGTGGAAGAAGAGAAACTAAATTCATTTAACGTCCCTATGTACACACCATCTCTAGCAGAAGTGAAATCCTTAATTGAAAAGGATGGTTCCTTCACCATTAAAAGCTTGGAGGCTTTCCAAGTTCATTGGACTGGGAATGAATCTGATGATGATGATGATGATGAGAACATTATTAGCGACAAGAAGAATGGTGGATACAACGTTGCTAGGTGCATGAGAGCTGTTACAGAGCCTACCCTTGTTAGCCACTTTGGGGAAGGAATAATTGAGGATGTTTTCCCCAAGTATAGAAAGATGATTGGTGATTCCATGTCCAGGGAGAAGACTGAGTTCACTAATGTCACTGTCTCTTTGGTTAAAACTTAAAGCTCAGCTCACTCAATGGCAACACACATTGCCCCACATTGGACCGTACCTTATCTGGATGCTCCTTTCGCTAAGCTAGCTATCACGAGTTTGACTTATCTTGGTTATGATATCTTTTGTTTGCTTTTCTTTTTTTCCTTTTTCGGATAAGATGCATATAATGTTTTTTTTTTTTTGGATAGGAGATGCATATATATAATGTTAGTATGTTACATTCTCGGCAAATTATGCCGTGGAACAGTGCCCACCTTGCAAGGTGGGCACAGTTCCACAACGACGCCGTTTTCAAGGTTCTAATTTTTTTTAAAAAAAATGTTTTTCACTTGTTGTTAACGGCGTTTCTTTCTTTGCAATCGCACAATTTAAAAATTACGAATCTACTGTATTTAAATTATGAATCTACAGTGTTAGATTTGTGAACATGTGATAGAGCTATATGTTCATAATTTTTATGTTCATATTCCCAATTGTTGAAAACTCTGTATTCACAAATCACAGAACTATATGTTCATAATTTGATAACTAGACAGTTTAGAAATTATGAATCTACAGTACAGAAATTATGAATCTACAGTACATATATTATGAATCTGTAGTATAGAAATTATGAATCTATTGTATAGAAATTATGAGTCCACTGTATTTAAATTATGAATCTACGGTTTAAAAATTATGAATCTACAGTATAGATTTTATGAATCTACAGTATAGATTTTATTAATCTACAATATAAAAATTATGGAGGATAACGGTGTCACTAACAATACCGTTACTCAACCACATAAAAACAGCATAATTTGACAAAGTGGGCACGGTTCTAGAATATAACGTTCCTACATTCTCCTACAAAAACAAGTGTTATGTAATTGCATTTAGTAAACTTACATGGTTGGGTTCGTTTGATAAATATACTTCATTTCATAAATATAAAAACATATTATATATATATATATATATATATATATATATATATATATATATATATATAGGGACGCACTCAGGTGCGAATAAGTGCACAGGAAGGAAATGCGAACAAATCAGCGCGTGACACGTGTCCAGATCTAATAACTTAAAAAAAATGCGGTGGCATTTTCGTAAATAATTGAACATCGAAGTGCAAGTAAAATCTCTTATAAGTGCACCTATTTTCACCTATAAGTGCATGTAATTTTGCCTTGTTAGCATTCACTTTCCGCAATCATTCATGCACCTGGGTGTGCTTATAACTATATGTGCAAATATTTATAACTATAGGTGCAACTACTTATAACTATATGTGCACCTACTTTCACCTATAAGTGCATGTAATTTTGTCTTGTTAACATTCATTGATCTGAGTTCAGCGGGTAGTAATACTCCTGAAAACCACTCGCAAACATTCATACACCTAGATGCAACTACTTATACCTATGTGTGCAACTACTTAGAACTATAGGTGCAACTACTTAGAATTATAAGTGCAACTAAGTATTGATGCTCAGTGTAAATTTTTACTTGCACCTATAATACATTTTACATGCACTTGTAATACATTTTACTTGCACTTCGATGTTCAATTATTTACGAAAATGCCACCGCGTTTTTTTTAAAAATCAGTGTTTCTCATCCATTAGATCTGGACACGTGGACGAACAGAATCCATTCCTATTTCGCGCCTGGGCGAGCCGTTCGCACCCGAATGCAACTATATATATATATATATATATATATATATATATATATATATATATATATATATTGGTATCATATCGTACGTTAAACAAATAGATCTGAGCCTATTTAATTAAATAAGCCTAAGCCCGATTGTTTTATTAAACAAGTTAGACCCTAAGTCCCTTGATAGTAGACTAGCCTATTATTATCACCTCTAGTGTTATCAAACAAAGTGTTTTCTAATATTATCACACCAAGAAGTGAACAATGTGTAGTGATTACATATATTAAAGAAAAATAACATTGGATAATATTCTTTAAGAAAAAATCAGGTATCATCAACAATTTAATCAAATCATGTCTAGGCAAGCTTGCACCAGCAGCTTAGTTGGTTCGTAAATAATAATTTATGGACAAAAACACACAATCGAGCTCCAACCGTCACAATATAGAAATTACACTCAAAATGTGAGTCACCGTGTTAGAGGATAGTTTGCCTTAATTAGGGAAAGTAATAAATGTACAGATGGATCATAGTTGGGAAAGAATTATTTTGGAACAAACATCGTAGAACATCATATCATGGCAATTTATATCATGGACCAAGATCCACATAACATTATAAACCCTGGATCAAAACGACGAGATACAAAATTCACAGTGCACTATGGACCAATTGCCCCAAGTAATTACAATCTTTATACCATGAATCAGGATTCACAGTGCACTATGGTTCCTAGTATATGTGTATGTGTCTTATGTTGTGATGAGTTTTGTGTTTTGTATTATGAAATTTTGTACCTTAAAAGTATAAATTATGCACTTGAAAGAAATTAGTAATTGTCTTATATTATGAATTTATGTATCTTGGGTTGTGAATTTATGTGCTCGTGAACACAAATTATGTACCTAAATCAGATTTAAAAAATAAGTAAATATATAATATGTGTATGTGTCTTGTGTTGTGATTTTTTGTGTTTTGTGTTATGAGATTCTGTATCTTACAAATATGAATTATATATATCGTCGTTTCAATTTAAGTCACAATACTATGGGGATCCTGGTCCATGATATAAATTGCCAAGTAATTAAGGAGGGCATTTATGTAAAATTAAGTAATCTTTTGTTTTGGGCTTTTTGTGGCCCAATTTATCTTCTACGACAATATTATCCCTCTAACATAATTTGGCCCTACAAATGTGTTGATTAATTTATACAGACGTTATGCCATGGAACCGTATTCATGGTGAACACGGTTTCAACGGTGTTAGTACACCGTTATCTTTTTTTTTTTTTTCTTAATTAATTGCGTGACTTTTCTTCTTTATTTTCACATTTTGCGGTTTCATTTTAATTTGAGGTGAACAAAGATTTCGGACATTCATAAATTATGAATTCATGCCTGCACATTCACTTTGGAACCATGCCTACACATTCCCGTCCGAAATCACGGACATTCATAAATTATGAATCCATGCCTGCACATTCACTTTGGAACCATGCCTACACATTCACTTTGGAACCATGAGATTATGAATTTTCTGTTATAAGATTATGAATTTTCTGTTATGAGATTATGAATTTTCAGTTATGAGATTATGAATTTTCTGTTATGCGATTATGAATTTTCTGTTATGAGATTATGAATTTTCATTACATTCATAATTTCGGACATTCATAAATTATGAATTCATGCCTGCACATTCACTTTGGAACCATGCCTACATATTCCCGTCCGAAATCACGGACATTCATAAATTATGAATACATGCCTGCACATTCACTTTGGAACCATGCCTACACATTCACTTTGGAACCATGAGATTATGAATTTTCTGTTATAAGATTATGAATTTTCTGTTATGAGATTATGAATTTTCAGTTGTGAGATTATGAATTTTCTGTTATGCGATTATGAATTTTCTGTTATGAGATTATGAATTTTCATAAAATTCATAATCTCATAACAGAAAATTCATAATTTGATCAAACGCGCGCCGTTAACTCCACATTCGCGAATTTTTTTTTTTTTTTTTTTTTTTTTTTTTTGCCTAAAAACGACGTCGTTTTGCCTTGTGTTCACCATTCTCGGTGAACACGATTCCATGGCATAATTTGAATCTTGGCTTCCCATATGATTTGGGGGCAATTTATATCATGGACTAGGGTCCACATATCATTTTGAATCTTGAATCAAAATGATGAGGTACAAAATTTATATTTGTAAGGTATCAAATTTAATAATATAAGACACAAAAAATCACAACACAAGACATATACACATGTTATATATTTACTTATTTTTCAAATCTGATTTAGATACAACATTTATGTTCATAGTCACTTAATTTCACAACACAAGATACAAGAATTCATAACATAAGACACAACTACTAATTTGTTTAAGGTGCATAATTCATACTCTTAAGGTATAGAATTTCATAATACAAGACACAAAAACTCCAGTATAAAACACATACACATGCGCCAGATGTACATAATTCATACTAGTAAGGTACATAATTTCATAACACAAGACATAAAAATTCACAACACAAGACACATACACGTTATGTATTTACTTATTTTTCAAATCTGATTAGGTACAAAATTTGTGTTCATTGGCACTGAATTCCACAACATAAGACACAATTACTAAGTTGTTTAATGTACAAAATTCATACTCTTAGGCGATGTTTGGTTCAGGTTATATAAGATAACCAATGTTATATTTGCTTGGTAATATAAGATTCCCATGTTTGGTTTAGGGATATAACTTTCTCAGGGAATGTCAGATAACCTCCGCATTTAAGTTTTTAGCTATTGGAAGGGAACATGAGATACCCTCCAATTTCTTAGGTAATCTTACATTCCCTTGTCTTATTACTAATGTTGGGCTTTGTATTTTTTAATCAATTTATCTTATTACCATTGTCTTATTTACATATCTCAGTTTTAAACCAAACACAGAAATCTAACATTCCCTAAGGTAATCTAACATTCTGTGAACCAAACGCCCCCTTAAGGTATAGAATTTCATAACATAAGATGCAAAAGCTCTCAACATAACACACATATACATGCACCAAGGTCCATAGTGCATTGTGAACCCCTATCCATGGTATAAGGATTGTGATTTGGGGAGAACGAGATTTGATAATTGACTAGATTGACTAGATAATAGTAAGAGCATCTCAAATACTCCAACCCTTTGTACCAAATTTTCCACCAAAAGAATTATTCTCAACATATTCTTATATTAAAAATTTTCATTTCCAACCCCTTACACCAAATTTTATTTATACACCAAAGATAATTGCTTTTAACCATTGGATTAGATCACAACAATCTTAGTATTGTTTTAATCGTCTTGACGAGATCTTTCAAATGATATAATAATTTATTTTAATATAAAATTTATGTTAAGTATTAACCAAAATATACAAATTTATTAAAACAAAATAAGGAATTAGTAAATAAAAGCAGGGATAAAGCACCAAAAATGACGTAGGGCGCTGCACTATTCATCTTACACCATTTTATTTGCAGGAATGCTGCGTTGATTGGAGATGGTCTAAAAGCTTGCGATGTTTTGTAGAATTAGTTGTTAGGTTGTGTTTTTATATAATTAAAATATTTGTGATCCAAACCTTTTTCTCTAGACAAATCTGAACCACTATGTTCTGAACAAGTCCTAGCCACATATAATTTCGTAAACCAAATTAGTTCATTGTAGATTTGTAGGTAACATAACTAAATTCAAATTTCACATTTTTTTCTCAATAAAAAGGAAAAATTTAGAGACAGTAGTCAAGCGCAAATTGTTTGACGTGACAACTTGGGATTCCTTGGAGTGTTTTTATTAAATATTAGAAGGCTATAATGTTAACATTAAAAACGTGAATTGAAGAAATGATGCATTAAAAAAACAAATTAAAGACAATAAATGGACTTCACAATAGTAGAGTTTGAAAAGATTTTGATTAACTCTGAGATGCATAATGTATCTTCAGTATTGCAAAGCGTTGACGGGGTATGAAATGACCTAACTTTTTTTCTTTTATTGATGAGAATGAAAGCTCGCAATCATAATATGAAGGTGTGTATTGAATAAATTTTATTTTTGTGAAACATTTCAGAAAAATATTGATAAAAATTAAACTTATAACGTACAAAAATCATAATTTAAGCATTTAACGACTCTATCATTACATATCACATATTTTGATTTTTTAAGAAGGCCTAACTTTTTTTTTATATACATAGGTGAACTTAATTTTGCCAGACTAATCATAAACTCACAAGACCCCACCCATAAAGCTATTGTAGAGGTAAATTGTTAGCCACGTAATCAACCCATATGTCATATTCTAATATTCATGTGCACACAAGGAGTCCAATCTATACATTCCTTCATTCTAAGTGCTTTTTCTATTATGTTTCTACTAAAATTCAAATTCACACATTAACTTCTTCAGTCTTGACATGCAGCAATCCAAAACACAAAGCTCCAACAAGACCTAACTTTCTTCTTCTTCTTGAATCAGGCATGTGGTGGCATTCATTAAACATAGAATGAATTTGTTTGATAAAAAACATGCATGGTAGGCGACAAATTTAGGGTTGTTGATTTGTTGGGTTTCATCTATAGTCACGTCAGTATGCACATCTATTTAGAAGAAAACAAATTTTTAAAAGTTTTTGAAGGTGTAACTAGGAAAGAAAATGTGAAAGTGAATGAAAAAAAGGAAAAAAAAAAAAAAGTAAAACAAAATTTAAAAATAAAGAAAAAGGTTCCAGATTAACGTGTGGAGTGCACGTGTTCAGCTAACGCGTGGAGTGTACGTGCCCGGCTGGGCACTAGTTTTGCGTCTCACGTAATCAAGTAGTTGCTTTTTTTTTTTTTTTTTTTTTTTCTTGGTGGGTTCCACTATGAAGACAAAAATCAGGTCATTATCTAATGAAAAAATCACCAAAAAATCCCTTCCCATTTGTTGAAAAACCATCTTCAAGTTTTTAAGCAAAAAAAATTCTCTCCAAAAATCACTATTGTAGTTGTCTTGAATTGTTGAAAATAGTTCATCATACATCCACAACTTTAGCTGCGGATATAAAGTGTTTCTAAAAGGGTAAGGTTGTATTTGGTTGAGACTTTAATTTTGTATCTTATTACAGGTTTTGATACTCACTATAATGTTTATTTGTCTATTTTTGTTATTCTACTGTTAAATTCAAATCTTTTAATAATTATAAAACTCATTATAATTTTATTCATTTACTTTTAAACAATGTAATAATAAAAAAATAAGGGGAAAATGAAAAATTAAAAAGGTCATTATTAATGCAGTAATAGAATTTTAATATATATATATATATATATATATATATATATATTGTTAGTATAATTTTTGTACTGTAGATTCATAATTTTTATACTGTAGATTCATAAAATTTATAATGTAGATTCCTTGAAACCCGGAGACCCTTCAATGGTGGAGTGTTCAAGGCATCAATCGAAGAATTAGAGGACCATAAAGAGACTTGTACCCACATCCCATTGATATTTGACATTTTACACGTAATCCAGAATTTTGAATTTTAAAATATATATTCAATTTTCTATGTTTATAGTGTGTATATAAACATTGATATATCAGTCTTTTCAAACATCCACAGGCCACAAATATGGAGTACTCTGTCCTTTTAAGAAGAAGCAAAAATGTATTGAAAACGTACATTGAACCTAGATTCTAATTGCATGTCATACAATAATGCTGAGCAAACAGCATGACACGTTTCCGACGGTCCGACCAGACATATATATTACTTATTCTTGGTGAAATATTAATAAAAATGTAATAGTTATAAAAATGTATTATATTCTTTGTAATTGAGACCATCTCAAGCAATGCAAATTGTACAAATAATGTTAATATTATTATTATTTTTTTAATTATGAGAGAAATCTACGGCCATTATTCAAAGATAGGCATTGAGTAAATTAAATATAGGAGCCTTAGGCTTTCTCATCCAGCAAGTGAACACTCTCAAGATGATGTGAAAGGTGGTAATGTAAATTTTTATTTTATTTTTGTTTTATTTTGTTAGTTTATTGGCTTGCAAGCTAGCAAGCCAGACTTTTATAATTTTATTTATTATTTTATTATTACTTTATTATTATATTTATAATTTATAATATAAGATGAAAGTGAGATCACTTTTGAAAATGATAGAAGAGAAAATAGTGAAGCATTTACAAATTTAATGATCTGGAAGTGAGATTCACTTTTGAAAGTGAGAGAGTATTGCATGGATATGATAAGGATAGTTCCATAAATGAGCACAAAGAGTTAAACCAGTCTAAGTTACTCAGTTGAGTCAAGAAAATAGTTGAGTTCACAACTATAAAAAGGAGAAAAGGAATCATATTTGAGCAAGCTATCTAGGCTTTCATCAGTCATCAATTCTGATCTCACATATACCTTCAAAAGTTGAGAGTGGCAGAGAGAGATAGAGAAGAGAGAGATGAAGGTAGCTGAGGTGCTTCGCATGAATGGAGGAAATGGAGACACCAGTTATGCCACCAACTCCCTTCTTCAGGTTAACCATATCATTGCATTATTATATTAAAATTAATCCCCGGCCTCATGATGACTTCATGCAAGCTAAGTCATGCATAAATCTTGTACTTTTATTGTCAAAAAAGACATGTATGGTGGTTTTATATATGTTTAATGTTTTTGATTGGTTTTGGGTAATTAATGCATGCAGAGAAAGGTGATACTTATGACGAAGCCAATAACAGACGGAGCCATAACAAGCCTCTATACCAGCCTCAACAATCCTAAGACCATCTCCATTGCAGACTTGGGCTGTTCCTCCGGTCCCAACACCTTTCTCGCCGTCTCCGACCTCGTCAAAGCCGTCAATAGTGCTCGGAAGAAGCTCCGGCAAAACTCCTCGCCGGAGTTTCACATTTATTTGAATGATCTTCCCAGCAATGACTTCAACACCATTTTCCAGTCGTTGCACAAACATCAAGAGGAGATAAAGATGGAGTTGGGAGACGGGTCTGGGCCGTGCTTCTTCAATGGAGTTCCTGCTTCATTTTATGGAAGGCTTTTCCCCACCAATAGCCTTCATTTTGTTCATTCCTCTTATAGTCTCCATTGGCTATCTCAGGTATATATATATAACAAAATATTCATCAACCTAAAAGTTATTTAATTCAGTACAATAATTATTGAACTATTTGTTGTGTATGTTTAGGAACCTAAAGGAATAGAAGAGAACAAGGGCAATATATACATGTCAGCTTCAAGCCCACCTAGTGTGATACAGGCCTACTACCACCAATTTGAAAGAGATTTTTCGACTTTCCTCAAATGTCGTTCAGATGAATTGGTGAAAGGTGGAAGGATGGTTCTGACCACTTTGGGCAGGAAAAGTGAAGACCCTAGTAGCAAAGATGGGTGCCATATTTGGGAACTCCTAGCCATTGCCCTTAATGATCTAGTTGCAAAGGTAGTTAATTTCTCAACTCGATCAATCTTGATCAATTATAAAACTTATAGAAATTTTTAAGGTGTCAGTTTGCACCAGGTACGATTTTAATTTAGACGTGTTTAATTGTACCTAATATTATAAGAACAGTACAAATTATTAATAGTACTCAGTAAACCCAAATAACACTACATAACGACTATACGGATCTTATACAATCCGTCACCATGATTAACAA